>NW_022111379.1:19947851-19949645 GCF_000313985.2 Echinops telfairi
CATTCATTCTATGTAGTTGTAACGTGCTTGTTGTCATTTCTGTCGTTGGTGTTCCATTGTGCATATATGCATGCTTTATCCATTCCTACTACGTGTGAGTGTTTGAGTCGTTTTAAGTGTGGGGCTCTCATGCTGCCGTGGACCTCTGTGTTGTAATCCACCTGGTGGCACACAGCCACCACCCCTGCGGTCTTGCTCCCATCTCTGTGTGTGTCCCTGTCCTGAGTGGGCTGCCTGTCGCTTTCTGGCCGAGAGCAAGTGCGCTTGCTGGACACAGGCTTTGCAGAGAGCATCTTTCAGTGAGCGAGTGTCCTTCACTCCTTTCTTGGTGGCTTTCGATGGTTTGATAGTTTTATTTTACGCTCATCCATTTCGCAGTCCTGTGTTTGTGCTTCGCGTCCTCTGCTGAGCAAGTCTGTCCCTGCTGCAGGGTCCCCAGCTTTATGGTTTGCACTCCTCTGGGGCAGTTTTCAGTTAAACTCCATAGAGTATTTCTTTAAAAAAAAATCATTTTATTGGGGGCTCTTGCAGCTCTTTTAACACTCTGCACATCAATTGTATAGAGCATATTTGCACATATGTTACCATCATCATTTTCTAAACATTTAATTTCTATCTATTTGAGCCCTTGGTATCAGCTCCTCATTCCTCCCCCCTTCCCCCCACTTTCCCCCTCATGACCCCTTGATAAATTGTAAATTATTATTGTTTTCATATCTTACACCGACCTCTGTCTTCCTTCATCAGTGTTTCTTTTGCTCGTCCCCCTGGGGGCAAGGGGATTATGTGTTGCTCATTGCAATTGGTTCCCCCTTTCCCCACTTCTTACCCCACCTTCCCCCACCCTCCTGGTGTCCCTACTCCCATTTCTGTTCCTGAGGGTTTATCTGACCTGGATTCCGTGTGTCGTGAGCTCTTACATGTACTTGTGTGCATACTCCAGTCTAGCCAGAAATGAAAGGCAGAACTGAGTTCATGATAGTGGAGGGTAAGGAAGCCTCAAAGAACCAGAGGAATATTGTGTGTTTCCTTGGTGCTATACTGTGTCCTGGTTGACTCATCCCTTCCTTGAGACCCTTCTGTGAGGGGATGTCCTATTGTCTACAGATGCGTTTTGGGTTTCTGCTCCAACCCCTCTCGTTCTCAACAATATGTTTTTTGTTTGTTTGTTTTGGGTCTTCTGGTGCCTGTTATCTGATTCAGTTACCTCATTATCACACAGGCTAGTGTGCTTCTTCCAAGTGGGCTTATTGCTTCTCTGCTAGATGGCTGCTTGTTTAACTTCAAGCCTTTAAGACCCCAGACACTGGATCTTTTGATAGCCGGGCCCTGTCATCAGCTTTCTTCACCACGTTTACTTGTGTACCCATTTCAAGTCTTTAGAGATCGGGTCAGGAGAGTGAGCATCACAGAATGCCAGGTTGTTAGAACAAAGAGTTCTTGTGTTGAGGGAGGGCTTGACTAGAGGCTCAAAGTCTGTCCACTTCTTCAGTGGATTGCCAAATAAACATATGTAAATAGGCCAATATCTCTTTTTATGAATTAATATACATGAATGTACTCTTATGTTTATACCTCTATCCATAGCTTTGCTGGCTAGATCTTTCCTCTGTTTCCTTTTACCTTCCTCCTGCCCCATCATCATGCTTGTCCTTCTTCTTCCTCTTAGTAATTCCTCTCAGCTAGATTGCTGTTGCTCCAACACCACCGGGATCTCTACATCCTCCTCATTGTTGATTTTAATTCCCTAGTTGTTCCCCTCTCTGTGGCATTGTTTGCTCACTGCTCCTTTCC
>NW_022111379.1:19949972-19951086 GCF_000313985.2 Echinops telfairi
AGCAGCATATACTAAAATGTGCTTTTATATAACACCAGTATTGTCCTCTGTAACAGAATGGTCCAGCAAGGAGCCATCATGTGGAGCTGTTGTCGCCGCCACAGTCCTCTCTATGCCTTAGCAGCTCCGTGCAGGGATGTCATCCTCGGGGCTTGGTGTGTCAGGATGGGGCCTAGTCCCTTGCTCTCTCCTTTTCCTTCTTGGTTTGCTTCTGCATGGACATGGCAAGCAGGCCCTTCTCCCTAACCTGTAGGTTAAATGTTATCCTTTGTAGCACATACTTCTAGGGGCGCAGAGGGTGTGTGTGTTCACCATCAGGTATTTCTTGGCCACTTAGTTTTGTCTACATCATCCTCTAAGGTACAAAGCTGCTTATGTTCCTCTTCAAGGTTCAGCAAAGTTTGGAGAAGATTTCCAAGCTGGAGCAAGAAAGAGAACATTGGATGCTAGAAGCACAGTTGGCCAAAATCAAGCTGGAGAAAGAAAACCAGCGGATTGCCGACCAGCTGAAGGGCACAGGTAGTGGGCAGCCAGCGGGGCTGGCCCAGGAGAGCACTGCTGGACCGAACACCCCTGGCCACGAAGAAGCCGCAGCCAAGGCTCTGTCGGAGCCCATTCAGAGCACCAGTCTGGTAAGTCTCTTCTTGATTGCCCTCTGCTCCCATTTTAAAATGCTCATTGGTAAGTAACTAACATAGTGTTCCATGTGCACCATCCAAGCCACACACCACTGAACTCACTAGTGTAACAAGCACCCGGATTAAAACGAAACAAACAAAAAAGCTACTCCACTCTTCTCTAGAAGGTAAACCTTAACCAAATATTATTAGGACCCCAAAGCTTTTCTTTTGCGCCTTCCCAATTACTAATCTTCCCTTCCCCGAAGAGCACCTGTGTCCTCAGTTCTAACACCTGAGTTCATTTCATTGTCAGAGGCTGAACTGGTTACTACATGTGACTATGCATTGTACACTCCTGCAGGATTGGCTTTTTCAGTTCAGCGTTATGTTAGTGATGCTCATTCATTCTATGTAGTTGTAACGTGCTTGTTGTCATTTCTGTCGTTGGTGTTCCATTGTGCATATATGCATGCTTTATCCATTCCTACTACGTG
>NW_022111379.1:19951186-19962616 GCF_000313985.2 Echinops telfairi
TTGATGGCAGTGGGCTTGGTTTTCATGAGTTTCCCCCACAGTGATGGGCAGGTTCTTAGAAAGATCTAGTAAGTCCGATTTAAGGTTTTTCCATAGACGCATTTCTAATATAGGGTTCTGTTTCTGATCAAGAGGCAAATGAGTAGTAACTTTTTGTACAAACGACCACAAACACCATGCGCCTCCAGTTTTATGGTCCCTCACCTGACAGTCCAAAGCTTCAGAACACATCTAATACGGAAGCCCACCAAGGAGATCATTCGTAAGACAGTGCCTGGCAACTTGTCTTGCAACTCTATGCTTCTTGCCTTGTTTTCAACCTGCAGCGAGTTAGACGGTTAAGGGACATCTATACTGCACTGGTAGAAGTCATTTACTTTTGAAAAAGGTTGGCAGTTACAATATTCTGCCTGCTGTTTTTAAAAAAAAGAACATCTAGAAAAGCAGGACTCGAGAAGGAAGAAAACACGTTTTAGCTCCTCACGTTCTCTCCACGGCATTTTGAGGGACTGAGGAGAGCCGGGTCACCTCTCCGGCCTGTCAGAGGGGCGCTGTGTCAGTCTGGGTACTTGAGAGAAACAAATCCACAGAAATGGATGTATAAGAGTGAGTTTCATATAAAGGGTAAGTGTGCATCAAGAAAACATCCCTACCCAGTGCTGCCCAAGCCCACAAGTCCAACATTAACCCATGTGTCCAACACCTATCCACAAAGTCCTCCTCCATCTCACAAAACACGCGCAATGACGCCGACTGCAGGAGGAAAGCTGAGTCAGTGAATGTGTAAGCATCTCAGTACTGGCAGGGGTCTCCACACGGCTGCTCCAGCACTCAGGGCTGCATTGGGGTAGGTCCATGTGGCTTCTCCTCAGGGATGTCTTGCAGGAAGTGAGCCTTGCAAGCTAAAGCAGGGAACTAGCTAATGCAGCTGCACTCTGGTCAGACCATGAGAAAGCAAGAGACCCGAGAACTAAAAGGCGAGGCTCACTGAGCCATTTATCCCCCTGCCTTCAATTAACCCCACATGTGTTTACGCTATTGCTTTAGCCTGGACATTCTCAAATCTTCTTTTTCCTTCTCTAGCTTTCTTGAATTTAAAATCCTATCATCATTTAAGGCACAGCTGAGAATGCCACATTTTCTGTGAACTGCCATCCTAGGCATTGTCCTTGGTGGCCTGGGTTAAGGACCAAAGTAGTCTTTCTCCTTTCATTGTTCACAACTGAATCCGCAGAGTGGAAAACGTTTCCCTCCCTTAGTAGCTTATCATCTAATAGAATAAGAGCTCTGCTAGGTGCCTGTACAGAGGGTTGTGAGATCACAGGGGGATGGCTGGAGGGGTAGGGAAGGATGTCACCCAAGAGAGGCTACAGGAATGGGTTTTGACGATGACTGGGCTTCGCTGCTCCCTGGCCTATATGGTCAGAGAGGATTCATGGGAGGCTCACTCCATGTGCGGACCCTGCAGATGGATTTTGGTTTCTCACTGCCATCCATAACCTGCAAACCAGGTCCCTCACAATTTAAACTCTGATACCATTCCCTCCTTTGGATTTGGGTTTTATGATTTACAATCCTTGGATCACACTGGTATGGTTTCTCCATGTGGACTTAGTTGATGCCTCACTTAAATGTCTGCTTGCCTTTAACGACCCCTGATGCTTTTCTTTCCGATAGCCTGGCACCATCTAGTTTCTTCGCCACATTTTGCTTGAGCAAAAGCATCGATATTTTTAAGTTCCTTGACCTTTGTTGCAAAATTAGGACAGCAGCAATTTATATTCTCATTAGCAGCATATACTAAAATGTGCTTTTATATAACACTACTCCCGTGAGGGGCTGTGCGCTGTTCACATGCTCAGGCTGTAACTCAAGGCGAGGGGCTGTGTTGCATCCTTCCTGCCTGAATGTTTGGATATGCCAAATCTAGTGACCTATGACGATAACGTTAAATGATTGGTGTGTTACTGTAAGTTGCTTTTAACTGAAGGAGAAAGGGTAATTGCTACACTTGGTTCAAGAAGTAGGAAATGATGGCTCTTCTGTATAAAAGCCTAAGAGACCCTTTTGATAGCTGGATGGGCACAGCCTTCATTAGCATGGTCCGCTGAGCTGCTGCTAGTATTTGGGATCTGAAAACGGTTTATTGGTGGTGGCCTCTGATGAACACATCCATCAAAAACACATTTATAGTAGCTTCCTGAAGTCTTTATGCCTAAGCACACAGCCTCCACCATCCACAACAGCCTGAGTCAGTAATCATGATGGTCTGCTTTTGAAACCTTAATCTACAAAAACAAGCTTGAACTGTTTTAGTAGTGCCTTCATAGATTTACACTTGTGCTTTCATTTTTATTAACTTAAACCCGACATCCGCACTCAGGATTAGCGTAAGAACACACATGTCTATCAAGCGCATTTCTTCTTCTTCCTTTCAAGCCTTCAGTCACGTTTCCTTTTCGGCACATTTCATGACAACAGTCACCATCATACTTGCTTCGCTGCTTCTTGGCTACTGCTTAAGACCACACCAAACCCACTGCCAGCAAGCTGATTGGTGGCAGGTAGATTTGAACCGCTGACCTTTCAGTTACAGCCCAACACCATTTGCGATCCGTATAAATAACCCAGCAGGAGCCCTGGTGGCGTAGTGGGCTATGCAGTGGGCTGCTGACTATGGGACCAGCAGCTGGAATCCACCAGCCTCTCCTCAGAAGAAAGACTAGTCTCGGGGACCCAGAGGGGCAGGTCAAAAGGGAAAAGGAGGGGAGGGGGAGAATCGCAGCACCAGGATCGAGAGTAGATATTCTCTGCCGGCCTTCCCAGATCTCTTGGAAAACCCAACCCATGAAAATAGCATTTTGATAGTATGTGGTGGTGATCATGATTCATTACGGCCCCATGGCAGAAACCACTTAGGCCGTTACCTGTCCCTAGGGAGCCCTTGTGGTGCAGTGGTTACACATTGCTGCGCTCCACGTGGGGGGCAGTTTGGAACCACTGTCAGCTGTCTACTGAGCTCACTACTCCTGTAAGCAGTTACCTGTAAAACAGCAGCCCACGAGGTACTAGGAGTCGCACCTGCACGATGGCAGTGAGGGAGACCCTTTGTAGGCGGATGGATGTCGCCTATTCCAGTCTTACTGCTCTTTCAGTTGGAACTGAAAAGAGAAGATATTACAGGTGTGGATTTTGTAGTTTATGTGCATTATTAAGCAGTCACGTTTGAAATGTTAACAGCTAGTTCTGAAGTTTGTTTGTCTGTTTCTTTCTGTAGATTGGGATTTTAACCAAGACCTCGGACAACAGCGAGGTAATGCATGTTGACCCTGTGCTGCGTGTGCTTGTGCACACCTAGGGGCATGTTTGTTGACAGAGTTCTGGGAGGGCCATCTTTGTCTGCTTTTCTGAACATTCTGTCAAATGCAGAGCCAATGTTTGCCTTCTGGCTCTATTCGAACTGCCACCAACAAATCCCAGCCCTGTTGTTTTCATTGCCTCCAGCTGACTTGACTTGGCAACTTGACAAGGTGTGGTGCAAGCTTGGCCACCGCTCCTGGCATGCCTCAGGAGGCCGAGGACCGCGCCAGCCCTCCCCCGCCTCGGCCTCAGGCCAGTCGGCAGCCGGGCAAGCTAGGCTTTTCAGGGTCTTGAAGAACAGGGTGCCCACTCGCTCTCCCCAGCCCTGAGTAAGTGAAACCAGGCCGGGTCTGGCTTGTCAGATAGCCTTGCGCATCTTCATTTGGAAGCGTTCCGTGTAATATTAGAAATAGCCATGGAAAGCGCACCGTGGTCATCTGGCCTATCACTCAGTGTGGCCAGCTGGTAACTTTAGGGCAAGTAAGTTGGTGAATTCTTGCATTTCCTTAGTGACCTTAGAATGTCCTTTCTTGCCTTAGAATTTAGGTAAACTCTGACTTCTGGTCCTCACTTCCCCCCCCCTCCCCGCTCTGCCCTCCTTCATGAGCCCTTGATAATTTATAAATTATTATTATTTTGTCATGTGTTACACTGTACGACGTCTCCCTTCACCCACTTTTCTGTTGTCCATCCTCCAGGGAGGAGGTTATATGTAGATCCTTGTAATTGGTTCCCCCTTTCCACCCCACCTTCCCTCCACCCTCCCGGTATCGCCCCTCTCAGCACTGGTCCTGAAGGGATCATCTGTCCTGGAGTCCCTGATTGTATATATTTTTAAATTAAACCCAGTGTCGTTGCCAGAGTGCTTAGCAGGCATAACCATCTGAAGTGGTATGGAACTAGTTTAATTTGTTGATTAAGCACTTTGACGTGTCTTAAGATAAGTTGGGGGGAGGGAGGGCGGAGAGAGAATGTTTGGGTTTGAGGGCTTCCAATAAATCCTCCCTTTTTTCTTCCACTTCAAATTAGAGCTAGACAGATGAGTCAGTCAGACGGAGAATGCAAATCAGGCTTTGGACTGAGAAAAGCTGGAGGCAGGAGCCTGGTCCGCAGTAGGCTTCCCAGTTCTGCGCTTCTGCTCTGCTCCCCGAAGCCCCACTGCGCTGGGAACAGTGCACGCCAGGAACTAGGATTTACGTTTATTTTCCTGCCCTGCCTCATGTTGATTCAAGCGGTGGGGGAAACGAGGATTCCTTGTCATGTTCTTATATCAGAGTTACAAGTGAACATGTACAGCATGGCTTCTTTCCATTGTTTGTGAAGCGATGGGTCAATCGTCTTTGCTCCAGAACTGCCTCATCTCCCAGCACCTGTCTCTGTTCCTGTGCTCCCTGTAGGCGCCAGATGTGGAATCCCGCGAAGGCCTGATTAAAAGTCACTACATGGCAAGGGTCGTGGAACTCACGTCTCAGCTGCAGCTGGCTGACAGCAAGTCAGTGCATTTTTATGCCGAGGTAAGTGGACGGCCCATGCGGTTCCTTCTGCAGCTCCTGAGGGATGCGCTCACTCTCCCCCTGCCGCGCACCAGAGGGGTGACGACAGTGGCCAGGTGTTCGCCTGCATTTGGTTGGCATTCATGTCTCTGGTCATTTATTTCCAAGTGACTGAAAACTGTTTGGCGTCAGAGAGGTAGCGCTTCCTGTGGTCCTATCTGGCTGGGAGCATTGTGACCACAGAGTCCTTGTTAGAGCGTTAAACAAGAGCAGCTGCGCGCGCTCACAGATCGGGGGCTTTTCAGGGGGAGCATTTGGACAAGTTAGACAGCACACCGTGCCTGTGTCTGATTCCTTTCTCCATTTCTGTTTACTTATTTATTATCTATCTGTTTACTTATTCCCCCCTCCCACCCACTGAATTCTCCAGTTGCCAAAGGACAAACATGTGGAAGTAGAAATCCCTGAAAATGTGATCTTTGCAGCCTTAGAGGATATCCAGACCTCTTGTTCTATTCCTGTCTGCCCTCACCAAGCAGATGCTTTCTTAGGCGAATTAGACAACCACCGTGCAAGATGATCACTGAAAACTATATTTGGGGGTGGGGAGGCAAGGAAGAAAACACAGGTATCAAAGAGTGATAAACGAACGATAAGACGAAACGATGCTACGAAGCAAGAATACCTTTAAGGTGCCTGCTTTGAAACTTTATATTGAGAGGGTCAGTGCTGGCTGGCCGGCAGAGAATCATGATTTGCAAATTGTTAAAGAAACAAAAAAGAAGAGGCAGCGCTCTGTCCTGGGCCCTCCCCTGCCTCTCTGCGAGACTGCAGCGGAGAGGTGGCAAAACAGCGGCTAGAGGCCTTGGCTCCTTCCCCCCTTTCCTTGCTGAAACGCAGGATGTGACCTGGCTGGCTGGCTCCGTGCCGGTCACAAGGCAGCCGTTGGGTCCGTATTTGGTCAACAGACCGCAGTGGCGGAGTGTGGTGGGCTGCAGGAAGGGGAGAGGAGGGCAGCCTGGACGACGTGCAGCGGAAGTGCTGGAGCTTGCATCACCTGAGCCGTGCGGGGCCGCCGAGGGCCGGCCCTGGTCGGTTGGTTCCTGTCTGCTTTCTGAGCTCGTGTCCCCGACCTGACTGCGTACTGGGCATTTTGGGGAGGAGCTGTGCCCTGCACATTTCTCCCTCTTGGTCAGGGTCCATGCCAAGCCCGTGGTAGATGCCTGGTTAGTGGGGGTGGCCGCTTTGGTTGGCTGAACTGCTCTGGAATTCTCTTATAAGGAATGAAATGAGTAACTAGATAATTTGTGAGGCCACCGCATTTCTGAGAAGGTTTGTTTATCTTAGCGAATATCTTCAGCACAATTGTGATACGGGAATTTTTAAATTGTGCTCGTTTTTCCTTATGTGTAAACAGGAAGTGGTGAGCTGCTTGCAATCTGACTTGGACGCAGCTTTTGACGGTGTCTGCAGGCCCTCCTCGTCAGCCCCAGAAAGCTTAGTGATTGTCTGATCACTGTCCTCTTTGGAAATGGCCTGAAATACAAGCTTTTCGTTTCCTCCTGATGGCCCACCCGGCTTCTAGTTAGGCTAGGTTTGGCAGCCTTCTGCCCGGAAGGCAGCTGGTCTCTTTACAGTCCTGCGCTCGTTTTTAAAAATTTCCCATGAAGATGGAGCCTAATCGGGTAGGAGCAACCATAAAGCTTTTATTGCTCCTGTGATGTGGTCCCAAACAGGGAGTCAGTATGAGAAAAGTATGTCCATACTCTGTGGTCAGAAGCCATTGATGACTTCTGAAATAGCCGCTTCCCTTCGCAACCAATGTGAGCCAGAATGCGTCCTGAGTCAGAGTGGAAACTCCTTACGTGCTGTGTAACGCTGGGGCTGGCAGAAAGTTATCGATGAGCATGGGATGGTAGATTATGTCCAGTTCCTCTTAAATGTGTGTCATCTCTGTCGCTTGTTTAACATACTGCTGCTTACTGGTCTAGTTTGAAGATTTTGTTTTCTTTACGTTGAGGTATGATGCCTTCTGAATAAAGGCTGTTGTCTTTGATCTTCCACAGCAAGTGCTTCAAGTCCTGTGCGCTTTCAGCAAGCAAAGCAGTGTCACCTGCCTAGTTTAGATTGGTCATGTGCCTCCCTCCAATCCTGATGCTGCGTTCTTTTTCATATAGTCTATATTCTCAGATGATTGCATCAGCATCCGGATTGACAATGGTGAAAAGGGACAGTCCTGATACCTACCTTTTCTGATTTTGAGCTACCCAGTAACCCCGTGTTCTCTACAAATGACTGCCTCTTGGTCCATGTCTAGGTTCTACGTTGAGCACCATTGAGTGTTCTTAAGTCCGCATGGTTCCCAGTGTTATCCGTGATTTGTTCTGATTCGCAGCCAAATGCTTTTGCATAGTCCATGAAATGCAGGTGAACATCTGTGCGGTAACTGCCTTCTGACCCAGCACTGATAGCCATCGTCCCACATTTCTGCTGAAATCAGCTGGGATTTTGGTCAGGTCTCTGTTGACGCATTGCTGCACCCATCTCAAGATGATCTTCAGCAAACCCCTGTGTGGTATTAATGATAATGTTGGATAATTTCATACTCTATTGGAGTATTTTAAGTTGGGTTTAGGAAGTGCCCCTGAGTGATGGGATGTTCTCTGATCTCACAGTGCCGAGCACTCTCCAAACGGCTAGCCTTGGCCGAGAAGTCTAAAGAGGCGCTGACGGAGGAGATGAGGCTGGCCAGTCAGAACGTCAGCAGGCTGCAGGTGAGTTCCTGAGAGGGACCTAGCGACTTTAACATAGTTTTGTGCTGTGGTGGCTGCAGGTCTGTGGTCAGCAAACTCAGCTCTTCCTTTCCCAGGCAGCCACACTAGACTCTAGGTGCACTTTTTCTAAAGAACCTCATTGTGGACCTCTTGTAAAGTGCCATCTGATATCAGGTGAAAAGTGGTGGCGTTGATTTGATTTTAGTTTTTTCAACTGCTTTAGAGTCAGCATTTCCTGCAGTAATACTTACTTGCTGTATTCCTCCTTTCTCTTCTTTCCCTGTCACTCCCTGTCACTGTGTACTATGCAGCTGTTCTGCACATTTTGCTTCCTTCTTTTTGATTCATGAAACCGACCTACACAGAAAGGTCGTTGTTTTTGTTGGTTGCTGTCAAGTTGATGGCACCCTGTGCGAGGGTTTGGAAACCACCAGGGCTTGAAGGCGCCAACGTTTTCAGAAGCAGCTTGCCAAACCTGTCTTCTGAGCGCGTCTGGGTGAGTTTGAACTTGACAACTTTTCAGCTTCTGGTCCAGCGTTTTTAAGGCACCCGTGAATGATTCCTTCTAACTCACGACCTCTTTTTAGTAACACTGCCTCCAGGAAGCCCCCATTATACATAAACGTGATGCTGGGTGTTATGGGTGGAATTTTGTCCCTCGAAAAACTGTGTTAATCGTAACCTCTCTCTGCCCGTGGTGTAATCTCATGTAGCATGTGTCTTGAGTTCATCTCGTTTGAGATACAGAAGAAATTAAGCAAGTGAGCTGAGCAGAGGTGGGGCAGACTGCCAAGACGCATGAAGACTGTCCGGGAGCAGACTCTCACGAGAGACAAGGCCCTTCCCTCAGAGCAACAGAGAAAAGCCTTTCCTAGAGCCAGCAGCCTGCGTTTGGACTTCAAGCCTCCCACACTGTGAGAGAATAAATTCTGGCTGTGGTGCTTCTGTTACCACAGCGCTAGGTAGCTCAAACAGAACTGGAACCGTCAGAGTGGGTGCTGCGGCAACGGATCCCTAAATTTGGAAGCAGTTTTGGAATTGGGTCATAGGTAGAGTCTGAGACTACCGAATATGTGGTAAAAGCTTAGATTGCCTTGAAGAGACTGTTGGTAGCATTACCGACATCACAGACAAGTCTGAGGAGGGCCCAAGAAGAAGGCGAGGACGGTGCTGGAGAACGCCCCCATCGTCTCAGCCAGTGCATGTGAGGCCCCGCACAGAATGCCACCAGACACGGGGACGTCAAGTCTGCCTCTTTCGAGGCTTTAAGAGAAAATTCTGAACTGTGATTGGACACGAGAAGAAGGGAGATGCTTTCATGCACTTGTCTGGAATCGGTTCACATGTTTGGTGGAAGGTAGAACTTGTAAATGATGATGAACATAGACGTCTGGTTGAATAGCTTATAGAAGCAAATTTTAAAGGAGCCGCAGGGCTTCTCAACACTTATAGTAAAATACGAGAGGGAAGATACGAGACTTAAAAAATGAACGGCGTAAAAAGAGAACAGGAGGTAAAGATTTGGAAAATTGTACAAACTAAGTGCATGAGTCCTAGAATTTTCACCAAGGACATACCTACACAATCTTTTGTTAAAGAAATCAAGTATCTGATTCACGGATCTTACCCACTACCACAGCAGAAAACCTACCAGCTCCGACTGAGGAGAACAGAGAACAAAAGCAAAGCACAGCGTCTGCCTCTTGGAATTCTAGTCTAAGGACAGGAGACAGGCCCGGTGCTACATCTGTTGACCTTCAGGAAAAGAAAAGAACCATCTTTGGAGCGGCTCAGAGGTCGGCAGAGCGGGCCTGCCTATTCTTCAAAGCATGGGTTTCAGAGGCACAGCTTCTCCCCTGGGTTCCAGAGGGCCAGGCTGCTCCTCCTCAAGTGCCAGGGGGCGGGGACTGCTGCCCAAAGCTGAGCAGGTGGGGCAGCTGCCAAGGCTGAGAGGTGGGGTCACCCGCCAGTCCCAGGGACTAGGAGAATGGGGCTGCCATTAGGCGGGAGAGCAGAGCTGCCATCCAGGTGGGACTGGCCTCTGTCCAGAATCCAGAGCACATGGCCAGTGCCGAGTTTAGAAGGTGGGGCCATTGCCCAGATGTTCCCAAAGGAAAGGCTTATTTTCAAGCCTCTCAGCTAATGTACATGATCCTGCCGGGCTTGCACTCACTGGGAGGGCCTACTATCTCCCCCCACCCCACCCCCGTTTTCCCCATTTGTAGTGGAATACTACCTACCCGCCCCCCCTCCGTTTTCCCCATTTGTAGTGGAAATGCCTGCCTTGTGCCTAGTCCACCACTGAACAGGCTCTGCCCAGCTCAGCCATGGCTAAGGCAGCATCTACCACGGGACCTGGTTTGGATTCGTATCATGATGGTGATTCAGAAAGAGCTACCGGGGAAACAAGATGAGGCGAACCCTTGCAGGAAGCATCATCTTCCTCTTCAAGAAGAAAGGTGGTGGACAAGTTGCACAGCCACGGAATCTCCGGTCCTTAGATTTCTAGCATGATCTAAAGCACTCACTCAAAGATGGCGGCTGGCTGCCCCACCTTGAATGTGTGCCGCTCTCCTCCAGTTCTGTCAGTAATCTAGTCTCCTGTAGCAGGCTCCTGAGAGGGCTGCTGCTGATGCTGCTGCAGTCTCCCATTCCAGGGCTTCAGTGAGTAACTTTCCATTCCAGGTACCATCTCGAATGTGCCAAATTGTAAAACTCAGGATCTGTTCCCGTTACACGTCATTGGCCATGAAAGAACTAATTTAAAGAGCTTTGCCCGTAACTTGGATGCTCGTAACCTGAGGACTGCCTTTACTTTGGAAACAGATAAGAAGTCTCCCCCATAGCTGATTCAGAAGCTGGGACCGTGGAGCCGGGTGATTTAAGACTTTGGATGATATGGTGGGTGAGTGTGCTTGCACGTGGCAGGGACCTGTCTCTCGGAGGGCCTGTTCTAGCTCAGCAATCTGTACTCCTCAGCTCGGCCTCCCACAGCACTTGCTCTGCTCCTCAGGTCTGTAATTCATGACACTGGCTACACACAAGTCCCAGACAGTGCTCAAATTTAGAGCATTTATTGTGGAATCATACAGATTATAATTCAGGTGAGAAATGCACAGGACACAGTTGTTCAGCTCAGATAGCCTACAAAGTTCTTTGTAGGGCTGCTAATAAATGCCCAAAGGGTATGCCGCTCCGATGTAAGGCACTCAGCTCCAGCTCCCTGGGTCAGCAAACCTAGCACCCCCAATTAAGTACCCCGAGGCACTCCACTCCACAAATCAGCCTCCTGCCCCAAAGCACTACTCTGCCTCATGCTCTGACTGCTGGGTCTGCCGCTACAGGTCTGTCACTCCTCTGGTGTCAAAACTGACTTCTTGGATCAAGGTGGTTCATTGCACAGGGATCTCAGGGTCCAGAGGATGCCATTCCATACGTAGCACCTGCTGCTGAGATGGTTCACTTTATACCCAGCAAGATGGCAGTCCCTCACAGCTGAAGCATATAATGCAATCAGTACCTTCCCTCCAACTGTTTACCAGACCCATCAAAGAGTTACAGAGACTGGCTGGAAGAGTCACATTAAACCATTGACGTCTCTGTAGGGCCAAAGGTGGAATACTATGGATGGAAATAATTCAGTTTCCCAGTGCATTGCAAATGCTAATCTCTCTATCTGTGGTTATAATCCCATTGAGAATGGGCTCTTTGTTCTGTTACTGAAACATGGTTTGTGTAGGGTGTGCATTGAGTCAGTATCTTTTGAGATAAGAGATTAAACAAGCAAGTGAAGAAGCAGCGCG
>NW_022111379.1:19963417-19967902 GCF_000313985.2 Echinops telfairi
CTTGATCTAGACTGGGCTGGGATGTCTTCTTAATGTATAATTGATCTTTGATATAAAGTTCTCTCAGGTGAGGGAGGGGTAAAAATGAGCTGATACCAAGGGCTTAAGTAGAAAGAAAATGTTTTGAAAATGATGATGGCAACAAATGTACAAATGTGCTTGATAGAGTGGATATGTGTATGTATTGTGATAAGAGCTGTATGAGCTCCCAATGAAATGATTTTTTTAAGTGCGTCCTAGTGATTCTATTCAGAAAGTATCTCTAATTCCAAATGAATCTGATTGTGACGTAGTGCTATGTTGTGGCCAGTCGCTGAAAGAATTAATTTGACGTTCCAATGCGCTACGTAAAAGAGTAGTTTAGATTCCAGAAGAAATATTCCTCAATTTTATTTTTCATTGAATTGAAATCATGCCCACCCTCAATTTTGTAAGATTCTTCTGACTATACAGATTGTATCGGCAGAGACATACGTTGATATATGAGGGGGCTTCAAAAAATTGGAGGAAAATTCCATTATCTTTTAATTCCATTTTTTCCTGCTAATTTTTTGAAGCACCCTCATGTTGTACTAGCAACCTTATTAAGTATTAGTTGATTTCAATTCTCAGTTAATTACATTTATATCAGGAGAAAGATGAGGCTTTCTGCTTCCATAAGAGTTACGGTCTCGGAAACACACAAAGTTCTACCCTGTCCTATGAGGTGGAATTAATTCACAGGAGGCTATGCACACTGTGCATATACACACACACACGTAGAGAGAGATTGCTAACCAGCAAAACATTTATTTTGTAAGAAATTCAGTACATATTTTGAAGACTGAATAACAAAAAGAACTTTTTCCCCCTTTCTTTACTCTTGTTCTTGTCTTCGGCCCGGACCACAGCCTTCGTGTCCTTTGATCAGATATGTCATCTTGATAGATTTCCCAGATTGTTTTTCCACAGGGAAGGAATTTTGGGAATGATGTGAATTGTGGCATTTTGATCATTTTTCTTTCCATGTGCCTCTTCCCCCCCATTGTTCCTTAGGATGAGCTGACAACCACCAAGAGGAGTTATGAGGATCAGTTAAGCATGATGAGTGACCACCTGTGCAGCATGAACGAGACATTGTCCAAGCAGAGAGAGGAGATTGACACGCTGAAGCTGTCCAGCAAGGTTAGGAGGTGGGGGGATAGTTTAGGACGGCCAGGAGGTCTTGCATTGCAGGAGCAGATGGCTAGAGATTAAAAGTGCTTATGGGGGATTTTCCTCAGTCAAACCTGCCCTCTTCTCAAAAGCAAGATAAACATAAACGTTGAGGAAGTCAGACCTCCAAGACCCTAATACTCAGTCAGCGTCTTTTTGGCATTTCTGCTCCGCCTGAGTTAGGGGCCTGCCATGGGACTGTTAGGACAGGAACTTCCCTGTGTCGAGGAGAGTCTAAACCGGGGATACTGAAGAGTAATCTTGAGAAAACTTATTCTCATAAATAGCCATATAACAGAGGTATTTTTTTATCCTTTTAACTTTAAAACTTTTATTTTGTTTCCCATAAAGCCTCAGCTTGTCCTGGCTGGGACTAGTAGATAAATTCATGTTCAAATGCATATGCACATACCATTTCCCTATTGTTATAATAAAATGTACAAGGGGGCTTCAAAAAGCTCATGGAAAATGGAATTCAAAGAGAATGGAAAATGTCTACGAACTTTTCAGCCCCCCTTGTGTATCTACTCTTTAGCCATGAAAGGTAGGTCGTGGAGGGCTCTGTGTGCCATCCCAGCTGCTGAGCAGGCTTCGGTCGTAGAGGCAACACTGCACACCGTCCGCTGAGCAGTGAGTCGCGTCTACTCCAGAACCTGCTGCTGGGGGTGCAGGGCAGTGTGCTGCACAGTCAGGGCGCCTGTCGACAGTGTGTCTTGTGACCACATTGTATTTTTTCTCATCATCGTTTCATGATATTGATCGGGCTCTAGCTGCTCTGGAAGGTGGCTCTCATGCTTCCCTGGAACATCTCTAGGACCTGCAGCCCGCCAATATGGCTCTGATGAGGGTTCTCTGGCCACTGTGCTGTGCAACACCTGAGCTTGGTTGTAGAGGGTGGTGTCCGCGTGGGTGAGTCCTCTAGAAAAAAGCCTTGTTAAAAAAACACCACCAAAAAACCCCTTTTGCCCTACTGGTCCTCCAGTGGGGCAATAGCTCATTCACAGGCTGCATTCCCACAGTGGGTTGAAGCACACATACAGAAAAGGTTGTGTTTGGTGTTTTCCCGTGGCGTGTGTAATTTATCTTAGCGGCTCTATGTGGTAGCCTGTTGTAACACTAACATTTGGAGGAAGTAGCCGTGATTCTAGGGAAGCTTTTCAGTCTTCAGCCTGACAGCACACTTGCTTTCTATTGAGGGGGGTAGGAAGGGAGCCCTGGCAGCCGTGGAACCCTGTGGGGAAGCCCTGCTCTGTCCCACTGGGTCGCAGTGTGCTGTCATGGACTCGATGGCAGTGTGCTTGGTGCATGGTTTACGGTCCCAAGCAGTAACGTTAGCATGCTGAAGGTAACTAGCTCTTACAGTGACTTCAGAAGTTGGGGGATTTGCAGCTCCTCTCAGAGCACCTGCCATTGATTAAACGGAGTCGGAGACCCACAGTTCATATAATGTTTATCTCTCTTTGATCGTGCTCCCCTCCCAGTGTGTGCCCCGGCCCCACAGGAATTTCAGTGCATGCTCTGCCCGAGTTGGCATCGGCCCCATGGGTCCCAAGTAAACATCCTGAGAGATTTGTTTGCGGTTATCTTGCTCTTGAAGTTTGTTTCTGCAAGCATATCCCACTGACATGAAGAAATGCATTCATCCCTAATCGTTCAGTGTAGGACATTAATCAGAATAGTTTCCTCAGACTTGAATATCTCCTGAAAAAAGGCAAGTTGTGCAAAACTGGGGAGTACAATTCTGCATGGGGGGTGGGGGGGAGAATTGGGAGTCAAATGACCTCACCGCCTAACGTGTTCTCAGCAGGATTTAAGCTTGCTTCTGATGACTAATCAGTGCCATTTGGGTGGTTGGAACATATTCAGACTTAGTGCCTATTAAGGTCTTGAAGTGGCGTTTGTTTCAACAACAGAGAGACCTGTTAGGGCTAAAACCTTTTCCATTTAGGTTCACGAAGCTCCAAGCTCCCTTGTCTTAGGAACAAAATGAATGTTTGAGGTTTTGAATAATCTGAAACCGTAGCTCTCTTTTCTGCCCCTGGGACTCAGAGGGATAGAGTCTTTGGAAATGGGGCGTGGGGAGAGTTCACAGCCCCAGACTGATGGCTCTGTGAGCATTGACCACAAGAAGTCAGTCGCCAGCGTGCTCTCAGCGTCTCGCCCTCTTGGAAGTGAAGCTGCCCCCAAATGCTTTGTAGACAGCCGGGTGTGTAAGTCTTGAGGATGATTTTTCCTGAAGTTTGTGTGCTGACTGTTGGCATTTTCTCTGCACAGGGAAATTCTAAAAAGAATAAGAACCGATAGTTTCCAAAGTTTACAAGTGACTTGTTGGCGATTCTTCCTCCCAGAGCTGCTGCCCCGCCGCCTGGACCTGCAGCTGAGACTCCATGTCCACGCTGGGCCCCGCCTTCAGGATGCTGACACCTGGGTGGGCCTAGTACAATAGTCAGTGTTGTACATGACTTTGAAACATTTAAAATATATTTGTAACCAGTGAGGCAAATAGGGAATTTGATGTTGATTGTAAAATGGAAAACCGTAGATATACCATGGAATTTGATGTTGATTGTAAAGTGGAAAACCGTAGATATACCATGGATAGCATAGCGTAGGTTTCCTTAAGCAGTTTCTACTGTGCACTTTTTAAACTTAGGTTTTAATTTCAGTATGTAAGAACAACAAATATTTTGTATCTTTTAAAAACTCGATGAAATGGTCTTTGATTTGGTATGTATGGAATAGATCTGTGTTTCTGGATAAAAGACATATGTTGTCCAATTGTCATTACCTCCTGCTATAACTGAAGGCAGCCACGTGCTCCTTTTGAAAACGTCCTGGTTCATTCTCCCTCCCTCCCTTTCTTTCCCTTCCCCCCCCCTTTCTTTCCCTCTCCTTCTTGCCTCCCTCTTAGTCTTTCTCTCTCCCTCCCTCCGGCTCTCCCTCTCCCTCTTTCTGCTGAAGGGGAAGTGTAGGTCTTGCACAGTTCAGATTTTGCAGGTTTATTATCATCCCTGTCTTCACCTCTCCAGTCAGCCTGTGTTAAAATAATAGCTTAAGGAAATTGATATTAATAAATTCATACTTATATCAAATGTTCCGTCTCTGTACAGAAATTTAATAAAGGAAAGCAAAATCCATTAAAGTAGGATTTACAGAATGTGCAATAATCCTAAATTCCAGTTGATCTAGATGCAATCACTCTAATTCCCCAAATTGGAACCATTGTACAGTTCATCTTCCACAAAGGCTCCTGAGTTTTGCTTGGAGAACTGCTTGTAACCACATTTCCAG
>NW_022111379.1:19969047-19970837 GCF_000313985.2 Echinops telfairi
TTTGACTCCTTTTCCTTACTAATGAGTGGCTTCACATTCTAAGCACCCTTTCCTTCTCTGCGAAATGGGGAGGGTGGTACTAGGACCTGCCTCCTAGGATTTTTGTGAGGATTAAATGGATTGGTATGGAGGGCTAGAAGAGTACCCAGGATCATTGTGCCTGAGTAGCAAGCGTCACCAGTACTATTGTTAGTATGATCGTTCATACTTGTATTTCTCCTTCTCTCTTTGTCCACATTCTTTCCCGATTACTCTCTGGCTTCCTGGACGAACAACTCCAAACTCACTGCTCTAGAGTCAATTCCAACTGCTAATCACCCCCTCACCCCATTTCTCTCTGCGTGGATCGTCTCTCCATCCCACCAGACCCCTTTCTCAGCTGATCTCACTCACTGATTCATGTAACATGTCTATTCAGTGCCTGTTATATGTGACACACCGTCCTATGTTCTTAAGTGCTGGGTAAAGACCTCAGTCTTTGAACTGTCTCGGTGCGGAGAACAGACAATAAGGAAAGTGTGTGTGTGTTAGAAGGCGGTGTGTCAAGGAGATGAAAGAAGAGCCAGGAAGGGGGCCGGCAGTTCTTGGGATGATGCCCTTGTAGCTGGGGGGTTCAAGCAAGGCCTCACAAAGATGTGATGTTTGAGTGGAGGCCCAGAGAGGGTGAGGGCATCGCTACACAGATGATCTGGAAAGTGCGTCCCAGTCAGCAAGCAGGGCAAACACCAGGGTGGAAGTGTGCCCTGAGCAGCACACAAATTCCAGAACAACAGGGGCCAGCCCAGTGGAGCGGGGTGGGCAGGAGAGGGCACCGGGAGAAGGGGCTGCAGCGCTCACAGTGGCAAGGCAGCCGGGCCATGCAGGTAGTAGTGTCGCTCGGCTTCTCTTTGAGTGCTAATGGCTGTAAGAGGGGCATGGGGTGGTGCCACGTCTCCCCTCTTCTAACTTCTCAAGAGGGGAGGAGAACCAAATTCAACAGCATCCCAAGGCTGATGAGACAGAGGTCAGATATGCCTCTACCGAGTAACCTCCTTTGCCAATTCTGCACCAGCGATCCCTTCCAAGGCATACTCCCTCCCTCTCTGTTGGCGACGGTAATTCATTGCCACACAGAACTCACAGGCAGTACTCACAATTATGTGGCTTATTAGGGAAGTTACAGTTCAGGATCAGAAATGTCCAGGATACAGTTCTTGGGTCAGAGCAGCCTCCTCTAGGCCGTGTCCACCAACACTTTCTGGTTCTCAGCCTCACAGCCCCATGGTCTTTGCCGCTCGGGCAAGGTTAACCAAACAGTACTACCAATAAGTGCTCATAGAGACACCAACCAAAACCAGGCTCACTGCCATCGAGCCGATGCTGACTCAGTGGCGCCCTGTGGGTTCCCGACGCTGTGACTGTTGACAGGAGTAGAAAGCCCAATCTTTCTCCCGAGGAGCTGCTGGTGGTTTCGAACTTCCGAGCGTACACATGGCACCCAACGTGTAGTCACTGCACCACCAGGGCTCCCAGTCTGCCACACACCTTTCTCGCTACCTGGGCCAAGAACCACCACTGGTGTTCTTGGGGCTGCCGCCTCTGCTGCCAGCACTTCTCTGCCATCTCTTGCTGTCTCCGATGTCACAGTTCTCTGTCTCCTGGATTGAGATAGTAGTTGTTAAGTGTGCAGATCTCAGGGTCCAAAGGTCATGCTCCACTCCTGGGTCTTTCTGGATTGCAGCCAAGTATCCCAGGCCTACTTCTGAGAGGGTTCAACTTAAACCCGGAGGGATGGACAAAATCGATCAACC
>NW_022111379.1:19973548-19974724 GCF_000313985.2 Echinops telfairi
TTTTTTTTAATCCTCACTATATATTTTTGACTTTCTTTTCTACACGAGCCATTGTCAACGGATGGTTTGCTAATAAAAATAATATATAGCAGTAGCTTTAATAATACAAAGATGATACATGGCATAGTTCAGTCAATACAGTTCATTAAAGTTTCCTATTATTTACCATTCTGTTGTTGTTTTTATATACCTGTTACAATCACAAGGAGGCAGTATTCACGTCAACCACGGCTGAATATAAAAGGACTGATCAGAATCCAAATTAGGTTCCCATGGTACAGATTTTTTTTTCCGCAGTAGTTGATGAATTTGTAGTACATGATTTCACATTTACCCAGTAATTATAAATCATGAAGTGTCATTTTGCCTCCAATACTGCTGCTTTCAAAAGAGTAGCTGCTTTCAACACAGCAGCTGCTTTCTACACAGGAGCTGCTTTCTACGCAGTAGCTGCTCTATACATATGTGTGATTGGTCCGAATAAGTACATTATGGTGCCAACCCTTTCATATACACCTGTATTTCTACGGGTTGTACGTGATGGGGTTGGTGCAATGATGTCATCATACCAGGTACTCGTATGTGGGAAACACGTGTTTTCGAGGGTCTTAGGTGACCCCTGTGAAAGGGCCGTTCAACCCCAAAGGGGTCGTGACACAGGTTGAGAACCGCTGCTGTAGAAGGTGAAGCTCCAGGAAGGGGGCTTCTCGTGTGGCTGTGCACTCATGTCTCCTGTGACGTGCCATGGGATGGAGGTCAGAGGACACTGGTGGGAGGAATCCTGGACTAGATGTGGATGTGAGGGAGAGAGAGGTCAGAGAGAAAGGCCAAGGTTTGGGTCTGAGCAGACTTCAGTGGGACACAGAAGGCAGAGGGAGGGGCAACCACCTCCACCTGTGCTACCAGAGATGTGGGACCTTGGTGCATTCCTCCTTACTGCACCCAGGTCAGGGCTGCCGTGTGTGGTGGGACCTGTGCAGCACGTCTCTGTGGCAGCCTCTCCTCCTTTGATACCCTAACTCGAGCCTTCACCGCCTGCTGTCCAGACCCCAGCATCCTCTATTTCAGCCCCCCGCCAGGCCATCCTCCTGCCCCATATCTGAAGAGCCATTTTCCTGTTCGAAAGGCATGTGGAAGACTCAGTGTGTGGTGTCATGAAGGCACTGCAGGCTTGCT
>NW_022111379.1:19974824-19978666 GCF_000313985.2 Echinops telfairi
GGACATATGGGTTAATGTTGGACTTGTGGGCTTGGGCAGCACTGGGTAGGGATGTTTTCTTGCTGCACACTTAACCTTTATATAAAACTCTCCCTTATTCGTGAGTTTCTGTGGATTTGTTTCTCTAAAATACCCAGACTAACACACTTGCCAAGGCACAGAATAACCACCATTTACTAATCATCCACCAGAAGGCAGGCTTGCGGGACACTTGACATGCATTGTTTCATTTAGGGAGTGCTGGGGTGCATCTGGGTTAGCATGGGGCTGCCTGTTTGAACCCAGCATCTGCTCTGCAGAAGGAAGAGGAGAGTCTGCTTCTGCAGATGCACAGTCTCAGAACCCCAGCCGGGGAGCAGCTTTATTCTATCCTAAAGGGTCACTGTGAGTCCGAAGCGACTTGGCGGCGTGGGTTTGTTTTTTGTTTCGTTTAACCTCCCCAATAACTGATATCTCACAGGTGCTATTACTACCCTCATCTGGCCACTGTAAAAACAGCTTTGGAGGAGGTGCGGGGGGGGGGGGGGGGGGGGGGGGGTCTGGTCAGCTATGTCTGTGGGCACCTGGCTAGTACATCCTGGAGCCAGGATTCAAATCTAGTCTCCTCCAGTGCCGCCAAAAAAACGCCCCAATCTCACTGCCATCGAGCACAAGGTAAAACTGCCTGTAGGTTTCCAAAGTGCTAAGTCTTGATGGGACTAGAAAGCCTCATCTTTCTCCCACAGAGTCCCTGGAGATTTGAACAGCTGATCTTGTGCTCTGCAGCCTAACGCATAATCACGACACCACCGGGACTGGATTATTCACTACTGCACGAGGAACTCTTTTCAGCCGAGGCTGTCAGTGCGCCTCCTTCAGGCTCTGTATGTTCGGAGAAAGAATTTAAATCTCTACACCAAACAGCTCGATGCTACCCCCCAACACCACCACCCATCCTCAAAAAAGAAAGAAAAATTGAATCTGAGTAACCGAGGTGCTGTCTTTAACTGGTGTCTTTACTTGCGAAGGAGCCCTGGGGGTGTGGTGGTTTTGCGCCGGACCGCTAACCACAGTGTGAGCAGTTGGAAACTATCGTCCACTCTGCAGGAGAGAGGGAGCTCTCCCCTGGGTAGTTCTTGCCTGCCCTGCACGGTCGCTGTGACTCCGAATCATCTTGATGACAGTGAGTAGTTTGAGTTTGTGCCTTGACTTACAATGGGCTTTTGTCAGCGCCTTGGGCTTGTGGGAGCGCCTTGGGCTTGTGGGAAGCCCTGGCACAGTGTTTAGGTCTCTGGTGCTGTAAATCCCTTGCCTTGGACGACTAACCTCAAGATGAGCAGTTCTACTCCACCCCGCAGCACGGTGGCAGCAACAACAACAACAAATTTCTGTAAATATCCCACCAAAGAATTGTGGTTCTTTTCGTTGGGTTTTGGCTGGCTGTTTTTTTTTCTGTGACCCTTTATTTTTAATTTACATAGAGTCTGCTACACAAACGGTTCTAAGCACCACCACCCCCAGCCTTAGGTTCGATATTTATGCTACGAGGCTGCCCTTTCTTCTGTTCAAACAGAGCTGTTGTTCTTGTTAATGTTTAATATGTGGATTTTCTAAGCACAAAGGAAGAGAGCCTAATAGGAGCCCCTGTGTCCTCATCGCTATTGCGAGCATTTTACCAGCCTTGTTTTCTTTTTAAGCCGTGCGTGGGAAGTATTTTAAAGTACATCCCTGACTTTACCTGTGAATACTTCAGTTATACACACCTTTGCCAAGCTGGTGAGCACCAGCTTCTAAACCTGCCCTGTCCACTTCACCCCTCATTATGTACTGCGGGCAGGGTCTGTGCAGGCACAGTGCCCGGGAGCCTGCACACTGGCTGCCAGGATCAACCCCCCCACCCCCCACCGTGCGGGACAGAGAGGCCATTACACCACTGCTGTCAGTGACCGGCGTCCTGGCCTGCGGTCTTCTCAGGACAGCAAGCAAGGGCTAATACATCAGGGCTGTGCTTTATTATTATTATTATATTAAATGTCTGTATTTTTATTAAACTTATGAACTTAGTTTGAGTCAAACAGTTCCAACAGACTTTTACAAAATAACAAGACCACACAGAAACCCAGTCCCTGAGCTGCCCTTCCAATCTGCGCTCTCCAAAGACAACCCTTCTCAGAAGTCCCTCTTTTGGAATCTCCCCCATTTCTTAAAGCCGAGGACTGGTGTGCTTCATGGGCTTCCTGCTCCCCACCACTCTTGTTTCCATGGATACTTCCTCCCTCTGTGGCCCTCCTCCCCCAATCTTCCCATCAAATCAACATTGTTGGTGGGCCAGTCTTCTGCGTACAGTACACGTTGAGTAACCACATGATTACCTACTCTCTCCTGTACAACTCTCTTTGCCTTGGAGTTAATTGAGATTTTAAAACTTGCTGTTTTCAGTATCTGTTTCTGTGTGTTCGGTACCATCAAGTCAGTTCAGCCGCACAGACACCTTGTGTGACTCAACCCATCTTGCTGAGAGCCTTCCTCTTTCTCGTTGCCCCTCTACTACATGTTCCACGGTTTCTCCGTTTCCAGTGAGTCATTTTGAACTCACAGGTCAGCGGAGAACTGTGCGCCATCGGAATTTACAGTGTCTGATTGTTCACAAATAGGCTATCAGGCCTTCCTTCCACAGCACCTAAGTGGTTCACAGTTGGTTAACATTTAGTTAACTCTCTGCATTGCCCAGGACTCCTGCTCTTTGGGCTTCCTCACTAATTTGGCCTTGACCCCCTTCTCTGGCTGCACAGCTCCCCTCTCCAGTGAGCTCTCCACCCGAACTCAGTAGGGTGTCCATGAGTGAAGGCCCTCCTGGAGGCCACTGGTCTACTCCGGGCTCTTTGGATTGATGTCTAAGCTGACAGCACAGCTGTCATTTGCAGGACTCTTCCTTCTCCACTATCCTTGGGGTCAAGGCTTTTCTACCCTCTTCACCTTCAAATGCCCTCTCCATTTCCCTCCCTTTGCAGCCTCCTCTCTCTGCAGCCTATTCTCAGGGGCAGGGAAAAGCCAATTCCATGCTCGGTACAAAGTAGGGTCTCAGAGGACTAGCTGAGGTCCAGATAGAAGCAGAACATTTAGTTAACTGTGCACTGCTTCCTGGAAAAGACAGGGTTTTCTGATCTTATTACAGTGATGTTTCCTATTTTTGGCTGATTATGTACTATTTGCTCATTGTTGGAAATTTGAAAAATTATTATTTTCATATAAAAGGTTTCAAGCAGTACTCACCTTTTTTTTTTTTAATTTAAATTGGGGTTCGTACAACTCTTATCACAATCCATCCATCCATCCATCTATTGGATCAAGCATATTTGTTGCCATTATCCTTTTCAAAACATTTTATTTCTACTTGAGAACACTCACTTCTTTGTAGACCTACAACAGTTTACATTTTTCCTTCCTACGTGGGTGCTGTGGGTTAGGTGTGAGTTTGGGCTGCAGACCACAAGGTTTGTAGTTCAAACCCACTAGTCCCACGGTGGAAGAAAGATGAGGCTTTGTGCTCCTGTGAAGATTTACAGTCTCAGAAACCCTATCCAGGGTCGCTACGAGTTGGAATCAACACAATGGTAGTGGGTTTGGGTTGCGCTGTGTTTTATATATACAGTAAATTGCTTTACAGTGTCTGTAAGAAATTCCACATGAGAAAAGAAAAATGGGCTTTTTAAGAAGAGGGGCATTAGGTTACCTGACAGCACAGCTCCAGGGGGCACTGTTCATGTTGTGATTGGTGGTACCCTCCTGTGGCCCTGGGCGAAGACCCAAGACCCTCCAGGCCCAGTATGAGAAACTGACAAATTGTATGTGTCCGTTCGTGT
>NW_022111379.1:19980709-19987342 GCF_000313985.2 Echinops telfairi
GAAGTCAGCAGGGGACCGGAAGCAGCCAGTCCTTGCTGTGTGGGCCTGCGGGGCGGAAGAATGTGAGCCTTGGGACCAAGCGTCCTCTCTTTAGCTGATGTTGGCCGCTGGAGCCCCGGGGGCTGTTACTTGCCTTGAGTTGGAAGACGGTTTGCATTTAAACCTGTAAACGTACTCATTCTTTTATTTTTTTTGTGCACAATTCTCAACTCTGAGATGACAACAAATTTTGGTTTTCTACTGTTATGTGCGAACAATAGGCCCCAGCAACACGGCATTGTGTAAGGAGAAATAAAGTGCTGCAGTGACAGGCAAAAAACCCCCCCAAAAAACTGAAAAAACTAAACAGAAAGAATAGGCAGTTTATAGTTCTGTTTTCTGCAGCATCAACCCTGGAAGCTTGACCTCCTGTCTAACATGAAGATAGCAACATCGTTGGTTGATGATGACCGAGAAGACATTTGGCAGACCCACACTGACAAGAAATAGTTTGTTCTACGAGAGAAAGGAAGTTTCTGTTCTCGATTAAGAGCCCTGTCCTCAGACACTGTGACGATAAATAGAAAGCTTGTCCCCTTAAATTTTCCAGCAGTTTCATAATTAGCTCCGAGTTAGGAAATTAACCAACAGCGCCTCAGAGCAGGAACCCCAGCAGAGCTCCTCCAAACTTCTGAAAGAAGAGGTGGGGAATTAGAAGCCTTGTTTTCACCTGGGGAGGAACAGAAGACTCGACTCAAATACACTGGAGGCTGATGGAGCCTGCAGACCCTTGGTGGCATAGTGGGATTAGCATTGCGATACTAACCCTCGAGGACAGCGGTTCAAATCCACCAGCCCCACTCTGGGAGACAGATGAGGCTTTCTATCGCCTTCAAGATTTAAAGCCTCGGCAGGACAGTTCTGCCCTGCCCTATAGGGTCAGAGTCACTACCAGTCGATGGCAGTGAGTCCCTGAGTTGTGCCTGGTTGTTAGGGCCCGCGCTGGTCTGACTCCTGGTGATCCGGTCTAGTCTTTTCAGTCAGCAAGATGTGCTCTAGAACGGATCTCTCCTGATAACATGCGAGACAAAGTCTTCTCTGAGGAGCATTCTGTACTTGGTCCAAGACAGACGTGTCTGTTCTTGTGTCAGGCCACGGCCCTTTTCACGGGCATTCACATACATTGATTCCCTGCAGGTCTTCTTCGCAGGGTTGGGCTGCTCTCCACAGGTGGCTGCTCCCAACCCCACAGTCCCTCTGAGAGCGACAGGTGAGGTGTGTTGCTTCCGTAAGGATCGACAGCCTCAGGCACCCAGGGGCCAGTTCTCCTCTGTCCGACAGGGTCACTGTGAGTTAGAAGGGACCCAGCCAGTGAGTTTGCTGGTGTAGGGACCTGGAAAAAAAAATCCTCTGTCCACTTAGAGCTCTTCCATTTGTTGTTCCAGCAGCTTTTATTATCTCTGCACTCCCCTCCCAACCACTCCCTCCCCCGCCCCCCAACACCAGCATGGAATGGTGACTCCCCACGGGTCCAAGAATAGAAACAACACAGTAAATGAACAACAGGATGTCCGGAAGAGCCTCCCTCCTGGGCTTCCCGTATCTCTTGGGAGACATCTCCTGTTGTACTGAACTGTCATCACCCCTCCTGGGATCATTTTCATGGTTGCTCTCACCACAAATGGTCGCAGATGCTGTGAGACAGGAACTTCACTGTGCCCCGCAGAATGGTCCACATTATAGGCCCAATAAATGCTGGCTGGATACAGTTTTAGGCAGCAGAGCGAGGGTCTGGCCAATGTCGAGGATACAGCTCAAGTTACGCTGGAGCGGGAGGGGGCAACTTCCCCCCCCCACTCCCCATCTGGGTATTTGTAGCATCGTTTGCCAGTCATCCTGGTCAAACACTTATGAACTCGCCCTAATATAAGGGCCAGGAGCCCTGCTGGCACAGTGCTTACAACTTGGGCTGCAAACTGCCAGGTCAGCAGTTCGGAACCACTAGCCACTCCACGGGAGGAAGATGAGGCTTTCTACTCCCGAGTAGGGACCCTCGGGTGCTACAGGGCCACTGCGAGTTGGCATCGACTGGATGGTAATGAGCTTGGCTTTTTAAATGTGGTGGCTGGAACGGCTTTGGTGAGGCGTGTGATGTTAGCTGGCATTGCAGATTTCTGAGCCCCCATCCCTGCTCTCCAGAGTCTCCTATGCCTAGAGCACAGGACGGCCAATCGCAGCCGTTCTGAAATGATGAAGTGGTCATCCTCCTGAACATTGGTGATTTGTGAACATGTGGGCTTTTTCTCTCCCCCTCGAAAGTCCCCTCCATTTGGCTTTCCTCGTGGAGAAAGTCAGTGAGCAACAGTGAACTGTTCAAACATCAGGTCAGTATGTAGCATGCATCTAAAATGATTCCCCCCTGTATTACCATTATTGAGTTGAAGGTAGCTTAGGGGTAATACAGCTTTTTTTCAAGTATGATTTTCTAAAAGCACCCTTAGCTGTCTTGGTAAGGATTGATGTGGGGATATAGAGACGGACTATTGCTCTCTGGTTCTTAGAGAGCAATGTTCTCTCTAAGAACCAGAGAGCAATGTTCTCATTGAATATTCAGGGCTAAGCTTGCCCCGGAGAACACCCACCCTTTCCCCAACCAAGTCCCCTTTCAACTAGGCCATTCTATGGCCTTTTCATTTCAAGGCCCTTCCTGCTGGTCTGAATTGATATTAATTGATCCTGACAGCTTCAGCAGGCTTGAGTTTTGAAAAATTTCAAATTATCCTACTAGGTCATCTCTACAGACACGTTGGGGGACCCCCGTGTGAAACAATGTGGCCGCATAAAGCTCTCATCTCTGCGACAAGGCTCCCAGGAAAGAGAAATGCGCTAATACAAAGGAGGCTCGCAGGGGTGCAGGGGAGCTCATTGTCCCACAAGGGAAAGAGCAGGAACTGGAGTAAAAGGAGGTCACAGCTGGCGATGCCCGGCTGTAGTGGCTTAGCCGCTGAGGCCAGGCTGAGCTGTTTACCACCAGGGTTTGACACAAAGGCGCATTGCTGGAAAGGGTCCTTTGCAAATATGTGCTGGAGCTACGTGAAATAGACCTGTGTTCATGAAAGCGGCCACCTTTGAGGCGACGCTGAGTCACACAGAAGGAGAGGCGCTGTCCTTTGCAAAAGAGAGATGTTTTACAACCAGTTGCAGTTGGTCTTTAGACCATTATGGGCTGCTGTGCTTTGCAAACGGATTTCTTTCACCAGGTGAGCAACCTGTTCATGAAGGCCTTGCTGTTTGTTTAAAGACGTCAGAATTAAAATGTGCACTCAGAGCACATTTTAAATGCAGCGATAATTGCTGCCTATCAGGTGGGCGGTCAGTTGTTACCAGTGGTATTTTCTGGGCTGGATTGGGCTACCTAGAGGCCACCTGGTGACAGGTGAACTGGACACAGGGCACAGGGGCTTTGCTTTGATGCTTTAGCTGGAATGCCTGGGGTGACAGCCTGGGAACAACAGAGAGTTGTCACCTCTCTGCCCCTTTTCTTCCTCTCCCTTCCTCCCCGTTCTATAATAGAAGAGTCTTTGAAAAGTTACCAACCAGCTCCTCAGATGACTTCCTGTTCTCTTGGATCCCCTCTGTCCCTCCTCACCCCTTGACCATCACCATGAAGGTAGCTGCAGGAAATGGGTCAGCCACAGGGAGGTGGGAGGACCTTGTACCTTTTTGTATGTTTGGGTTGTCTATGACGTAAGGAAAATTAAACATTCTGAGAGACACTTCAGGCAGACCCCAAATCAGTTTCTTCCTTCCTATCCCTTATCAGCTGATGGTTGAATGGGGTACCAAATACCTTTCCCATTTTACTAGAGGATCCCAAGGTCAAAAAAAGAAGCCGACACCTGAAAGGGCGTTTAAAAGAAAATCACCTTGCTATGCAAATAGACCTGAATGCTTAGTCCCCACAAACCAAACTCAAAGCTGTTGCCTGGATGCTGACTTATAGAGACCCTATAGGACAGGCTGTAACTGGCCATGGTTGTTTCTGAGACTGTAATTGTTTTTCTTAATCATTTTACTGGGAGCTATTACAGCTCTTATAACACTCCATACATCAACTGTATCAAGCATATTTGTACATATGTTGCCATCGGCATTTCCAAAACGGTTTCTACTTGAGCCCTTGGTATGACCTCCTCTTTTTTCCCCTCCCTCTCCCACCTTCTGACCCTTGTGAATCCTTGATCAATTATATATTATTATTATTATTTAACATATATTATTATTATTTCATATCTTAGACTGTCCATTGTCTCTCTTCACCCGCCTTTCTGTTATTCGTCCCCTTTCAGGGGGGTGGGCTATATATCCAACCTTGTGATGGGTTCCCCCTCTCCTCATGTTGTCTCTACTCCCACTACTGTTCGTGAGGGGTTTATCTGTCCTGAATTCTATGTGTCCAGAGCTCTTATCTCTACCATTGTGTGTTCTCCAGTCTAGCCAGCTTTGTAAGGTAGAACTGGGTCATGGGTCAAGGCAGTGGGGGGTGGCGGGGTGGGGTGGGGGTGGGGGAGCATTCAGGAACTAGAGGAATGATATGTGATTCTTTGGTGCTATACTACACCTTGGTTGAATCATCTCTTCCTTATAACCCTTCTGGGGGTGGAGATGGCGGGAAATCCAATTGTCTACAGATGGACTTTGGGTCTCTACTCCAACCCCCCTCATTTGCATTGATATAGTTGTTTGTTTTGGATCTTTTGATACCTGATCCCGTCAACACTTCATGATCACACAGGCTGGTGTGCTTCTTCCATGTGGGCTTATTTGCTTCCCTGCTAGGTGGCTGCTTGTTTAACTTGAAGCCTTTAAGACCCCAGATGCTATATCTTTTGATAGCTGGGCACCATCTGCTCTCTTCACCACATTTGTTTATGCACCCAATTTGGCTTCAGTGATTGGGTTGGGAAGGTGAGTATCAAAGAGTGCCAGGTTATCAGAACAAAGTGTTCTTGTGTTAAGGGAGGCCTTGAGACTGGAGACTGGAATTGTTGATGGGAGTAGAAAGCCTCAGTTTGGGAGTCACTGGTGGTTTCAAACCACTGACCTAGAGGAGAGTGCAGCCTACCTTGTAACCACTATGCAGCCATGTCTCCTTCAATGCATGGCAAGGTGTGTGAATTCAGAATTCTTTTTCTTCCTTTTCCCCTTCTATCTGGGCATTCCACTTCATCAGAGAACTTCACCATGGTCCCCAAAGTCCTCTCCGTGGGCCCAGGTCCTCTCTTCTCAGGCAGTCCACCTTGCATGCTGCTAACCAACCTCCCTCCCTCCCTCCCAATGTTGAGTCCTTAAAGACTGACTAAGTGCTAGTGTGGTAGTTACACAATTTCATGTCAACTTGAAGATATATAAATGTGTCGGGGTGGTATTCAACCTGTCAATCAGGACACAGCCTGATGGTGCCTCCTTGTGGGCATGGCTTACTCATAAGGAGGGCCCTGGGAGTCTCCTTCTCTCTCTTTGCCTTCACCTTCTGGCTGGCTGACCAAGGTTGCTGCCAGAGCCCTGGAGATGCATCCACCACCATTGGATCCACACGACTTGGCACCCACCGGCGGTCTGTGATCTTCCTGCATTCTGCATCATTGACTACGGCTGCGTGAGTCTGAAAGAAGGATTTATGGACTAGTATCGGACTTAGGGACTTGAGTTGGACCGGGCTGGAATGTTATGTTGATATGTAATCACCACTTGATAAAAAGCTGGATTTGTTTCTTTAGTCAACCTGGCCTAACACAGGCAGGTTCTGGAGATAAAAAGGTAAACAGGAAACCCTGGGATCAACCTAATTCTTTGCTTAAAACCTGTCATGGATTCCTTTTCTGTTTCATAGCCCAGCTCTGTCTGCCTCATCCCCTACCTTCCATAACACAAGCCTTTAGTCTCCAAAACACCAAGTCCCAGGCCCTCTGTTGCTGCTCTGAGGCCCATGCAAACCTGGCTCCTCTCTCTCTGCATGTAGGAGTGGGGCCTTGGGGGAGTGGGGAGTTAAAGGGCACTCCACCTTCTTAGTCCATCCTGAGTCATTCTAGCGAGGCAGCCCCACAAAGGAAGACTTGTCCACAGTCACCTGCTGACCGGTGGCAGGGTGGGACTGGAAGTCACCAAGTGTAATCATCTTCTGGGGGACAAGTCCCTTTCTCCCCCTCTCCTGCATTTTGCAGGAGGCATCTCTTGTCCCATCTGTCCACCCAGCGTGGCCCTCACTAAGCCACCCTGTGCCGCCCACTTCCCCCTCTCCCCACTTCTCCCGAGTATTGACATGCAGGTACTCAGCTTCAAAAATAATTTTTTAATTTTTCTTAACCAGCTCCAGGGCACACAACAACAATCACACGAGGAAAACAGCACAAAGTTCCCAGCGTGGGTGGGCGGGCTTAGTAAACATGTCTTATCTCCCATCCCTACCCCACCACCCCACTTTTAAAGGAGGGAGCACCCTTTTCCCTCGTCCGGGTTGGAGACTCAGGGACCAAAGATGTGCAAGAAGCAGAAGAATGGCAATGGGAAACCAAACCACGAACCCCCAACACTGTGTGGGCTGCAGGGCAGGAGAGGAGGGGGGCGGCGGGGAGGCAGGGCGGTCCCGGGAGG
>NW_022111379.1:19988529-19999678 GCF_000313985.2 Echinops telfairi
ACTGCCCTCCCCTCTAGCTCTTCATTTCTCTCCCACTCCCCCCACTCCCGCTTTCTTAGTAAACAGGAGCTGTGAAATTATGGCCATGGAAGAACAAAACGAGTGGCGTCACACACACACAAAGCCGGCTAGACTTATTTCTAATCCTGAGAGGGTTGCTTCAACTTGACTTTGGGTGGGAAAAGGCGTGAGTTCATTCGTGTGGTTTACATGTCAGTCTCCTTAGAGGGGAATCACTGTTTCCATAGCAAGCTGACTTCCCGGGCTGCTGAGAGCAGCTTGTTAATTCTCGGATGGGTTTAGACAGATCAAGCCTGGAGTCTGGAGATGATTTGTTGAGGGAGTGGTCTGTGTTGATGTTGCAAACCCCAGCCCCCTCCCTGGGAACCGGCAGCCTGAGCTGGGGTTTTCTTCCAGGAGACTCGGAAGAAAAGGCTGGGCTGCTGGATGAGGGCCGTGGGCAGGCGCGCTGGAGGATGGTCCACTTCCAGTGTTAAGGGAATTGACTTTTCAAGAATCACTTGCAGAGTGGCTGAGTGGTAGTCAACTCATGGCAGTGAGAGTTCATCATACCCATATACATATAAATCATTGGCTTGTCATCAGTGTTTTATTAGGTCCTGTTCACCTCAGTCTCAAAGCATTGTCAAAACAGGTCAACATTATTGGACCATTTGGAATGAAAGATTTTTTTTTAATGAATTTCATTTGGAACTAAGAGTTTGTGTTTTAAAGGCTGTAAGTCACACCATTCCACGTGACTGTTTCCCATTAGTATGAATTGGTGAGGTTTTACTGTGATCTTAAAATGTCATCGACAAGGAAGTGTTGTGACTTCCATTCAAGGAGCAAGCTCCTGGGTTGTGAACTCACTTGGCATCGCTGCTTAGGAAAACAATGCATGCAGATAGAAATCTTTAGTCTCTTCCTCTTCCTTCGGGCTTTTTAATAGTGTAGTTAGTGCCCTGGAAGCCTGCCTTGTATCGTTTGGAGAGCAACCGCCCTTCAGCCTGGTTCAGCTTTTGCACATCCTCAGGGAACCTTGTGCACATGCGTGACTTGCTGAGCAGCCTCAGAGTAGCCTGCTCTGGGTGCTGGGGCAGTACCCGGCCCCGGCAGCCAGGGGTCGCTGACCTGAGGAGCAGGTGGTCTGGATGGCTAGTTAAAGACTGGGTCCTCACACACCAGGAAGAAAGACGAGGCTTTCTACTGCTGTAAAGAGTCACAGGACGGTTCTGCCCTGTCCTGTAGACTGTGAGGCAGCATCGCCCCCATGGCAGTGAGCTTGGTGTTGAGTACTCACCTGGATGAGTCCAATGAGTGGAAGAGGCATGGAGGAGGGACGCAGAAGTCATTACAAAGTAAAATAACCCAAAGAAGCACCAGAAGGCCTCCTAAAAATGTGTTGTAAAATACAATACGCAAGTTATAAATAAGGTAATTTCACGTCTTAAGAAATCCACTCCAAAATAGTCAAAGAATGTATATTGAAATGATATATGTCGAAGTGGCTGGCAGGGTTCAAGTTTCTTAGGTTTCCTTGTGCTTGCCCAGACGGTCTTTGCTATGATAGCAATGTTGTTTGGTGCCAGCCAGTCAATTTCCGACTCACAGCGACCCCATGTGACAGGGTGGAACTGTCCCACGGGGTGTTCCAAGCTGTAATCTTTATACTAGTGGATTGCAGGTCTTCCTCCCGCAGAGCCACATGGCGGGATCAAACCGTCAACCTTGCCCACCTTTGAGTTAGTGGCTGAGTGCTGAATCGTTGTACCACCAGAGATCTGTTCAATAATAATACCTCACAGGTATTGAGTATTAAAGCACTTATATATGTTATTCATTTAATTCTTTAAAAACTCTCCCAGATGTTCGTTCTTCGGGGAGTGACTAGTTAAACAGACTGTGGGATAGTACTGCTCAGCTTCATCAACAACATGACAAATGCGGATGAGTGACCGGGGTGTGTACCTGAGGCTATTTTTCTTTTTCTATCCTCTCCCCCAAACCAAACCCAGTGCCACAGAGTCCATTCTAACCCATGGCCACCCTACAGGACAGAGGAGAACTGTTCCTTAGGGTTTCTTGGACCCAAAGCACTGGGAGCAGACAGCTTCGTCTTTCTCCCAAGGGGTGGCTGGCGGGTTTGAACTGCAAACGTTCACCCCAGACTTCACCAGGGCTCCTTTCCTTCTCCATAAATCATTAGTAAGAAGCCGACTCCAAAGACTCTTCTTCAGACTAGCCTTTTGAGATAGGCTTTTTCTGCTATCGCACTTAATGACATAACAGAAAATGAAAGGGGCCAGATAGTTGGCCTACGTTAATGCTCACAATACCACCCGTCCCACCCTGTCCATTCACACACTGGCCTTGCTTCAGAAGGTCTCATCAGGGAGGCTTCTTGGGAGGGCCGGATAGTTATACCTCCTAGAATCTTCTTTTTCTAGGGATCGATTTAGACGTCTCTTGGATGGATTTCTTTTACCTCTTGGGTTGCCACTTCGACTGGGCGTCTATACCACTTCCTAGTAGTTCTCCCAGCCGGTTGAGCAACTTAGCTACAGAATAACCCAGGTGTTACCGAAGAACCATGCCTTCTCATTAGAAATACCCCTTTCCTTCAGTTTGTTGAAGTTCCTGTCCTTTAAGGAGGCAAAAAGGCGGTGGTGGTGGTGGAGATCAATTCTTAAAGATGACATTTTAAATGCAACTGCCTCAGAGGGGGGGAATATATAAAGTACAAGAGTGCTGTTGGGTACGTGGGGGACTGTGACCCCAGCAGCAGCAGCAGCAGCAGCAAGCGGAGGTTGTCTGCTCTGGCAAAGATTCACAGCCTTGGAAAGCCCGTGTCTGCTTGCTCGGTGTTAGAATTAACTCGATGGCAGTCAGGTGAGTAATCTTAGGGAGCCACTTCGGGGAGGACGTTTTCCTAGGAGGGGTTGTGCAGACCCTGGGGTGCAGGGGTCCATGGACGTAGGGAAGAGGCAACGAGTAGGACGTCTTAGAAGGCAGGAAACCCAGAGCTGTTCTTGAGAATTTCCGAAGACCTAAAGCCTGCCTATTTCACGGTCATCATTTATATGCCAGAGTGGAGAAAATGAGCAGCTACCAAGGGCTCACGTAGAAAGAAAATGTTTTGAGAAGGATGATGGCAACACATGTACAAATGTGCTGGACACAATGGACGGATGGGTGGATTGTGATAAGAGTTGTGTGAGCCCCCAATAAAATGATTTTTTTAAAAGGGAAAAAGAGTGGCTTATCAGAAATAATCATTACATGGCAGGAGTCGTGGTTCCCTCAGGGCATGGAGGCAGGAGGGGGGAAGGGAGGAAAAGGGGAGTTGATAGCGTGATTGATTATATAGCCCCACCCGATGAGATTGAACGACAGAATTGTAGGTGGATGGGTATATTGGAAAGTGTAAGATGTCAATAAAACTATTATATATAAAAAAAGAATCATGACAGCAGCAGCAGTAACAGCTATGGCTATTTTTACGTTGAGGCAAAGAGCATCATGAAAATATCATGGGGATTATGAGGATGCCTTCATGTAAATATCTGTGGCCTGAAGCACAAAAATAGCCTTTCTGTTGGAGAGCTGCGCTGAGAGTTACATGGAGGCAGCGCTGGGCTGGGAATCTAATTTAAAACAGCCGTGGCCCAGGCCTTCAGAGACAGGCTGATGCAGTGGCCTCTGTTCCTTGCTTTGAACCCGTTTGTGGTAGCTCGTGGTCCCGCAGGCCCAGTTTGGGGGTTCTGGAAGATGTAATTGATGCTCCAGACCCTGTTTTGGTTGGCGTCCGTGTGGCCCTCATGCAAACAGAGGAGTGTTTTCATCTCGGATCTCTACCGCTGAGAGCCTCCCCTGGTACAGCGCCAGGCCTGCTGCTCCTCTGTGGTTTGAAAGGAGCCTCTGGAATGTTAGGAAAATCCCCCAGTGTCTCTGCAAGGGAGCCAGTTGGGGGTCATTCGAATTGGCAAGCTGGATGGCAGGTGCTCTTGGTTTTCAAAACAACACTATCTTGGTTTTTGTGGTGGTTTTGCTTTTTCAGAGGCAATCAGGCTTACCTGTGAACGGAAATGCTCCAATTCTGAGACAGGTCTGATTTACCTAGCTCACACATCTCCCCACTAATAAAGTAGGAATTATTATTTGAGGCTCCTGAAGTCATGCTCTTTCATCTTTGACCATAAGCTCAAAGTAAAAATGGCTTTATGCCACCCACCTGGGATGGCTTTAAACAGCCCCTGGCTTGTCAGGGATCTGCCTCCTCCCCACCCACACATTCCCCTTTCTCCAACCAGATGTCCCTACTTCACTGTTCTCTCACACAGGCTTGGACTGGGCGGCCGCCCATGCCTATGGGTGACCAGAGAGGGCGCCCTTTCCCGGTTCTCACAAGGGTGGGCGTGGCTATCAGGTGGCTCTCACAAGGGTGGGCGTGGCTATCAGGTAGCCCTAGGCCTGTAGGAGCAGAAGGAAGCAGCACACCCACCATCTCCATGTCATCGGTATGTTTGAGCCCAGGGTTTTGGCTATTGGTCACTTTATCTCAATGAAATCTCCCGGCCAGCTTTCGCTGGCTTTGTTCCAGACAAGACTCTACTTTATCGTACAATTCTCGGTGGAGATTGGTCTTCCCTGGTGACCTAGCCAAAGTAAGCTTTGAGCTACTCCGCCCCGCAGTCTGGCTGTGTCACAGACATGCAGGATCTAACACTCCAGACAGGTGCCAACTCCTTATATGTTTTCTTGTCTGTGTTCTTCACTCTCCATTGCTGGGGGTCATCTGCTGGGGTCACCTGTACGTGGAGAGAAAGACAAGTCGCGGTGAAGGCCTTGGCTAAAGGGCAAAGCGCCAGGAATGGATGGGATGCCAAGTGGGGAGCTTTAACCAACAAATGCATTGCTGGAATTCCTTATTTATGCCAAGAAATTTGGGAGACAAATTTGGCCAACCAACTTCAAAGAAAGGCGATCAAACAATATGTGATTTATAAAATAATATTAATACTATATGATAACAAAATTGTACTGAAGAACAACTATGAGTGCAGCTCATTTCATGGATAGGGAACTGCCGGAAGTTAAAACCATCATCAGAAGATGTAGAATGAGAGAACACTGCTGGTGCAGATGGATCTTGACCGTCTATGTAGAGAATACCAGAAAGATGTTTGCCTGTGTTTTATAGACTACATGAAGGCATTCAATGGGGCGGATCAAAGCAAATTATGACTAGCATTGCAGAATATGGGAATTCCAGAACTTCACGGTGCTCATATGGAACCTGCACATAAATTAAGAGACAGTTGTTTGAACAGAACTAGGGACTATGGCTGGTCTGAAAATCGGAAAAGGTGTGTGGCAAGGTTATTATTTTTTTTCAAGACAAAATTTCATTTATTTTTAAAAAATAATTTTATTGGGGGCTCATACAACTCTTACCACAATCCATATATACATCCATCGTGTCAAGCACATTTGTACATTTGTTGCCATCATCGTTCTCAAAACATTTTCTTTCTACTTGAGCCCTTGGTATCAGCTTCTCATTTTTCCCCTCCCCCCTCCCCTCCTTCCCTCATGAACCCTTGATAATTTATAACTTTTTTTTTCATGTCTTACACTGACTGATGTTCCCCTTCACCCACTTTTCTGTTGCTCATCCCTCTGGGAGGTGGTTATAATTAGATCATTGTGATCCATTCCCCCTATCTCCCCCCACCTTCCCCTTCCCCTCCTGGTATGGCTACTCTCAATATTGGTCCTGAGGGGTTTATCTGTCCTGGATTTCTTGTGTTTCCAGCTCTTTATCTGTACCCGTGTACATGCTCTGGTCTAGCAGGATTTGTAAGGTAGAATTGGGATCATGATAGTGGGCCCCCCCCACCCCCCCCCCCCCCCGCGGGGACGGGAGGAAGCATTCAAGAACTAGAGGAAAGTTGTATGTTTCATCAGTGCTATACTGCCCCCTGACTGGCTTGTCAAGGTTACATTCTTTCACCTGACATGTTCAATCTATTTGCTGAACAAATCATCTGAGAAGGTGGGCCATATGAAGAAGAATGAGGCAAGGAGCACTGGAGGAAGCTTATTAAAAACCTGAGCTATGCAGGCGACACAACCTTGCTTGCCGAAATAAAGAAGACTTGAACCCCTGATGAAGGTGAAAGATGAAGCCTATGGATTGTTTCTGATGAACAGGCACTGAAAATTCTCACAACTGGACCCATAAGCCACACCATGATAAATGGAGAAAACACTGAAGTTGTCAAGAAAGTCATTATTCTTGAGTTAACCGTCAATGTCCATGGAAGCAGCAGTTAAGAAATCAAACGGTGTATTGCATGGTGCAAATCTGCAAACAAATTCTTGAAACTCTTCAAAAACACAGGTGTCACTTGAGGACTAAGTTGTGCCTGATGCATACTGTGGTGTCATGCATGCACAAGCCAGGCAGTGAACGAGGAAGACCAGGCAAGAATGGACCCGTCAAAATTGTGATGTTGGTGGGAAACATTGAATATACCGTGGGCTACCAGAAGAAAGAGCAGCTCTTAGAGGAAGGCCCCTTAGAAGCAAGGATTATAAAACTTCTTATTTATTTTGGATATCTCATCCGGATGGACCATGAGCTGAAGGACGTTATTCTTGATGAAGTACAAGGTGAGCAGGGAAGAGGGAGGTCCTTAACAAGGTGGATTGACAGCGTGGTTGCCACTGTGGCCTCAAACATCGACCCTTGTGAGGAGGCGCAGGATGGGGCAGCCTTTTGTTCGGTGACGTGCAAGGTCACTGTGACTCAGAAGCAGCTCAACAGCACCGAAAAACAACTTCTGGAACTTCTCAGCCCGTCATGTTTCTGACTTGTCTTGCCTGGGCCTGTCTGATCGATGCTTCTGGGACAGGACCTTATTTTGTTTAGGACTTTGCCACTCGCACCCTCTTTCTGATATAGACGGCCCAGGCATCCAGCCGCCATGTCCTGGGCACTTTGCAGTTGGCCATGCTCCAAGGCTGACATCACCTTCCTGGTTTCACCAAATCACTGAGAGTCATGATGCTGTTCTGTCAAACTTTGGAGATACTGGCATACCATGAGAGAGATGTGTGAAAAACTCTGGCATACCATGAGAGAGATGTACAGCAAACGGCATATCCTCCCACCTTCTATTTCAGACGTGAAAGATAGACAAGCGCCTGTGGGTGGGAGCCACCAGCCTTGGCCTTGTAGCCATAGCCTCCTCTCTGGGTGGACTGCCTCTGGCTTCCCCTCCTTCCAGCCCAGCGTCCACTTTGTCAGAACTCACTTTCCACAAGACTGTTCTCATCTGCTCCGTCCTCTCTGTTTCCATGGAATCTTCTTTGCCTTTAGGATGAACTCAAACTCCTTCGCACGCTGCAGAAGGGTTTCCAGGACCTCGCTTATCAGGCGCTTTCGGTCACCGCATTAACTCTTGGCTCCATCCCCAGGCCCCTCGTGGGAGGGGGAAAGGCCCGGAGTCCTGCTTCTACTATATCCGCCATTGAAAACCCTGGGGAGCTCAGGTGGACTCCGACACACAGGGGGCGCCATGAGTCCCACTTGGCTCTAGGGCAGCTGGCTTTGGTGGTCCTCCAGAGCATGGGTGGGAGCCACGGGTGGGGGAGGAGAGTTTCATCTTGCTCCAAGGATCATGAGATGAACTCACACATAGAATAGTGACGTCTACATCCCTGGAGAGCTTATGCCATCATTGCTCCTCTGGGGGTTGTATTAGTAGAGTTTCCCAAATCACGAAGATTGGGCTCAGTGACTTTTAGTCTTTTTCGGATTCTTTTGGTGAACACTTCCAGGTCTTGTAGCCCTTCCATGTGGAACATGCATAGTCCCCTGTGCTGGTGACCACCCTCCCCTGTTTGCTTTCGTCTTTGAACGGCCCCGTCAAGTGGCACATGCAGCCTCAGACCCTGCTCTGGGCAGCATGTTTCTGTCAACAAGGCACGAGATGCAGTGATTCCCCTCCGAGTGTTGTTAATCTGCTGCTCAAACCAAGTTTCGTACCTCCGGCTCCCCAGGCCTTTTCTCCAAATTGCTCATAAGACAGATCTTCAGACTGCCTGGACCCCTTCGCTGTTTTGAACCAGAACTTAGATTCTTCGATTGATTCTTTACTGAGTTTCATCTTGAGAGATTGAAGACTCACATTCTTGACTCTGCATTGGATATTTTTTTTAAAGCCTGGCTTTTAAAAGCCACAACTTCAACGTGCATTTGTGAATTCTTTCAAGTGAAGGTGGAAAGGGGCCAAGATGAAGCCTGCTTTTCCATGACCAGAGCCCCGTCCGCTGCATGACTGTCTCTCCGTTAGGCCACTTCCACAATCACCTTTTCTAGAACTTGGGGATCCTCAGTAGGCTTCTAGTTTGCTCAGTCTCTTGTTTTCCCTTTTGTGAAGAGTGTAACACCATTTGTCTCCCTTTGGCCTCATAGCCTTTCTGCCACTTGGGGACCCTCAAAGCTTTTCTATGATCTCAGTGACAGGTTCCAGTCCACTGACCTGGTCCTAAATGCCTACGAATCTGCTCAGGGTCCCCTTTCCGTCTTCTCTTTGACTTGAGTAGCATCAGCTCACTCCCTGGTACTATGGTTAAAAAAAAAAAAAAATCATCCATCATTGCCTGTTCTGCCATCAACATCATGATGTGCATGAGCATCCCTGGCTCGGGCCATCTCATTTTCCATCCTCATTCACAGACACTCGATGCTTCAGGCCAACCTGAGCGACGCACCTTTCTCCCTCCTTCCCACTGTTGGTAACCACTGATCCACCTTGGTCTCTATACATGTTCCTGCTCTCCATATCACATAAGTGGACTTATACAATATTTGTGAGTGACTATTTCCCACTGGACAATGTCCTCAAGGTTTATCCATGTGCTGGCCTGTCTCAGGACGTTCTTTCTCTTTGTGGCTGAGTAGCAGTCCACTCAGGGTATGTGCCACATTTGGTTTATCCATTCAACTCTTGATGGGCATTTGTGTGGTTGCCCCGTTGGGTCATTGTGAACGTGCTGCAAGTACCAGTTCTCTCTCCATCATGCATGTTCCTACGTCTTCCCTCGGCGGATTGCTTTTGGTACAGAAGCCCAAGCACAAACAGACACAGTGAACCAGCCTTCTCCAGAGGTCTGACTCACTTTTCAGGTAGCAGACCTGTTAATCCCTCATCTAGCTTCTTTCTCGGAGCTGAGCTGCGGAAGTAAACAGCAGTGAGCCTTGATCTCGTCTGCTATGTGTTCCAGCCACCCCAAGTGATGGAAGACTTCCTTTCCTTCCTCTCCACTGGTCTCTGCTGCGGCTGAAATCGAGAAGCCTCTGGGATGAATTTTTTGGCCTAGACATAGACTCTTCGACTCGAGGGACACTTCTGCCCTGGGGAATTCCGTGGCATTTTTTCCTTGACCTCACACTTCTGAGGGTTTTACACTTCACCCCAGTGCTTGCTTTTTCCCCCTATTATTTGTACCCCCACCTTTTATTTTTGTTTTTCATCCTTTCTTTCTTTGCTCTCCAGGCCCACTGAGTACGCTCCATTTCCACTTGTTTTTCTTTTCAAATTCCATGCCTTCCTGGTATCCTGGTGAATAGGAATGCGAGTGACTTGTAAGCTTCATTGTGTATCTGAAGGAAAGTCTGACCACAGAGTTTCAGTGACAGGCTTAATTTCCTGGCACAGCCAACAAGGCCCGAGCCCCGGGTTTCTGACTCCAGCCGAGCCTCCATCCTGGAGAGCCCTGCATTTGCTAACAGGCCTGGAGCCACAGAGGACATTCAGCTTCTCTCACTCTGTGTGGTCATTGCACCAAAAGAAATCACCCAGTTTGGGGCCTCAGCTCATGCCCTCCCTCAACGCAAGAACACTTCATTCTAACAACCTGGCATTCTGTGATGCTCACCCTCCAGGCACAATCGTTAGGGAAAAAATGGGTGCATAAGTAAATGTGAAGAAAGCAGATGGTGCGTGGCTATCCAAAGATATAGTGTCTGGGTTCTTAAAGGCTTGAAGTTAAGCAAGCAGCCATCTAGCTAAGAAGCAACAAAGTCCACATCCACTAGCCTGTGCAATCATGAGGTGTCAACAGGATCAGGTAACAGGCATCAGAAGACCACAAACAAACAAAAGCCTGTATTGTTCAGGGGGGTCAGAGGAGAGACCCGTGTGTTAGTCTGGGTAGACTAGAGAAACAAATCCATGGACACACATATGTGTATAAGAAAGAGTTTTATATACAAGAGCAGTTGAGCAGGCCAGTGGGTAGAAAGTCTTTGGATCCAGTGGCATTGGAAACATCTCAGTGCTGGCAGGGGTCTCTCTAGCACCCAGGCTGAATCAGGGTGAGTCCATGTGTCTTGCCAATTGCTATGTCTCCCAGGGTGTGAGCAGAGAGTCTCCCACTTCCAAGGAGGAAATAATGGAATTCCCAGAATCCTTAGGGGAAGGCTGTGCCCACACAGAAGCCTCATTGGCTATGACCTGATTGACAGGCTTGATTCCATCTCTACACACTTAATCCTTAAGTTGACAATTACATAACTACCACCACCCACAACTCATTTGTAGACAATGGGACATCCCCTCACAGAAGGATCGCAAAGGGATGAGTCAACCAGGGTGCAATAAATCACTGATGAAACACACAATAGTTCTCTGGTTCCTTGAGGCTTCCTCACCCGCCACTATCACGACCCCAGTCCTCCCTTTCACTGTGGGCTAGACTGGAGCATGTACACAGGTACAGATAAGAGATAAGAGCTCATGACACATGGAATCCAGGAACAGGAATGGGGTAGCGATACCAGGAAGGTAGGAAGAAGTGGGGAGAGGAAAGGGGAACCGATTGCAATGGTTGACACATAACCACCCCAGGGTGGGGTGGGGGTGGGGGACGAACAACAGAAATTGTGGAGGAAGCGAGACAGTGGTCAGTGTAAGATATGAAAAGAATAATAATTTATAAATTATCAAGGGTTTGTGAGGGATGGGGGATGGGAGGGAGGGGGAAAATGAGCTGATACCAAGAGCTCAAGTAGAACGAAAATGTTTTGAGAATGATGAAGGAACCAATGTACAAATGTGCTTGACACAGTGGATGT
>NW_022111379.1:20001030-20010012 GCF_000313985.2 Echinops telfairi
CACACACACACACACACACACACACACTCACTGCCATTGAGTTGACTCAGCTTATAGTAACCCTACAGGACAGGGTAGAACTGCCCCTGTGAATTTCCAAAACTGTAACTTTTCATGGGAGTAGAAAACCCCATCTTGTTCCTGCAGAGCGGTTGATGGTTTCAAACTACCGACCTTGAGGTTAGCAGCCGAACTCATAACCCGCTACACCACTAGGTTCTCAGATGCAGCTACAGAGAGAGGTATATCTCTATCTGACTCATAGTGACTCTACAGTAATACCCCACAAAGTATTCTAGGGTGTCATCTTCACGGCAGCAGATGACCAGGTCCCCTCCACCCACGTGGAGCTGCTGGGTGGTCTTAAACTGCCGGCCTTTTGATTAGCCGCTGAAAGTTTACCCACCGGGCCACCAGGCTGAGATTCCTGCAGGATGTCAGTGCGCAGCCTCCTTCTCCCTCTGGAAACCTGTTTTCACTCTTCTGCCCCTCAGCTGACTGAATGAAGCCACACACATTTAGTCTCATTTTTACTATTAATAAATCATTTTGTTGGGGGCTATTACAGCTCGTATAACAAGCCATACATCCATTGTATCAAACACATTTGTACATATGTTTCCATGATCATTTTCAAAACATTTTCATTCTACTTGAGCCCTTGGTATCAGCTCCTCTTCCCGCCCCCTCCCCCCTTCGTGAACTCTTGATAATTTATAAATTATTTTTATTTTCATATTATACACTGTCTGCTGTCTCTCTTCACCCACGTTTCTGTTGTTTTCCCCCCTGGGGCAGGGTGTATGTGTTTGTGTGTTGAACGTTGATCATTGCGATTGGTTCTCCCTTTCTTCCCCTTTTCCCTTCCTTCATGGTATCGCTACTCCCCTTATTGTACCTGAGGAGGTGTATCTGTCCTGTTGAGAGTTCTTATCTGTACCAGTATACATGCTCTGGTCTAGCCAGATTTTAAGGTAGAGCTGAAGTCATGATAGTGGTGGTGGGGGGGGAGCAGGTGAGGAAGCATAAAAGAACTAAAGTACTGTTGTGTGTTGTGTCAGTACTATACTGCACCCTGACTGGCTCATTCCTTCCTTGTGACCCTTCTGTGAGGGGCTGTCCAATTATGTACAGATGGGCTTTGGGTCTCCATTCCGACCCCCCTCATTCTCACAGAAATGGCTGTTTTGGGTCTTCTGATGCCTGATATCTGATCTTGTCCGCACCTCCTGATCACACAGGTTGGTGTGCTTGTTCCATGTGGGCTTTGTTGCTTCCCTGTTAGATGGCCTCTTGTTTAATGTCCAGCCTTTAAGACCTCAGATGCTATATCTTATAATAGCCAGGCACCATCAGCTTCCTTCACTTTAGCTTATGCACTCATTTTGACTTCAGCGATCAAGTCAGGAAGGTGAACATCCCAGAATGCCAGCCGCTCACGTTTTTGCGAGTAATCTACTCCCCTTAAAGTCAACAGATTCAAATGTTACACCCCAGATCCTCAGCGGCTTCAAAAAGTTTATGGACAAATGGAATTAAAGGTAATGAAATTCCCCCACAGACGTTTGAAACACCCTCATGTCTCTATCGGCGAGTGTTTGACCGGACAGCTGGGCTCTCTGGCCAAGTGGGTGCATAAAATAAACCATCACCAGGGACACAGGTTTTTGGAATCCCATCATTACAAGCAAGGGCCAACTCCCCAATCCCTGTTTGCAGGCGTCTTTCACAGGTGCGTATAGGTGCCTTCCACTTGGTAGGCCGACTCGAACCTTCCGGGTGTGTTCTTTCTAGTTGCTAGAGGTTTGGTGTTATCTTTTCGGCTGGGCAACCTGAACGAGGAATTGAAATTCAACTTGTGTTCTTCTTGTTAGAGCTTCCAAGTGGACACTTACATTGCTGCCATTCCTTTGTTGAGTTTGGAGCTAGGAATTAATGTCAGTGCTTTGGTGCATCCTGACCTGAGCCAGGCTCCTTGGCTGAGCAGCCAAGTGGTACAGCCCAGTAGGAAGAAGGAGATGGGCTGCACGTAGACAGGGGCCTCCCCGTAAGGTGATTGTAGGCGAGGGGCTGGGGGTGCTAGGACCGACCCGTCTCCAAGCACAAACCAAGCTCCTGGCCATGGGGTCAATTCTAATGCATAGCAACGGCCCCTGTGAGTTTTCAAGGCTCTTACTCTTTATGGGAGTAGAAACCTCCTCTATCTCCTGAGGATTAGCTAGTGGTTTCAAACTGCTGACCTTGAGGTTAGCAGCCTAACCTGTAACCACTATGCCACCAGGATTCCCTTAGACGATCCGACAAGGAAAGTCACTTTTCCAAAGCTCCCAGGGGCTCAGTGTGCAACCAGCTCACAGCTCAAGTGCCCTTCTGCCCCCCCACCCCATGGCTATGGGGTGACCATGAACCAAAGTCCTCCAAACCTGCCCCTGCCCCTGGAACGGGCCTGTGGGTTTTACTGCCTCGGAGCCCTGGGAATCAGGCCAAACCAAGCCTCGGGAGGCTGATCCTGGAGAGATCTCATCCTGCTGGTGCAGCCAATTGCCCTGCTGCTGCTGCAGCTGCAGCTACTGGATTTGCAGACCTGGCCCCCGACTCAGGGCAGTCCCCAGCACAGTGGAAGGAAACCCAGCCTGGTGGTCCAGAATCTCATGCTCGCACTGTGACTCAGAACATTGTGATCAGTGGGGTTTGGGGAAGAAGTTCACCAGGCCTTTCTTCCTAGTGCAGCTCAGCCAGGAATGTCTGCTGAAACCCGTTCAGCATAGCAGCAGCAGCAGAGCCTCTCTTGTGGTGGCTGCACACGAGGCATGATACCAGGCTCTCCTGTGTGGTAGATGAGACCATTGGTGGGAAACCCGTAGGTCCACGCGTGCCTCAGTGGTACCCTGTGTAGCCTCCTAATCACACCTCCTCACCTCCAGCCTCTGATCCCTGGTGTTTGCCTGGACCCTGGAGGAGTTTGACTGAGATTTCGGCTTCCTGGAAAGCCTGGGTCTGGAGATGAGTTTTGGGTTTTTTTTTTCCTGTCAAAAGCACTCTTCTGTCCCCATGTTCCTTTCCAGCTCTCCTGAACTATAGCTGACATGGTTCTTGCCCAGCAGGGAGCCTTCAAGATGCTCACATGAGTTAGAGCCTGGCTTCCGTGTCAGGGACATGTTCCGCCCATTTATTTACCAGACAAGACTCCTCCCGGCCTTCAACCCTGGACCAGGGCCAGGGACCTAGGCATCCATAAGACTCATCAGCCTGTTTGGGGGGTGCTGCCAGCTTAGCATGGGGGCCTAGGGAGTTGCCCAACCCACCGTGGCAATGCTGTGACAGTGAATTCAACATGCTGTTCAGAGCTTCACTGGCTTCCTGAGACATAGAGCCTCTGTGTTTGGCATGTCTGCCAGGTTCTCTGCTTGGGGAGCCTGGCTCTGCTGAGCCCATAATGGCAGTACCCAGGGCTCTATTTTCTCTGGCTGCCCATCGGCCACTCCAGAACCTTCCTGGCTTAAACCAGCGACAAATGTTCTCTCCCTCAGCTCTCAGGGTTGACAGGGCTCAGCTGGGCGGTTCATGCTTGTCTCTCAGGTAGTTGCAATCAGCTAGCAACTAAGGGCTCGGATAGGCTGGGCATTCATTATGGTGTGTCTGTGTGGAAGCCTAGGTTTCTTATATGGTGGCTCCGGACACCAACAGGCAGGAAGCAGAAGTCTGAGCCAGGGAAGGCTAGGCCCAGAATTGTCAAGTGTCCCTTCTGCCGCCCACATCTATTAGTTCATGGAGACAGTGGGCCCCCCTGATTGAAAAGGTTGGAGAACAGCTTGGATTGTGAGAAGAGTGATTTTCAGAAGAACTTGGATGCTGGAGAAGACCTCCAGCCTGAAGCCGGGGGGCAGGCGTCAGAAAGAGTTGCGACAAGGAGGGGTTTTCCGTGAGGCCCAGAGTTCTCTGCAGATTCCTTTTTAGGAGAATTCATCCTCAGGCATATTTAGAGTTTGATGGGACCTTGGAGCTTCTTGCTAGCAGTGGTTTGTTTACATCTACAGAGCCAGAGGAAGGGAGAATTGGAACAAACCCTGCCTCTCTGGTCTTAGGCCTCCAGGGCCAGGCGAACCGGCTGTGGTTCTCACCCAGAGGGACCCCTGTGTGCTGGCAGTCAGGAGGGCACAGCATATCCCAGGGAGGCGTGCCCTGGGCCTGCCCAGTGGAGCCCTGACAGCATTTTAGAGGATGGACAAGAGCCTTGCTCTGCTCAGCTGGTCAGTGCAGAGCTGACCGGGCTCATCAGGGCGGTGCCCTCAGCTCACGTGGCCTTAGCCTCTGAACAGGCTTCCCGAGGAGGCTCGAGGTTGCTCCTATCAGTTCAGAGTGAAGGAGATCGGGCTGTCATGAGCCCAAGCTCTGCACGTTGAGACTGAGGTGTGTCCGTGTAAATAGGGGACAGTGGGGTTCAGAGCTCACATTTCCACTCTCCGTGCAGGAGACCCAGCAGCCCGGTGGTGTAGTGGGCTACGCTTAAGGTTACAAATTCACTCCCATTCCATGGGAGACAGATGAGGCTGTCTGCTCTGGGAAAGATTTACAGCCTGGGAAAACCTTTAGCGCGCAGTTCTATACTCTGCCTTAAAAGTCATCATGAGCATTGGGTTTGGGAAGCAGGAGACCCGGGTTCTAGTCCCAGCCGGTACCCTCCTCACCACCCCCGCCCAGCCCCCCAGGCAGCCACCAGCTGTCTGAAAGTGGAAGTTTGCCTGGTGCTGTGATGCTGAACAAGTTTCAGCTGAGATTCCAGGGTAAGCTGGAGATCTACATCTGAAAAGCAGCCAATGTACGCCCCGGGAACCACAATGGTCCTAGCGTGATCATGCTGGCTTGACCTCAGCTAACGTAGCGGGAACCACAATGGTCCTAGCGTGATCGTGCTGGCTTGACCTCAGCTAATGTAGCTCATTGCAGAGCCTGTGGCATTGACAGATCCGGACTTTCCTGCTCACTTACACATCCCACACTGACACCGTGGGTGCAGCATTGACATCCCTCATGGACGCCGTGGTGCAGCATTAGGCTACTAACCAGCATCTGGCTGCCATTTAAAGCCACCATCCACTCAGCTGGAGAAGGACGAGGCTGGCTGCTTCCATGAAGATGTGCAGCCTTGCAAACCTTGCCGGGCAAGCAGTTGTGCTCGGTCATGTAGGGCCTGAGAATCAACCCCATGGCAGTCGGTTCGGTTTTGATTTTATGTTTAATTAGGCTTTGCTGTAAGTGTGAGATTCTTTGTTTACACCTTAGATGGCCTTCCAAACAATAAAACGTGCAAGTCTGTTTGTAAGCACTCCCTGGGTCTTCGCTAAGCCTCAAACTCGGCTGCCTTCAGGACGTTCATAGCCCATAGAGGCACTGTACATTGCCGCTGTGGCTTTCTGGAGGCTGTAACTTGTTCTGAGAGTAGAAAGCCTCATCTTTCTTCCGGAGCACCTGCTGGCTTCAAACTACTGACCTTGCGGTTAGCAGCCCAACTGGTAACCTACTATGCCGCCACCAGGGTGGGTCTTTGAGATGCATATATTCTTTTTCTGTGCTAATGAGGCATTTGAGACCAAGACCCCAAATCATCGCTGATCTTTCATAACTGGATTGGAAAGGGAGATCTTAATACATGGTCTATCCGATCTTTCCCTATTCTTGGGGATTGCTCAGATGGTTAAACATTGATGCGGGCAGCCATTCCACGGCACTGGTGAAGGTTGCTGCAAAAGTTGTCTGCTGTGAGTGGGTCACTTTCTCCTGTGTGCCCCGAGGAGCTTGGTGGTCAGCAACAGCTTAGACTTGGGCATGGATAAACCATAGTGCCTAACAATTGCTCCCCATGTAATTTCCTATTGGTTCTGGGGTACATGAGTGGCCCTGGTGGCCTCCGAGGGTAGCACTCTGGTTTGAGGTCCAGTTTGAGCATCCAGAGAGGAGGCCGGCCAACAGCGTGTGTATAACTGGACTCTTGGTGTCTGCTTATGGGGGCGGGTGAAGAAGGTCAGGCTGGAGAAACACCCCTGCACTGGTGGTGACCAGCTCCTGACCCAAATCAGCAAATAGGCGCAGAGGGTAGAGACTGAATGCCTGCCGTGCTTGCCAGCAGCTGCCACCTCCCCAGGAAGCCTTTCCTGCTCTTAGCAAGGGTCCCTAACCTAAGGTGACCAGACCTCCCGCTTTTGGCAGCACAGTCCTGATTTTTAACAATGTGTCCCGAGTCCTGCGGCGTTTTAAAGAAGTCAAAATTTTTGGAAAGAATGCAGGACAAGCTAGGGTATATGGTTTTCGGCTGCCATGTGGCTATTTTGCCAGGATATGAGTTTTATCAATGGTGTCCCACTGGTGTCCCGCTTTACCAATGTTAAAATCTGGTCACCTTACCCTAACCCTCTGGCCACCCAGGACAGTCTCTCAGAGAAAGGCCAACCATGCCTTCTCTCATTTGTTTGTCCCTCCCTTCTTTTCCCCCTAGCAGGTTTTAAACACCCTCAGAACAAGAATCTATAGTAGCTAAACAAAAACCAAACCCATTGCCGCCGATTCCCTTCGGACCTGGCTGTTAGGTGCCGCAGAGCAGGCTGCGACTCCAGCCCGCAGATAACAGATGGAAACAGCACATACCCTGCGCTGTCCCCATAGCTGCTGTTATGCTAGAGCTGTCCCGTAGCCATGGTGGCAGCTCTTCTCGCTGCAGCCCAACGTAAGACCCTCGACAACCCCAAGGCTCCTCTGATTTGAACCTAGCAACTCTCCATCCCAGAGGAGACTGCCCCAGGGTTTCCCAGGCTGGAGGCTAGTGGGTCTGAACTGCCGATCTTCTGGTTGGCTGGTGAGTGCTGTAACCACTATGCCAACAGCTTTTGTTTATCATCACCCATGCACCCGCCTTTTGACATAGGTTACTCCATTTAATACATGCAAGAACCCTAAAAGGTTCTTCTTCTCATGTCACACATGGAATTAAAGCAACTGCCCCCAGAATGCCCCTCTGGCAAGTGGCAGCATTGAGAGTCGCCCTAACGTCTCCACCCTTCTTTACCCTCCCCAAGCAGAGAACCAGGCTGCCCAGCCCTCTGTGGTCTCCACGGCGCTCTGGCAGAGCCCAGCACCTCGAGGGCTCTCCCTTGGGAGGCGCGAAAGAATGAGCAGGAGATCTGTGGGACAAGAGCTTGCACTGGGACAGTTGGCAGGCATTTCCCAAAGCCCAGCACCCAGGGGAGAGATTCTGGGTGACTGCCGGCACTTGGTGGCCCTTCATGTCATGAACAGACTGTTCCAGGCTGAACGCAGTGTACCTAGTGTGGGGGAAGGAATTATGTTTTCAAGAGTTAAATAGCCTTTCTGGTCCATTTAGCTCCCTGCCTGTCTTTCTAAGCACTAAATGCAATTATACAGTCATTAAGATAAATTGCTTGACCAGTTTTCTTAGCCAAGTGGTTGATTTTACTTATCCTCCCACTAAGTACTTAAGTCCAGAGGAAATCCTCCCTTTGTCCGTGTATACTTCCAGAGCTTTCTGTGTATCTCGGAGGAGCAAGGGAGAGGGCACCCTTCCTGAACCCAACCTACTGATGTTGAGTCCGTTCTGATTCACAGTGACCCCAGAGGACAGAGCAGAACTGCCCGGAGGGTGTCCTAGGCTGTAAACCGTCATTGGAGCAGAAAGCCTCATCTTTCTCACTCAGAGGGGTTGTTGGGTTTGAACCACGGACCTTGAGGTTAGCAACCTAACAAAGGGCAAGAGAGAAAGATGTATATGTTTACAAATGGGTGACCTGAGCCAAGCCACCTTCAGCTAGCCTTGTTCTGTTGTCGCTTTCCTGGTTTCCTTCGAGAATTCAGCACCAAAGTCACCATCTAGTAACCCCAGGGTCGGACACTCCCACAGCCAGGGCCCCTGTGGGGAGAATGCCCCTCTCATTTCTGTTTCCTTGAGTGCCTGGCTTTTTCCACTGGAGAGCCCACGGAGTAAATGCCAGAGGCAGTGGTGAAAGCGGCGCTTGTTGGCGGGGTCACGCCTGGGCGAAAACCTGCGTGTCTGCCTCCTTTCGCTGGCGCTGGCTGGCGTCTGCTGGATTTTTTGGAGAGTGGGAAGCACTGGGGCCTTTCTCGACTGCTTTGGGGATCAGAAGTCCATAGACTAAGACAAGGCCGGCCCTCACTGAGAAGCAGCAGAGCACCCTGGGGGAGCAGAGCTGCAGGTAACTGAGGAACGGGGGCAGGGGCTGTGCAACACAGCCTGAGCCCCCGCATCCTTACCAGGGAAGCCGGCCGCCTGCTCCCTTTGTCGTTGGACTACTGGCCTGGCCTCGCCTCATCCCCACCTGCTGCTGCTAAATTGTCACCCACCCGTTGTCACTGTGGTTCTAATCACCAGACTCCAAGGTCTTCCCGGCCTTGGTGGTCCAAGCTGCCTGCAATCCCTCCAGGCACCAAGGAGGAAACTCTTTTGTGCCTTGGGGGATCCCTGAATCTCCTGGCTTTATTGGCTTCAGTGGGTGTTGCTTTTTCTTCTGCTTCCCGATTTCCTGTACAGCCACTCCGTGCCAGCCCTGGGCACCCTGGAGCTCTCCACTGTCTCCTGCATTCAACGCTCATGCAGGAGGATGGACAGGTCACCAGTCCCCCTCAGGGTTCTTGTGTGTAGCTTTTTGCTGGATGTTTTCCCTGGGATGTACCTCAGACCAGCCGATGGGTCTAAAACCAGGCCCTCTTCCAGCCTCATCTGCATTTGAGACCACGGTGCAGGTCCTGCTGTTGACTCTGTTCTAATCCTAGTGAGCCCGGACACAGCAGAACGAAACGCTGCCCGGGCTGGCAGTATCCTCACTGTTCTTATGTTTGACCCACTGTTGCAGCCACTGTGTCAGTCCCTCTCATGAAGGGCCTTCCTCTTGACCAAGCCTGATGTCCTTCTCCAGGACTGGTCTCTCCTGATAATGTCCAAAGCGTGTTGGACGG
>NW_022111379.1:20011120-20027425 GCF_000313985.2 Echinops telfairi
TGGGCAAAGGCCACAGCCTGCCTTCTCCCAATCCCACAAATCCCAAAACTGATCATCTGCCCCCTTACAGGCACCCCAGGAGTTCCCCTCTGTCTCCCCCCACATTAGGTCAGGGAGGGACACTGTCCAGGTTATGGGGGCTGGTCACCGTGGCACCACTTGAGGTGAATTTGTGATGCTAAATAAGTTCCTGGTGGGGGAGGGGGATTGGCTGAGTCTGGGCTTGTGGGTGATGAGCAGGGTCCAGGGTTTTCAGGTTTGAATCCGTCCGCCACCATCCACGCGTGCAAAGGCCGTCTCTCCGTTTTTACTCGGGGTTTGCCGAGAAGCTTTGATGTCCCTTGTCTCAGTCCTCACGTGCGCCTCGCTCGGCTCGGGCGACAGTGGGCGTGCACCTGATTCTCTTTCGCTGGAGAGCAGAGACCATCTCAGAGCTAGAGAGGAACCTGGGGACTTTTAGCGGGGGTCCCTCTGATGGGCCCACCCTGGATGGCTTAGCAGAGGGGACTTCCGATTCAAGCCCCTCAGGTGTGTAAGTACCGTGTTGCCGCTTTTCACGTGCCTTGTGTGTGGTGCTTTGCCAGGTTCACTTCATCTGGCCCTTGTGAAGAAGCTGCTGTTGTTTGGCACTTTATAAACGAGACGAGGCCCCTGGGAGCAGATCAGGAGAGCCCAGGTGCTGTGGCCTGAAAGCCTCTGTCTTGAGCTGTGTCGGGTGGGGGCTGTATCGGGACAGGGAGAAGCGCTCCTTGCCCGCAAGGTTCAGAAAGTGCCCACCAAGCCCTTGGGAGGGAGAGCTGACCCTTGCACTAGGTGGAGGGACTGGCTGTGACCGTCCTTGGCTCTGTGTCCAGCATAGGGAAGGCGCCAATTGGGTTGGTTGCCTGCCTCACGTGCCCGTGGGATGTAGTGGGGCGGGCTCCACTTTTCCTCAGAAAACAGCCCCAGGGTTCAGCCCCATTCACTCACATCATAGGTGAGGGCCGGGCCAGACACCATAGCCCAGGACAGGGTCCCTCCCTGGCCATCTGTCCTGCGGAGGACCCCCTAGGAGCTTGTTGTAGGGGCTGGCTAGTGCGGAGACTAGGGAGGGTAGGAGAGGCCGGCTGTGACCTTAGCGTCCATACCAGGCTGCCTGCAGCTTTCCTGAGCCCATCCCTGTGGGGGCTCTCAGGAGGGATGGGCTGACTTGGTGAGTAGAGGTCCAACACCTGGTGGGTGGGATGCATCAGTGCTGAGGGCAGAGAGACAGTGCTGGGAGCTGCTGGGGACCATCCTGGTGCTTGGAAGGTACCCTGAGGAGAAAGCCTTTGCACACTGGCTATTCTTGATGGGGGTCCAAGAAAGCCCTTCAGTGTTTTGACCAAAGACAGAGACCAGACAGATTCGAGAAATTCTACGCCTAGTGCTGCAAGCACCTGACGGAAGCGAACAGTAGGTGTGTGTGCATGTGTGTGTATGTGTGTGTGTGTGTGTGAGTATGTGTGTGCTACTTCCAAACTGCTTCAAAGCTTCAGTGCAAATCAAGCAAGTTAGATACCAGAAACAATGTGGCCAGTTTGAGGGACCGTGTCACAGGTTTGATACAATAAACAAAGGTCTTCAAGCAACGGGACAAAGGAGGCATGGTTCACAGGGGCAGGAGGCAACCCTGGGCCAATCATTCCCTGAGGTCTCCGGCTCCATTGCCTTGTTTGCCCAGAAGGTTTTGTTTACCCCAGCTGTCTGCATTAGAACATCCTTACTGATCAAGTTTAAAAGGATTTTCGTTTTTATTATTCTTTTAACCACCAAGAGGGGCTGCTACATTTTGCGTTTTAGCAAACTAAGAGATTCACAGACTGCATCCCAAACCACGTCGCAGTCCCAGCATCTGATTGGCAGGAGGCTAGCTCTTTCCCCCATCTGTTACTGTGGTCAAGGCCAGAGTTCATCTTAACCACGGCCTCCTCTGTGAGGACTCCCCAGGAGCGATGCTGTGAACGTTTACAGAAGGTACCTGCTAAGTCCAGGAGAAAGCCGTGGGCCCAGCACCAGCCCTCCTGGTCACAGAGAAGCAGGTGCCACAATGAGAATTCAAGGTGAAGGAGGTGTCTGTCCCCTGGCCCAGGGTCTGTACCTCAGAGTAGTGTTTTCCAGCATGTTGTGAGGCACGCCCTTCATGTGGGCTCTGGTCATGATGGAGTGAGAGGTCATGAGCCTGTCAGGCGGTGTCGTCCTGGAGGACAAGAGCCTCCGGCAGGCTCTGGGCAGGATCACCAGGGAGAGACCTGACTTGACTGTTGTACCCAGGGTTTCAGACACCCATTTGACCCCTCTCCACCCCGGGGGGATGGCATTGCCAGGGAGATCCACACACAGAGGCAGGAACTCTGTGCTCAGGCTGGAGGGTGAGGCTAAGGCAGGGTCATGGGTGTGGCAGGTCGCAGACACAGCCATTCTCAAGGGATTTGTAACCCAGCCTGCTGCTAAAGCAGACGCCCGCCCCAGGCCCTCTGATTGCCTCCTTCCTAGAGAAAATGTGCACCCTCAAGGCTTTGGTCAGGGAGAGGGGCCAAGGAATGTAGAGAAAGGAAAACCAACCTGGATCAAGTACCTACTATGAGGCAAATATTAGTATTTGCAGTAGATATTAGTATTACCATTTTACAGATGAGAAAATAGGCTCAGAGATCGCCGCGTAGCAATTTGCATAGCATTTATGAGAGTGCCATGAGTATGAGAATAAGAGTCCAATGACGGAATCAGAATACCTGCTCTGCTCAAAATCCTCTCTCTGGTCACATAGAGGCCATCTGCCGGGGCTGGGCAGTTTGAGTGGCTCTCTGTCGCTGTCCTGCCAACTCCAAAGCATGGCGCCCCACGTGTGTCTATACCGCTGTGCTCCCTGAGGTTTTCCGAGGCGGAGTTTCTAAAAGAAGCACAGCCCCACACCTTTCTTCTGAGGCACCTCCGGGTAGACAGCCTTCCAGCTTTTCCATTAGCAGCCACGTGAGCTGTTTGCACCATGCAGGTACTCTCCTTACTGTCTAAAGTTAGGCAATGAACAAGCTATTTAACAGATTCTTAAAATCAAGGTTGATCCATTACTGGGACCTGAATTGATCCTAGAAGAGTAAAGGTCCATTGCCAGCTGGGAGGAGCCAGGTGTGCCCTCTCTTGGGGAGCTAAAGTTGGAACCGGCACCGATAATCCTGGATAGGTTTTGCTGTAGTTTAACATTTTACAAATGGTATTTCCTGCCACAGCCAAGCTAAATAGCACACATGCTTGGGATTAAGTGTCTTCTCAGCTGCAGGACACACGCGCTAATCCTAGGCACATGGACCTGTGGGTACTTCTGTGACCTCAGATGGGTGTGCTGTGCAGGTTGTCTGCTTTACCTGGTGTTTTACATATTTGGTTTCAAAGGTATAACTTTTTCCTTTAAAAGGAAAAAAAAAGGTCCCATGGAAATGCTCCTTCTCATAATTTTGATGGCAAGCTTTTGAGAAAGTGCCTCTTGGGGGCATTTTTGCACACTGGGCTGCCCCTGACTTGGGCATAGTTTCAAAACGGCCCCTTTGGGGTGGCGGTGAGGGTCACAGGATGTAGGAGGCTCTGCAGACGCTGCGCCCCTGGGTGTCCTGACAATGTTGTTGTTGATTTGTCAGGCACTGGGGGAGAGAATGAGCGTTCCTTATTTGGGAACAGCCAATGAAAGCACACAGACACTGACATTAAGACATTCCTTCTTGAGATTATGCAGCATTGTTGGCGGTGGGGGGGAGGCAGGGGCATAAAGGGCCAAATTCAGCTTCTGCTCCGGAGGCGGATCCCAGATGTCTTCTGAGGTTGGGGTCGGACCAGTCGGTTTGGGACTGCTGTTGCCTCGCGCTCAACCAAAGCACCAGTGTGCACCCTGCCTTGGCCACACAGACGCCAGGCTCTAGGGGCTATGTCTAGAGGGAGCTGGCTTTCACAGACACAACAGACACACACTAACGTGGGGACTGAATCTTCAGCTGCAAGCGGCCTGGAATCTCCTTCGGCAACCAAATGCATCCGGTCTTATCTTGAACAGCCACCCAGGACAAGGTAGAGCTGCGGGGTGACCATTTTGACTGGAATGGTTTCCGGGGAAAAGCAAAGGAAGCCGGCAGCAGGAGCAGACCCTGGCGAACAGACGGGGTCAGGGGTGCGGGGATGGCACGGGAGGAAGGGATTGGCAGGGAGTTTCACGGTCTAAGGAAGGAGACAAATGTCAGGGCTGAGGAGACCCGGACATCTTTGGTAGATGACAAGGCGGAGAACTTTCTCACCATTCAGGGCAGAACGGCTGCTGCAGGGACCGGAAATGGGGCAGGCTGAGTTATAAAAGTCATTCTTAGAATGGGATCCAAATTGATACTGAGCTATTGTTGTTTCTGAGCAATTCAAGGAAGCTGCCGGTTTCGTTTCTCACAGCCTGATGATGCCTGAGGAGCAGAGATGTGTGAGGCCTTCCCAGAGCGATGGGCTTTTCCAAGTGCGAGCAGGCGTCTTTCAGCTGCCATGGGCTCAGGTTAAATCCAAGCTGTACTCACTACCATCAAGTCGAGTCCGACTTGCAGTGATCCTGTAGGATAGGGTAATCTTGCTCCTATGAGATTCTGAGACTGTGACTTTATGGGAGTGGAAAGCCTCTTCTTTCTCCTACAGAGCAGCTGGTGGTTTTGAATCGCTGACCTTATGGTTAGCAGCCCGATGCATAACCACGATGCCACCAGGGTTCCAGGCACAGGTTAAGACTTTTTTTTTTTAACAATGTGTGTGCTTGTGTGTGTGTGTTTAAATAAGCTTACAGGCCTTTTGAAAAGAATGGGATTTATTTCTTCAATGAATAGAAACCACTTTTTGTCTCACAGGAAGAAACCAACACCACTGTTGCAAATTGTAAGCTCGCAAGGTAATAACCGATGAAGCAAACCATTTTGTATGGATCAGAGTAGGATTCAGTCAGAAGGTGAATTATTTCTTGCTGTGGTCTTCCCTTTTTTCATTATAAGCCCCACAAAAGTAAATATTTTTGTGATCTCTTACCCTGGGCGGGGAATTACGTTGACTGGATTTCTTCTAAAGCAGGCAGGGCGTGTGCTGGCCAAGGAATCCTGTGGCTGATTTCCTGCCTCTCAGCTGCTGCTCTGCTGCCCAGGGGCAAGCACTTTGTGGCGACTCTGGCCTACAGTGACAGTAAATGCCATCCAGAGAGAGCCAGGGAACCTGGGCGACTCCCCCGCTGTGTGTTTTCCTGCTCACAGGAATGTGTGCAGGAGCAAAGACAACACCGAGGCCAGTCCCCAGGGCCCTCCTTCTCTCTGTGTTGGCTGCGTCCCAGGCTTGTGTGATTGCCTTTGCTGAGCCTTCATTGTCCGCAGCTGGAGGCAAGAGGGCCGGCTGCAGGGAGAGAGGTGCGCCTTTCCCACGGCAGGAGTTCAGCAGGTTATGAGTTTTCACACGGCCCCCGGAGACCATGGAGTTTTGGGTTCTGTCAGTTTGGAAGTTTGGTTAAGGATCCCAGCATGAAGACCCCTGGACTTGATGCTAACACCGTTTCTTCTTTTGGGGACATTAGGCATTATCGAATAGGTTTTTGAGTTGGAAAGGTTCCCAGAGACCATTCTGGCTAAACTGGATGTTTGCGGAGGTAGAACTGAAGTCCGTGAGGCTGTGCAGTCAGCCAGTGGTGGTGACAGGGCAGTGGTCAGCATTCCAGTTACCAGGTTCCTGGGGACATTGCTGTGGCCTTCAGCTCATTGTCTCTGGTGTCATACGGGTAGGTCACTCATTTAGGTTGTGTTCAAATTGTGCTTCTCTCTATGCTGAGAGAATGAAGACTCTGGTCTACATAGAGTCTTGTGTGTAAATGTTTTATTGCTGCTCTATTCATAATAGCCCCCCAGAGACAACAATCTAAATGTTCCTCTAGATAAGCAAAATGTGATATGTCCCTGCGATGGGCTATGATTCAGTCTCAAGAAGTAGTGAAGTCCTGTTATATGCAGGACCTTGAATGAACCACCAAAACACTGTTCTCTCTGGAAGAAGACAATCACAAAAGGCCACATATCGTATGATTCACTTTCTGTGAAATGTCTAGGATGGGCAGATCCTTAGAGACTCAGCATCGCTTAGTGGTTGCCAGGGGCTGGAGGAGGCAGGGGCTGGAGAGAGCAACTGTGAAGGGATGTGGGGTTTCTTTTGGGGTGATAGGAATGTCCTGGAGTCAGGTAGTGCTGATGATTGCACAACTCTGTGAATATACTTGAATGTGCACTGAATTGTGCACATTGAAAGGGTACATTTTTTTGGGTACAGGAATTATATTTCAATAAAGCTGTCTTTTTTTTTAAAAGTCTTAGTTGTATTGCTTACCAGTTGCATGATAACCTGAAACCCAAGTGACCTCAACCGAGAATTAAAGATAATAATCACACCTCATGCACAGCATTATTTGATTCGTGAGCTTGTGAATAGGGAAATGTTTCTGAGTTGTAAAACTCACATGTCTTTTAAACGGTTGATACGTTGTTCCTTCATTCTAGATTAATTTTCCTCTTCTCCTCCTGTGTTCAGCACAACCCTAACAAGTTCTGGTCACCTAACCTCCACTCCAAGACTTACCTGCTTGCAATCAAAAGTGCTTAAACAAAAAATTTTCTTAATCCAATTAACCTGTAGATTTGGATGCTTTTAAAAATTGAATTCTTTCTGAGAACTAAAGATGCCTACTCGAGTTCTTCTCAATTTTCGATTCCTGTTTTATCTTTCTCCTTCCGTAGAGACAACCTCCTGGATCCCCTGACTGGACCGCATTCCGACTTCAACCATGTGCTCCGCAAACCCAGGCAACTGGGTCACGTTTGATGACGACCCCGCTTTTCCTTCTTCTCAAAAGTCAAAGAATTTCCAGCGGGAGAATCAAGGTGTCTGCAGACCCAAAGGGCTCAAGCTGAACCTCTCTGGCTTCAGGGACGTTTCCAGTGGCTCCTCATCCACCTGCAGCACCCCTCTTCCTTCGCCCATTGTAGACTTCTATCTCAGCCCCGGCCCTCCCAGTAACTCCCCTCTTTCCACCCCGATCAAAGACTTTCCAGGCTTCCCCGGGGTGTCCAGAGCAGGGACTCACGGGCTGCACCCTCACCCAGAGTCACCTGCAGGCAGCGCCCTGCCCGCCCCAGGGGCAGGCCCCCCCGCCTTACCCACCAAACCAGCCTGCTCACCGCACGCCTCCCTGCCCAGCGACCACCCTTGCCCGTGCCCAGCGCCCCGTGCGGGCCTTCCAGATGAAAGCAGCCTCGCAGGCGACAGCCCGCAGGGTCGGCCTTTCCAGGATGACTGTGCCTTTTCCAGCCCCTTCTGGAAAGGGGAAGGCGGTGCTTCCCCGTTCATCTTTGACCCTCCGGGAGGCAGGAAGACATTCCCGCCAAGAGACCAAGAGATGCCCATTGATGCCAAAAGCCTCAATCAGGGTTCGCTCAACTACATCTGCGAGAAGCTGGAACACCTCCAGTCGGCTGAGCACCCCGAGCCGCTGGGTGGCCGGTCGCGGCCCCGCCTGGATGCTGAAGCCACCGCCGCCGCCCCCTTCGTGCCGCGCGCGCTCTTCCGCAGCCGGCCCAGAGCCGGGTGGTCCTTCATGCTGCGGATTCCCGAGAAGAAGAACTTGATGTCGTCCCGGCAGTGGGGGCCGATTTTCCTGAAAGTCTTACCTGGAGGGATCTTGCAGATGTATTACGAGAAGGGGCTAGAGAAACCCTTTAAGGAGTTCCAGCTGGACGCGCACTGTAGGCTTTCGGAGCCCAAAGTGGAGAACTTCAGCGTGGCGGGGAAAATCCACACGGTCAAGGTCGAGCACGTGTCCTACACGGAGAAGAGGAAGTACCATTCCAAGACGGACCTCGGGCGCGAGCCGGATGTCGAGCAGATGCTGAAGCTGGGCTCCCCCGAGTACCCCGACTTCCTCGACTTTCTGACCACGGTGGATGAGGCGCTCGTGAGGCTGCCGGCGGTCCCGAGGCCCAAAAGGAACTACGAAGACCAGGAACTGACCTTGGAGATCACGGACAACGTCTGGGGCCGAGTCTCGAGAGAAGGGAAGATGGCCGAGAGCGCCGTGATCACGCACATCTGCTGCCTCGCCTTCGTGAACGGGAGCGCCGAGTGCTTTCTAACCTTGAACGACCTCGAGCTGCCGAAGCGAGACGAGCGCTACTTCGAAAAGGACCCGGGAAAGCGAGGGATTGAGATCCTGGACTATCATTTTCATCCGTGCGTGAAGGCGCAGGAATTCGAGCACTTGAGGGTCATTAAGTTTGACCCGCTGGACGCCTGCCGATTTGAGCTGATGCGTTTCAAGACGCGCTTGTCGGGGGACGAGCTGCCTTTTTCTGTCAAGTCCGTCGTGGTGGTCCAGGGAGCATCTGTGGAACTGCAGTCCTTCCTCAACATGGCCCCAGCGGCCCAGAGACCCTCGCACGCCGGGCCCCCGAGGGCCTGTGAGAACATCACGATCCACTTCCCCGTGCCATCGCAGTGGGTCAAGGCCCTCTGGACCATGAACCTGCAGAGGCAGAAGTCTCTGAAAGCCAAAATGAACCGCAGGGCATGTCTGGGAAGTTTACAGGAACCCGAGACGGAGCCTGTCGTGCAAGTCACCGTGGGCTCCGCCAGATACGAGAGCGCCTACCGGGCCGTGGTGTGGAAGATAGACCGGCTTCCCGACAAGAATTCATGTAAATATTCAACACCCCGAGTTGGCTTCTAGGTGAAGTAGTGTCAGTAGCCGGGGGGCTGCAACTTGGCTGAAGTCGGTGCTCCTGGCCGCCGGCGAGAGTCCCACTTACCGCCCAGGGTCGCAGAGCGGGGTCAGAGGTGATACGTACGGTCAGCTGATTTACCTTTCTCCTCTTGTGCTCATTTCCACTACATGAATTTGCTACCTCTCCCGTTGCTTTAACCATGAGAAATAACACTCTAGGCCAGAATGTAGCTATGGATGGTGACACAGGAGAACTGTGTCGGTGTTTCTGACCGGGCCTCTTGGCTAATGCGCCTGGCTGTGTTGTGGTGGGAGTGTCGGGGTGTCCTGGCTCTTAGAGACCACACGTACAACGGAATGAAATAGTGCCTGATCCTGACCAGCTTTACAATCACGGTTATGTGGGAGCCCATGACTGTCGCCAGGGTGTCTGACCATCTCCCCCAGGGTCTGCCCCGCTTTCGACCCTCTGATTACCAAGTGTGATGTCCTTTTCCAGGGACTTGTCCCTCCTGATTATAGGTCCAAAGCTCGCGAGACCAAGTCTCTATCTTGCTGCTATGGGTTGTTCTTTCCAGACAGATTGACCTTGGGTTCCCTCCCCGACCTTTTAAGAGCTGTCATCTTAACAGAGCTAGATTGTATTTTCACTTGATGTTTTCATTCTGTCCTCTTAGCCAGTACCTCTCCCTACTTGGATTTTGGCCCCTGCTCTTTGAAATAAGATAGTCTTTCATTTTTACCAAAGTCGGTTTCTCTGGCTGAAGTAGCCAATTTGGTCCTCTCAATTGGTTGTTTTAAAATTAGGAGCACACAGCCTCATTGTTAGAAAACAGAAAAAAACAAAATATAAAAATATTTTTTTTTCAGTTAATCTTTGATCTTACAATAAAAACTAATCATGTAGAAATTTAGAACTTTTAAAACAATAGGAGAGCAAGCTGTAGTCAGTGTAATACAACAGTGCTAAAAAAGAAAGAAAAGAAAGAAAGAAAATATTTGAAAATCGGGCTCCTGCTAGTGTCCATTGAGTTATTTCCAGAAGAACACTGGGAGGTAGCACTAAATGGGGGGGGGGGGGCGGCCTCGGGGATCTGAGCGATGCATTCATTCATTTATTCCTTCAACGGAAGCTTTGTTGGGCGCCTGTCTCTGTTCCAGGTGTCAGGGATAGAGATGAGTAAGATTTGACCCCTGCTTCCAAAAAGCTTGTGGGGAAATTTAAGTTCATCCCAGGGCCCTCCAAACTGTGCACTTCAGAGAGGCATTTTTGCTTGTGATTTTATGGTAGCAGCGTTTCTGAAACCTGAAACCATGAAAAAGCATGCTAGAGCTTTTAAATAACGTTTTATTCTATAGCACTTAAATCGGGTCCCTGGCCAGCTGTCCAGCCATCAGTATTTGTCTTGAAGGGGGACTGTAGTGGAGGGAGTGGAGCGCCGACCCTTCAGGTTTGGTGCAGGGTGACTAGAGGGTCAAGGGCCGTTGATCACACCACCTCCTGGAGGTCCTACGTAGGGATTCTACCTGGTCTTGGCCAGGGGAGCTGAGCTTATTTCCGAATCTGTGGACCTTTACAAATTTCTTTCTAGTTTTGAAAAATTAAATCTTCCTGTGAAAATGATCCTGCTTCTCATGACCATCAAGTTGATACCAACTCGTGGTGACCCTACAGGACAGGGTAGAAGTACCCCTGTGAGTTTCTGAGACAGTAGTTCTTTACAGGAGTAGGAAGCTCCATTTTTCTCCCATGGAGTGGCTGGTGGTTTCGAACTGCTGACCTTGCGTGTTGCAGCCCAACACATAACCATTATGCCACCAGGTCTCCTGTGATCCTACTTACAACACTCCATTTCCCCAGAGTTAATGGAATGGTGCATGGATTCAGTCAGCATGGATTTATTGGGATGGGGGCTCTCTCATGCATTCAACCAACTACCACTAGTTTTCTTTTAGGTGCAGGTTTTGTGCTCAATGCTCAGAAGCCAGAGACTCAAACATGAATCATCCTCTCCCTAAATGCAGCTGCCCAGTAGGGACAAAGACCCAGAAGCAGCTGTCCACACAACCATAGAGAGGCGCTTTCTCCCAGCCTGTACAAACAGATGCTGGGGATCTCAGAGAAGCTGCCAGTGTGCTGGGGAAGGCTTTGCTGGAGAGAGAGGTGAAGAATGGCCTGAAGAAATGAGTAGGATGCCATCAAGATCGCACCAGCAGAAGCTCAGCGTGAGGCTGGCCGAGTGGTGGCGAGAAGCCAGCAGAAGGCGGGCCTCGGGCACCAGGTCATGGGATACAGGCTTTATCTGTGGCCCACAGATGTCAGGCACAGCAGGGACAGATTCGCATCTTTGAAGCGGCCTGTGTGCGGTGTGGAGGGTAGATTGAGGAGCCGGTTGTAGGTCCAGATGCCGGATGAGGGCAGGAGCAGGGGGAACTCTGATAAGAGGAGTCACAAGAGGCACCCCTGACAGCAGGACAGGCGAGGGGTGAGAGTAACAGCAGCAGTGGCCGGGTCAGGTGAACATCTGGGTGCGGACGTGGTGATTAGGGAGCCCTAATGGTGTAGTGGTTACATGTTGCCTGCAGTCTACAAGGTCAGTAGTTCAAAACCACCAACCACCCTGAGGGAGAAAGTTGGGGCGTTCTACTCCTGTAAAGAGTGGCACTCTCAAAACCTCACAGGGTGACCTCATGCTCAAGAGGATCACTCCAGGGGTTTCCACTGGCTGAATGTCGGGAGAGGGCCGCCAGGCCTTTCTTCCTTGTGTGTTGTAGTCAGGAAGCTCCACCAAAATGTGTTCGGCCTCATAACAACACACAAGCCCCAACTGCCAGGCAGGGGGTGGCTGTGCAGGAGGTGCTCTGTGCACGAACCTAATGCTGGTCTCCACAGAGCAGGGGCTGGTCCACCGGTGCTACCTTAGAGTCACTGGACTTTAAAACCCCCTGAGCTGGGCCTCCTGCTGCTGCTCAGAATGGGGGGGAGGCCCTGGCTTGGGGCTTCTGTCAAAGGTTTACCCCAGCAGCCAGGGTTGAGACCTCCTGGCCTGGCCCCTGTCCGGTGAAACTTGTGATGGTCCCCAAGGCAGAGCTCATTCCTCCAGCCCTGTGTGACTGTGAGCATCCCCAGCTCCATCACTGCCCCGCCATTGCTGCCTGACATCATGAGGTGTTCACCAGTGGGCCGTGAGGCCACCGAACAAGGACAAGAATGGACAAGAGAGCTGGGTTAGACTTGATCTTGGCCTTGAGGGATGCTTTGGAAGGCTGTCAGAGCACCAACCCACACAGAGCAAGGCCTTGCAACCATTTTTGTCTATTCCAAAACCACACTCACTGCCATAGAGTCGATGCTGACTCATAGTGACCCACAGGACGGGTGGAACTGCCCCTCCGAGTTTTCAAGACTGTAACTATATAGGAGTAGAAAGCCTTGTCTTCTTTATGAGGAGCAGCTGTTGGTTTTGAACTGCTGACCTTGCAGTTGGCAGCCCAAAACCTGACCACTCTGCCACTAATGGCACCTCCTTTTGTCCACCAGACCGTGGTGGATCACTTAGGTCCTTATGCGTCAAAGCGGCTTGGCTCAGGCCTGTGCCTAGAGATGGCCAAAGTAGAAGGCGGTCCTGAGGGTGCTAGGGGTCCAAGCTGGCCTTGGGCGGAGGGCATAGCTGGGATGTCGTTCCTGTCCCACAGGCACCTGCAGTCATTCAGGAGCGGGACAATGATGGGGGGTGCGCTCCAGTGAGGCTACAGCACAATTTGCTTTCAGTGACAAGGGTCAAAAGAGCAAGGTTGGGACAGTGAGCAAATCCTTGTCCTAGCACAGAGCTTGTGGAATTCTCTGCCCGGCATCCTCTTGGGGGGCTGGAATGCTGTACTCCTTAAGTGTGCTGAAGTGTTGTCCTTGCTGGGAACCAAGGACCCGAGGAGAGTGACAGGGACTTGAAGCATTGTCGTTTTTCTATATTAGTTTAGTGCAGAGAGAGCAGATTTTTTATTTTTAAGTCTTTAAAAGGTTAGTTCTCAGGTTAGTTAAAACCTATGAGAAAAACCGCCCAGGTTCCAAAAACGGAAACGGATAAGACTCTATGAACTTACTCTCATAGGGTGCATTTATATAAACTCTGGTTTTGTTTGTTTTCATATCGATACTTCTTGTCTTCTCTCCTTCCTGGGGGTTTACGTGAGCAGGATGAACGGGTTCACAGTTGTGAACTCGCTCGTGGTTGATTTAAGAGGGAGGCTGCTGGTCCCTCTTAAATGCCACTTCTTTAGCAAGACAATGCTCCGGACTCTGTTTACAATGGGTCACTCTTTCATTGCAAGGAAAGTAGGCCCAAGGCAGGAAGCTCATAAACTTCATTTCTACTGAGTGTGAATGCTGACCTAAGAGTCATTCCTGAGGCCTGACATGATGGAAGGGAAGGTAGGAGGGCAGATAGAAAAAATGGAGGGGGGTTGAGGTGGGCCACAAATTAGACAAAGAAAGGGCAGGAGGTTGCAGGATGGAGCGAGGGGAGGGAGAGGTAGGGAAGGCTCGTGAACAAGGAGCATGAGTGCTCTCTCTCTCTCCAGTTTCACTAATGACGCATTACCGAGAACTTGCTGGTATTTTTCTTCTTTGTGGTCAGCTCCTTGGTAAGTGTGAAATCCTTCCGCCATTCATTCATTCCCTCCAGCTTTCAACAATTTAATTTCAAAGTACTCAAGTTCACTTAAGTAGAGTACCACCCCACCCCACCCACAACTTTCATAGTGATTTGGGGGAAGGTTTACAGGGAGAATTAGTTTTCCACTCAACAGGTTGGTTCCTGTTGTGGGTGGCAATCCCTTCACGTGTTAGCACGCTGTCCACTTCCTTCGTGGGCCACGCCCTTTGCATTTGCCTGTTTTTCTACTCTGCTCTCTTCTGAGCGTTGTTGTTTTTTTTTGGGGGGGGGGGCACCTGCTGCTCTTTGGGTTTGTCTGGTTGATTATCCTGAGGTGGCTGCCACTCCCTGGTGTTATTGTCCACTTTATTGGCTTGTTGTTTGGCTGGCATTTGGGCCTGGGGCTGTGGTGGGGGCAGGTGGATTCAGTTCCAGGAATGAATGGTGTCTAAGAGTTACAGTCACAGGAACTCTGGTCCCTGGTCTTTTGGGGGACCTTCTCTTCTGAGACTGGCAGTGGGAGCTGGGCTCCATCCAGTTCCTCTGGTCTCAGGGTTGTGGCAGTTGGGGTTTGTGAGGTCGGTCCGTCCTTTGGACCCCTTGTTTACTTGAGTCTTAGCTGTTCTTCACTCTGCTCTACTTCACATGGAGAGAGACAGAGACAGAGACAGAGACAGAGAGAGAGAGAGAGAGAGAGAGAGCAATGGCTCCTTCCTAGATGGCTGCTAGTTTCAAGACCCCAGTCATGACGCACCAAAGAGGATGTAGCACACTTTGACCTAGATGCTTCCTAAGTTAGTGGTCCTAAGACCCCAGGCCCAGTGAATGATTACTTCCCTGAGGCTAAGAAATGCTCACATTGCCCCAGGTAGACTCTACTGTAAGAGGCCGGGCATGGGGGTGGGGTTCTGCTGTGGACTAGGCACTGGGCTGCTAACTGCAAGGGTGGTGATTCAAACCCACCAGTTGCCCCACGGGAGAAAGATGAGGCTGTCTGCTCCCATAAAGACTTATACCTCCAGAAATGTTATGAGTAAAAATCGATTTGATGACCGTGGATTTATTGTTATTGGTTTATTTTTTTGTTTATGCTCTACTGGACGTAGGTAGTGTAGTGGTTACATGTTGGGTGGCAATCCGCATGGTCGGCAGTTTGAAACCACCAGCAGCTCCACGGGAGAAAGACTAGGCTTTCTACTCCCGTGAACAGTTAGAGTCTTGGAAACCCGCAGAGGGGTCACTGGGAGTCAGCATTGACTTGATGGCAATGAGGTTGTTTTTCTTTATATTCGTGGCTATATTTGCAGCACATGCAAATAGATTTTGTGGCTTGGGTTTCAGGTGATCAGAAAAGATGCTGAGCATCAGAAGAGACTCCATGGCGATAGGTTGATGCCTAGAGTATCAATTAGTAAAAAATAATCATAGAAGATGTAACCCCTGCCGCCGAGTCTATTCTGATGCACGGTGGGCCTGTACGACACAGTGCAACTGCGCATAAGGTTCCCAAGGCTGTGGTTCCCAAGGCTCTTGACTGGCTGAGCATTTTAACCGCTGCACCGCCATGGTTCTTTACACCTTGGCATAAAGAAAACAAAAATCCCCACAGTGGGGCCGATAAGCTACATGGCAATAAATGGGAAAAGTACTGATGTTGTCAGGAACTCCATTGTACTTGACTCTACAATGGAATACCATAGCAGCACTAGTCAGCACCAACGGCAAAAGTAACCACAAAGCGCATTACCTGACTGCCGCAGAAGACCTCTTCAAAGTAGTAAAAGCCGAAGTGGCACCCTGAGGCCTCAGGCGCGCCAAACCCAAGCCTGGTATTTTCAGTCGCCTCATCTACACGTGGCTTCTGGGTAACAAGTAAGGAAGACCGGAGAAGGATTATGTTTTGAATTGTATTGGTGAAGCATGTGGGATAGACATGGCCTGCTTAGACTTCTAGAAGGACAGAGTCCTGGCAGTGTAGTGCTGAAAGCATTTGGCTGTTAAACAAAAGGCAGTTTGAATCTACCAGCTGCTCCTAGGGAGAAAGAAGTGGCCATTTATTTTCATAAAGGTTTATAGCCTTTGAAGTCAAAATGGGTACATAAGCAAATGTGGTGAAGTAAGCTCACGGTGCTATTAAAGAACGCTACAGCAGCTGGGGTCTTAAAGGCTTGAAGCGAAATAAGCTGCCTTCTAGCAGGGAAGCAACCAAGCCCACATGGAAGAAGCTCACCAGCCTGTGTGATCAGGGGGTGTTGACAGGATAAGGGACTAGGCATCAGAAGAACCAAAACGGACACATAAATTGATGCAAATGATGGGGGCAGACCCAAAGCCTATCTGGAGATAAGTGGACATTCCCTCACAGAAGGGGCACAAGGGAAGAACGAGACAGCCAGGGTGCAGCCCAGCACTGAGGGAACACACAGCATTCCTCTAGTTCTTTAAATGCTTCCTCTTCCCCATTATCATGACCCCAGATCTACCTTACAAATACGGCTAGACCAGAGCAAATACCCTGAATTCCAACACATGGAATTCAGGAACAGCAATGGGAGTAGACCACGAGGATAGGGGGAAGGTGAGGGGAGTAATGGGGAACTGCTTATAATAACACACAGTCCCCTCTCCCCCCCAGGGACATGAACAACAGTAACGTGGGCGAAGGGAGACAGCGGGTGGTGTCAGATGAAAATAATAATAATTTACAATTTATCAGGGGTCCCTGGGGGTGGGAGGGAAAAGAAGAGGAGCTGATACCAAGGGCTCAAACAGAAAGAAAATGTTTTGAAAATGATGGAGGCAACATATGTACAAAGGTGCTTGATTCAACTGATGGATGGGCTGTTATAAGAGCTGTAAGAGCCCCCAATAAAA
>NW_022111379.1:20028263-20042382 GCF_000313985.2 Echinops telfairi
AACAATAACTTTTTTTAGTAATGATTTAAATTGGATTTATAATCAATGATACTTCATAAAACAGAAACATGTGCCCAGCATGCCTCCCCTACCACATTTCCACACTGTTCGGTTTACTGCTCTGATCTCACACTATAAGGTGCTTGCTACTGTCACGATAGTCTGGATCTTCCATCTGGAGAAGTCCTGTGTGTGGTCGCCTCATTGGTCTTGCAAAATTCTACCATCTGATCTCCAACTTCATTTCTATCCCCAAGGCCATATGTTCCAACTACTAGTCCTTCCTCTTTATTGACAACTTTTGCATTCCAATCACCAATAATTATCAATACTTCTTGATTGCATGTTCAGCTCGACTTGACAAGGCAGATTTTCCTTGGTCACATATGAGTGCCCTCTGACCGGAGGGGCTCGTCTCCTGGCACTATCCCTGACCATGTTCAGCTTCTACTCACTAGACCTTTGGTGTCTGACATTTCAACGCTATGCATAAGATTTTAAGTGGCTAATTCCTCTGAAATGGACAGTCTTATTCCTTCTTCATAGTCTGTTCTTACACTGAAAACTTGGCCGAAACCTAGTCCCTTTGGGTCATCCTTCAGGTATTTGCAGTAGCAGCGACATAGCTTTCAGCCTCGCAGCCTAACACAAGTCACCGCAGAACGACAGACTGACAGCCAACTGGACCAGTAGGTGACATCATGAGAAACGGAGAAAAGACTGACGTTGTCAAGGATTTCATCTTATTTGGATCCACCGTCAGTTCTCAGGGACGCAGCAGTCAAGAGATCAAAGGACAGGTTGTGCTGGATAAGACCTCATTGAAGTGTTGAAAAGCCAGGATGTTAACTTTGAACACTAAGCTGCCCCCGACCCAAGACGTGGTATCGTCAGTCACCTCCTATGCAGGTGAGCGTTGGACATCGAGTGAAGAAGACAGGGGAGAATCAGTGCGTTTCAATGATGGTGCTAGCAAAGACTATTGAAAGGACTACGGACTGCCCAAAGGACCAACAAATCTGCCTTGGGAGAAATACAACCAGAGTGCTCCCTACAGGCAAGGATGGCGAGACTTTCTCTTACCTGCTTTGGATATAGTGTCAGGAGAGGCCAGTCCCTGGAGAAGGACGTCATGCTTGGTCAAGTAGAGGGGCAGCGGAAAAGGTGAAAGTCCTCAATGAGATGGATTGATACCTTGGCTGTGATGAGGCTCCGACATAATGCTTCGGAGGAAGGTGCAGGACCGGGCAGGGCTTTGTTCTGTTGCACATTGGGTTGCTATGAGTTGGAGCCAACTTGACGACACCTAACAACAACAACAACAACAACAACAACTGCCATCGTCTCCATTTTCAGATGGGGACATTAAGACCAGTCAGATCAAGCATCATGCCTAGGATCGCACAGCTAGTAAGAGGGGTTCAGAGTGTTTGTGGCTTTTAACTCGTAGCAGGATGAGGAGGGAATACAATGACCTGTATCCTTGCTGCAGTCAGAAGACGAGGGAAGGAAGGAGAGCGGAGGACGAACCCCTCTGGGTATGTGTGTGGGAATAGTGACCATCCGCCTACGTGATCTGGGTCCCTGGGGACCGCAGAGGCCACTGTTGTCACTCCTGCCATGTCAATGGTGGAGCTGGCTAATAAGCGTCTGCTGGTTGATTGATGGGTAGTTCGTCAGGCCTTTTAAAGCCTTAGAATTCTACCAGTCTCTGTGCAAGAAACAGGTTGCAAGGCATGAAAGGCAATTTATCTTTGAAGAATTAAGTGAAATCCTTTAGACTCTTGTTTTTGTGCCTACAGCTATATTTGATGGAAATGTTCTTTCTAGAGCTTTGTCAGTGGTATGGTAATTTAATATGGCTTTTGAAATAACTGTCATGGGACACAGTTATTTACGTGGAGATAACAGCCACTTTGGGTATGCAGATCATTTGAACGATTGCAATGGTCAGAGAGTACTTGTGAAGTTACTTCAGTGACCACATTGAAAAAATACTTTGTCCAGGGTGGAGACAGCCAATCAGGGTGCAGTGTAGCAATGATGAAACATACAACTTTCCTCTGGTTCCTAAATGCTTCCTTCCCTACCCTTCCACTATCATGATCACAATTCTACCTTACAAATCCGATTAGACCAGAGGATGTACATAGATACAGATAGGAACCGGAAACACAGGGAATCCAGGGTGGATGATCCCTTCAGGACCAGTGGTGAGAGTGGCGATACCTGGAAGGTAGAGGGAAGGTAGGGTAGAAAGGGGGAACCGATTATAAGGATCTACATATGACCTCCTCCCTGGGGGATGGACAACAGAAAAGTGGGTGTAGGGAGACGTTGGCCAGTATAAGATATGACAAAATAATAATAATTTATAAATTATCAAGGGTTCATGAGGGAGTGGGGAGCAGGGAAGGAGGGGTACAAATGAGGAGCTGATACCAAGGGCTCAAGTAGAAAGCAAATGTTTTGAGAATGAGGAGGGGAACAAATATGTTTGACACACAGTATATGTATATATGGATTGTGATGAGTTGCATGAGCCCCCAATAAAATGATTAAAAGAAAAAATACTTTGTCATTACAATATACACATATCCATGCATACTTTATATGACCCTGCTTAAAATCTTTGCATGTATCTGATATCCCCGAGTCTCACACAGTCTCTGAGTTTGACATTGAATAGATAGATATTCAAAGGCAAACAAATGCAAATAACACTGTGACTCGGTTGCAGCATGGAAGACCAACAAGCCCACTTCTACACTGCACTTCTGTTCCAGGAGGTTTTAAGGAGGTTGAGTGGGAATTATTATAATAAACAACAACCTGTTGTACTGAAAAAAAAAGTGCTCTTTCTACAGAATTCTATAGAAAAGGATACACTCTCTGAAACATAATTTCAGTAGCCTGAGCTTTAAGTAACTAGAAGTTTTTCATAAGGTGCCCTACTTTGGGCTGAAGTTTACCTTTGCAATATCGATGAACAGAGTGGCAGGGAAACAGATAACTTACGAATTCCTGCAAGCGTTTAATCAGTCTGTTTAAACAACAGAGGCTTGTGAAACTCCTATGTGCCTTCTCGCCAAACAGTTACGGTCAATATTGATCTGACCCTGAACTTTCATTAAAGACGGCTGTTACTGTGATTGTTTAGTTCATGAAGACCTAGTGGTACGAGGCTTGCTATGACTGGCGGCACCGGACAGCAACCACAGCAGCGATCCTTCGAGTCGAAACCATTCTTTAGAAGTTAATGTGTGCATGTTGTCAACCGGTCTTACTTCGCATACGTGAGAAACAAGCGCACAGTGGGGGCCTAGTGAGTGAAGCACTGGGCTGCGATCAACAGGACCAGTGTTTGGACCCACCAGCTACTCTGCAGAAGAACAGACGTGGCTTTCTGCTCCTGTAAAGATTTATAGCCTCAGAAACCCACCGGGCAGTTCTATTCTGTTCTGCAGGGTCACTGTGAATCAGAAGTGACTCGCTGGCTTGACATTTTGGTTTTTGTTTATGAAACGGAGACAGCCCGGATGAAAGACAAATGGAAAACCTTTACCTTGGTTGAGCCAACAGGGAGTGAGTGCTCATACCCATACACCTGGAAGTACGTGGAGGGCATCGTGAACAGGTCACAGATTTCTGAGAAAGGAATCTGCGTTAGGTGTGGTTTCAATTCCTGGCCAGGGGATGGCTTGTCAGGGCTCTCGATTCCACAAGTCCGAGGTGGTCTGGTGACATCTTCCCGGCAGCTTTTGGTGCCTTGACCAGCGCTCTTTTGTTCCAGGGTCAAGTGTCAGTAGTGACCATCGATTCTGCCCCCGTCTGGCGGCTCAGATCTGGTGATAGGCGTTGCTCATTTAAGGCGGTGCGAGATTTGCTCAGAATCACCACTTACACTCTCTGTCCCTCCCTGGCAAAAACACCAAACCAACCAAGCCACATCCGAAAACAAACACGACCAAGCTCAAATTCACTGCCATCGAGTTGATTCTGGGAGAAAGCCTCATTGTTCTCCTGCAGAGTGGTTGGCGGTTTTGAACGGCTGACTTGGTGGTTTTTAGCCCAGTGTGTAACCCACCGCACCACCAGGGCCCTACCTTCCTAGGGGAAAGTGCCAAACAACGCCCCCCCCTCCCCCAGGTTATCCAGAGGTAAAGAACATGGTCATGATGTGTGGTATGTATGCAATGTATGTTTCAGCATCCTGTGGCAGTATCTCTCATCCTCCGATGGTGCCGGCTGTGGGGTTTGCAGTGCTACACAGGGCTAAGTGGGTTCAGGGGCATCTCACATACACTGTTTACGAAGGCAGGGCCTTCAACATGTTCTTGGAAAAATGGAACCCAGGGATAATGGAATTTTTCTACCACCTTCTTGAAGGCCTCACATGTCTAAGTCAGAAACTTACTCCTCTTTCAAGCTAGTCCTTTCAAAAGGTAGATAGTCCCCCCTCAGTGCAGAATCATGAATTTTGATGGCCTTTAAAAAAAAATTAAATCATTTTATTGGGGGCTTGTACAAACAACTCTTATTACAATCCATCCATCCATCCATTGTGTCAAGCACTTTTGTACATTTGTTTCCCTCATCATTCTCAAAACATTTGCTTTCTACTTGAGCCCTTGGTATCAGCTACTCATTTTTTCCCCTCTCTCCCTACCCACCCCTCCCCCACAAACCCTTGAAAATTTACAAATTATTATTATTTTGTCATATCTACACCATCCAATGTCACTTTCACTCACTTCTCCACTGTCTGTCCCCCAGGGAGGAGGTTATATGTAGATCCTTGTAATCGGTTCCCCCTTTCCAACCCCCCTTCCCTCCACCCTCCCTGTATCACCACTCTCACCACTGGTCCTAAGGGGTTCATCCGCCCTGAATTCCCTGTGTTTCCAGTTCCCATCTGTACCAGTGTACATCCTCTGGTCTTTTGTTTTAAATGTAATGGACATGGGGTTGGTGCGCACAGAATTGCTTATTAATGACGAAGAAGAGAGCCTCTTAAGTTGAAGAGAAGAATTCCAGGCCTTTGAGATGCATTGACTAACCGCTTGATGTTTCTTTTCTCAAGGTTCTGATCATCCCCATTGTCTGTCATATAAACTAGAGCTTGGATCAGACCAAGAAATTCCCTCGGATTGGTACCCATTTGCTACTGTTCATTTCGCTACACTTGACACCTGTGCCTCAGGGACAGAGGTCAGGTCTCTGGGCGTGGAGTGCGATGTCCAGCCTCAGAAACATGTTCATCAGCGAGCTTGCTACAATATCCAGGTACATCCCAAGGCCCTTTGGTTCAAGTCGGGGCAGATCTGTACCAGGTGGCAGGCCATTTCCAATTGGTATCCTTCCCTTTAGTGTCTGTTGAGTGGTTCCGAAGGGCCAAGCACTGCTCTAGCTGCGGGGGCACAGTGGGGAGTAAAAGTCAGGTCCCTGACTCCATGGAGCTTACCTCTGGGGGAGACAAAAAAAGAATGAGGAAACAAGTAAATAGTGACGTTTTGGAGAGCGAGGATTACTAAGAAGGGCATAAGATGGGATGGTGGTGTGGACAGGGCTGGAGGGGTTTCTTGTCTGGGGTGGGCAAGGAAGGCCTCGGCGGAGAAGTGACAAGGAGCTGAGATGCAGAAGATGGGGGGCAGGCAGAAGCTTTGCCCAGCTGGCTTTCTAGGTTGTGTTCCAACTAGTTAAGTAATTTGGGGTGAGTTGGAAATCTCTGGTGAACCAGCGGCTGCCTGGGCGGTACTTGGAAGGGTAAGTCTTATTATGTCTAGGCACATCCGCAAACAGCTTATCAATAGTTATAGCCTGTATACATTTTATGAAAACTCTGTGGGGAGCGAGGGCTTCCTTCTCTTCAAGAACAGAACTTAGTGGGAAGCACTTGCATGAATCTGGCCCCCGAAAGGAAAGCAGGGTGCCTGACTATGGGGCTCACATGTGAGGGTGGAGGGGCTGTGTCCTAAGGATCAAGTGGCTACCATCACGTATAAAATAGCACTGTGTAGGCGTTGTTGCCATGTTGCGTTTGTTGATTACTGCCTATGTTGTTTTTGATCCCTAGGTTGAAATAGAGAAGAAATGGATTAAAATGGATGGAGAAGACCCAGATAAAGCTGGTGATTGCCTAACTCAATAAGAGCAGCAAGAGTTTCTGACATGATCCACTCTTCAAATATTTCATTCCTAGAACCATAGCCCGTGCTGCTATTGCATGGTGGCAATTAATTCTGAAAGGAGGGGCTTAGGACAGGGCCCATGGCTGTGGTGAGAGAAGTGTAGACCGAAAGCCAAACTATCCAAATGAGGGTCAGCCGGAAAGGTTTGCTATAAGACCATAGCCCTCGAAGCATATTTTTAAACAAAAATATAAAAATATGGAGCCAGCATGTTTCAATAGTCTCCGTTTATGTTTGAGCAATTCTGACGGTGGTGTTTGCATTTCTCTCACCCGGCCACCAGAATGCCGCACGCCTCAGTTTACACCACGTGAAGATGGCGGTTTGAGCCTCCTTAAGGAGCCCACACAGCATTCCTTTCCAGTGTTATTGGAGTTTGGGGAACAAAGAAAAGTCTAAAAGGGCAAGGTCTGGGGTAAAGGTTCCCATTGGAATGACTCTTGGCAATCTCAAAAAAAATCACCAGGACTTGAGCTGACATCTCTGCCTTGAATTTATCTGGCTCAGCAGATCCCCGTGGAAGCCACTATTCTGAGTGGACAGTTTACTTTGAAGGGGTCCCATGAGACTAAGACAAGCACACCGCTGAGGGAACTTGTCTCCAGCCATCCACCGATCAGAGTCTTGTTAGAACACCTTTTGTTTGGAATAAACCCATGTGTGTATGAACTGGGACCCGTAACAATACTTCTGAACTTACCCTCATTTACCGTATATATGCGAGTATAAGCCGACCCGAATATCCGCCGAGGCACCCAATTTTACCACAAAAAATGCATAAAAGATGTGCTGAAAACTCAGCTTACACTCGAGTATATACGGTGTTTATGTTTTTGATATGTTTGTGGCCTAGGGATTTGATATCTAATGTGTGGGGCTTCTTTGCTTCTGATGGTAACCAAAAGTCACCGTTACTTTCTGTGTGACTCACCAGCCAGGTAGGCTTTGGTGTTTGACTCCTCGTGGGCACCTTGCTTTATGCTCTGGATTTCAGAGGACCCGTATGTGCTGTCCCCAGTCTCAGACTCTTCTTGCTGCCTTGGCACTGGTCCTGGAGGGTGAGACAATCATAAGAGGCCATCCCCTGCCATCGAGCTGATTCCCACTCACCGCAGCCCTAGATGGGGCTTCTGAGGCTATGGATCTTTGTGGGAGCAGACAGCCTCATCTCTCTCCTCCGGGGTGGCTACTGGGTTTGAACTGCTGAGACTTTACGTTAATAGTTAAATGCCTACCCCAACATCACCAACAGGACCTAGTTTTCTGCTCTTGATCATTTCTGGAATGTGCTACGTGTAGAAAGATGTTGATTACCGAGGTAAAAAATGGATATTTGGAAGTTATCTACGATTGGGATTTTTTTTAAATCTCCCTTTTATATTTGTAAACAATCATGGACTGTTTTTGGTACTAGTCCTTCTTCCATTGTATTCTTACTGTTATTCCGGTGTGTTTTGCAAAGAAGTCATTTCTGCCCATCTGTATTTTTGGTCATTGAAACATTCTGCCTTTTCTGCTACAAGGTGGCGTCGGCTCAGTGGCAATGAGGTTTTTATTGTTCGTTTTCTCAGTTTGCCTTTTCACTTGGATTCCTTTCAAAATGGAATTTTAGCATTGGACATTACTTACATATTTGTGCTCATTATTTTTAAAATTCATGAATGTTGCTCCCCAGTAGTGGCGATTCTAAGAGTGAATGTTGAAAAAGGGTTATTTGTAAGTAGCCCACGCCTCTATTGGTTAGAAGTCTGAATCATACCATGATGCTTTTATGCGAGTTTTGCTATCCTATTACTTTTTGCCAGCTCTGCCTAATTTAGAGTCTCTGTCTTTAAAAGGTGAACAACGGGAGAGACACTGGATTATTCTATCTTCTAAGAGGCAATATTCCTTTCTCCACGGTCGTGAGCCATTATCATTCTGTTTATAAGTTCTTCTCAGTATTTGCAGTGGAATGTCAGAATTTTCAGGTCTATGTAACCTTTATTCTAGATATAATTTTAGTCTGAAAAACAAACCCTTCATAAGGTATGAATACCCTTTCAATTTATCTTAACGATCACGAGCAGGTATTTTTCTCTATTTACTAAACTCATAGTGTTCTTCCAAGCAACATTTATTTGTTGGGTGATAAAGTTTATTTTATATGTTTTATTGTGATATTATATTTGTTTTAACCGGTTAAAACAACCCAACACATTAAAACAAACTTTTCTGATGGAGGGGCCCAATCAGTGGATTTTATTGCTTTTCATGCCTGTACTGAGAAGTCAACAAAAGCAAAATGGAGCCACGTTAGCGTGAATTAGTACCGCTCTGTTTAATCACTGGGAACTTGCTCATATGCTTGAAATTGACTGTTGGCATAGAAGAGGACACGTTTGTGTGTGCGTCAATTATTTTTTATGTCCTCCTCATCCTCTGGTGTGGCTACACCCCAGGGTGACTTCTGTCTGTTCCTAACCCCAGAGGCAGGCTAATCTGAGGAGGAACCACTATTCCAAGAAAGTTCTCTGGGCTAATTACTGGCATTATCTCCCAGCTTGTTGAATGGCTCCTCCCCCATAAAGAACTCCGAGTCTGAGTTAGATGAACCTAATGAATATTTACGCCTCAAAATAAATTCAGCGAAGGGTTCTGTTAATCACCTCGCATGCTTCCCAGGGTGACGGCTGTCTGTGGGGACCTCACTGCTGAGGTCCTGCATCCTCCGCCATCCAGCCTCCCCAGCAGCTCAAGATTTAGGGTCAAAAACACGGTAACAAAAGGCTGAGGAAGCCCAATTGAGTTTCTTCAGCTGCCACGCAAAGGTGGATAGCATGAGCAGGGGGTGCTGCAGTGCGATTGTTAATTTGCACATCTATTAGGATCTTTAAATATTCATTACTTAGGGTTAAATGAACATTCTGATTAAAGAGGAGAGGCTTTTTCATACAATTCTTCTGACTTTGGAAATGCCAAGGGGTCAAAAGTGGCCGGCAAGCGCTAAGTGAGAAATCAGGTAGGGGCCATTTAGACTTACAAATTCAGAAGTAGAAACGCATTTGCCAGAAAGTAAATGATCAACAAAAAGCCCTTGCTTTTACAGGAGAGAGGGAGTGGGAAGAAACGAGAGTGTCCTTGTCTGACATTGTAACTTAGGTCCCTTCTCAAACTCCCTGTCGTCCATTCTGACTCAGAGTGACCCTTTAAACAGGGGCGACCTGCCCCTGTAAGTTTCTGAGACGAACTCTTTAGTGGAGTAGAAAGCCCCTCTTTCGATGTGGACCTGTTGCCAGGAACCACGATGTCACCAGGGCTCCTTTAGGTCACTTGGTTCCTCTTTTTAGGAGTTTGGTTGCAGTCCATCACTAGCTGGACACTGGATGGCTGACCAGTTTGTGACTGGGTGCTCAGGACTCATGTTCTGTGCTGGTTGCCATACCTGTCAAGGGGCCACGCCTGCTGTACAAATGAATTCATGGGCTGATAGTTCCTTGGTCGATTGTGCAGCCTCTGGATTGAAAGACATTTCCTTTTGCTGTGGGAATCAAACCTGTTTATCTGTTATGAAAAAAGAGATACTTTCTAGCACGTAAGTAAAAGCCGGACATTTGGGCCTGATTTATAGTTGAGACAGTGCCAGAGTTTGAATTCTGCAGTCCACAGCTGTGCTTATGACACAGCTTGTTTCTTATAAATTCAGCTAGCAGGCCTTCCTTCAAATGAGTGGGTCTTATTACATACTCAGAATATGATTGTATGCCCTATCAATCCAAATATAAGACAGATTGGGCCTTAACAATAATGTAACAAAATATTTTGTAGATTGCATATTGATTTTTCTAAAATGAAAGATGTATTTCAAATGACTCTTACTGTGTTATGGACTTACATCTTCTTCAGCAAAGGCTGGGGCTCTTTCTTTTTAGGTCTGAAATCAATTTCAATAACCTTAAACAATTGACCCCTTGTCAGACGTATGTATGCACACGGTTTCATTATTTAAAGAACTAGTAAACACGGAATCCTGCCGGTTCCTTTTCATTATTTAAAGAACTAGTAAACACGGAATCCTGCCGCTTCCTTTAAAAATAAAGCCGATACCAAACTGCAATTGTCAGTGGTAAAGGATGAGTTTTGAAAGAGGGTATAATCATAAAAGAAGCCCTGTGGTGCACTGGGCTACTCATCACCAGGTTGGCAGTTCAAACACACCAGCCACGCACAGGAGAAAGAGGAGGCTGCCTGCTCCTGGAGAGGTTTCGAGTCTCAGAAACTCGAAGGAGCAGTCTCTGTCCAGGAGTCAGGTCTCCAGGGCGGTGCATGTGTGTTGTTTGTAGGTGTAGTAGATTACTTAACACGGCCCTTCCGGCGCTGATCTCTTTGGGATGTAAACTCTGGCCTCTCTGCCTGTGGTTGTAATGCCTTTTCAGAGGGAGTTTTCTGCTTTGCCAGTGGGCAGGATTACCGTGGGTTTCATTTTCCACACTAGTAGAGGCTGTGGCTTAAGTTACCACCCTTTGTTTCTGCCGAAAGGTAAGGACCACACTTCCATCAAAGCCTTTCCTCTGTGTAGAAGAGCCATTTCCGAAACACAGAGAGAAAGGCCAGAACCATTGGAAGTGGGGCACATTCAGGATCTCTGTTGGACGGTGGAGGCCTAGACCAGAAGCCCCAGAGGCTGTGGCACAGAGACTACAGGACAGAGCAAAAGAGTCAGGCTGAGACCAGAGGTCAGGGCAAGGAGACCATGAGCCAGAGCAGAGGAGCAGCGTGGACACGATGGGACTGTGAGTCGGAGTGACAGGCGAGCTTACTGGCGCACAGAGGCAGAAGCCAAAGGATCACGTGCCTGAGAGGCCGAAGACCAGAGAGAGATGTGACTGCTGGTTGAGGAGAGGCGTTGCTGTGGACCAATGACTATGTCCTCACTGTTTACTGATCCTGACTTGTAGTTACTGGGTAACTTTCCTGTGAACCCCCTAACTGCGAGTACTCGAGAGTTTGCTGTGGCCATTGCCAGGAATTACTGACCCCAGCCTAGTTGTAGAGTACCTGGTGGGGAATGGCTGGTGTCCGAATGGATAAAGATGGATGGAGGCTGGAGGCATGTTTAACTTCTGCTTGGTGGTGATAGTAAAGCCAGAGGAGGTCAGAGCTGGCCCCCCTCTGCACCATTTCCTCAGGTGGTATAATGAATTTCATGTGTACCCAAGATTTTACTTCACTCAGTAATGTAGTGTGTTCATTTGGATAGACTAGGGAAACAAATTCATGGATACTCCTGTATGTGCAAGAGATAATTTTATATAAAGAAGTAATTATGCATTAAGAAAACACCCCAGACCAGTCCAGATCAAGTCTATAAGTCTGATATGAGCCCATATGTCCGACATGAGCCCATGAATTCTTCTTCAGACTCACACAGCACATGCAATGATGCCGAATGCAGGCAGATCCCGGGTCGGTGGGTGCAAAGTCCTATGGATTCAGTGGCAGTGGATGCATCTCCGGGGCTCTGGCTGCCGTCAGCCTGGCCTCATTCTTTTATCAAGTTGACATGAAATTGTGTGACCTCCACACGTGGGAACCTGTATGATGCTACAGCCAGTTTGGTGGGAAGTTCAAAGAATAGAGGCATAGACAGAAAGCCAGGAATTCCGAAGTCAAGTGCAAAATGATTCTCTTCTCAGGGGACTACTCAATAGTTCCTTTGTAGTCACACAATTAATTTGTATTCCAATGCACAAGGACAAGGAGTATTATCAGTTTTCTGTAACTTACAGAATGACCGAATAAGTCAGACAATGAGTCAGGCCTTGATAATTCAGTTGAATGAGCTAGTATCTACTATTCGGCCTTTTACAATTTTTCTTGACAAGGACAAACGTTTACCTACAAAGAATTTTAAGGAATTTGCAGACCTTGCCAACTTAATGTCACTGCAGCAATGAAGTGCGTTTAAAGGTGAATTGTCTGACCTCGGGGTTCACAAAGGAGAATCCAGCAGGACAGCAAACCTCTGCCCTGCCCCCCATCTTTCCTCACTCGATTCTGACACCAATCGTCCCTTCCACCGCACTGTACCTTGCTGCTGGATTTGATAATTTGTTATAATGCCACAACTCACAGACAATATTTCCGATTATGGGGTTCATTAGGGAAGCTACCAGCTTGCAAAATGCATAGGATACAGCATAGGATCAAACACAGGAACAACTGAGAGGCTGGTGCAGGGCCAGGCATTGTTTCATTCTGCTGTGCATGAACTCGCCATGTGTGGCAACTGACTAGCTGGCAGCTAACAACACCAAATCCACTTACAGAATGTGAGGAATATAGAGCTTTGTTCTCAGCCATGCTGAAGCCATGTCTTTCTTTCTCTGGTTCTCCGTCTGTTGGTCCCTCGATCTCTCTGTGTCACATGATCTTGACTCTGCTGCGGGTTCTAGTGCCTCTGGTGGCCCCACCGCTTCCGACACAGGGCTCTCGCATGTGCTCTGCTGGTGGCTCTGCTTTCTTGAAAGGCAGGGGACTCTCCCTCCTTGCTTCAGAGATGGCTCACTTATAAACCCATTGCCAGCCACCCTATTTGCATGGCCCCACCCAATCACTTGGTATGTGTTCCACAGGCGTGGAGAGAAGAGATAGTCCAAGGAGTTGCACTTCCACAAAAAAAACCCTTTTTTTTTTTAGAGAACAATCTTTACACAATTATACAGAATATATATCAAATAAGGTGGTCGTGTCCTAGAGGAAAAAAGACCCCAAATTCAAATGCACTTTAGAGAGATTTCTTGGTTTAAGTCTTATGACAAAGACAGACAACAGTCATCATCGTGATGAGGTAGACAGACCATCTGCGGGCGACCTGACAAGTGTAGTCGAAGGGTTCATGGCCATACGAGTAATTGTACATGTTGGAAAAGCAAACGAATCTGTCACAGAATCATTGATGACAGATCAGTTCTGCCCAATCACAGGTGGGACTGTGGACGCAGAAAGGGATAGTGATTGAGAGAGAGCATGACTGCGGATTAGAAAAGCTTATAGAATTGCTTCTGGGACCCTCTGCCCACACTCACCTTGGCCATGGTAGGCCTCCTGGCCATGCCAGCTTGGTCCCCATTTTCATTGGGAGTAAAAATGGGCATGTTCTTGAGGGCAAGACTGCATCTCCTTGGGTTGGCTGAGGTAGTCACAGCAAACACTGCCAAGGGCAAAGCTTCTGACGTTGTTGGTCAATGGCCAGACAGAACTCAGTGGAGCCTGATGTTATGTGGAGAATCAAAGTTCATTGAGGGCTCTCACTGTAGACCTTAGCCATTGGCAAAGCTAGTTCCCAATGTAAACTCCAACATGGTTCTTATTAGGTTCCCGTGAGTCTGTTCCCACCTGTAGCAACGCTAGACAGCAGAAAGAGACGCTACTCAACCCCGCGCCATCTTCACAGTTGTTTCCATGTTCGAACCTGTCGTTGTAGCCGCTGCGTCCATCGTCTCTTGACCCTTTTCTTAAACAAGCATGACGTCCTTCTCCAGTGACTGGTCTCTCCTGATAACATGCCCAAAGTACGTGAGATGAAGTGTTACCATCTTTACTTCTGAGGGACATTCTGGTGATACTTCTCCCAACAAAGATAAGGTAGGGGTGGGGGGCATAGTCAATATGAAGTAAATCAGCTCTGATATAACAAAAATCCCCAGCAACCTCTCCATGGGTTGGAATTCCATTTTTATCTAGTAATTAAAATTTTTAAACTTTTAGAGAGGCTAGGTTATCAGCACTGTTCTAGCCACAGCTGGAATTAACTTGTTTCTGGTTCTTTAAGCAACAAAAGGATGACATGGTAGAAACAGATATGTATATAGCACATGTCCTCACTTCCTACCCATCAGTTCTTGCTTGTGCCTCTCATCGCCAGCCTCAATGGCTCTCCCTGTTTC
>NW_022111379.1:20043619-20046959 GCF_000313985.2 Echinops telfairi
TGAGGTTTCTCTCCATACTTTGCCATCCTCCGCTACTGACCCCTCTGGAGATTCTATCAACAAATTCCTAGTTAAAACTGGCCTAAAAATGTGAATTTCAGATATCATGACTTTTTAGAGGATGGCAGAATTTATGCTCAGAAAGCAAACACTTGAGCTGCAAAAAAGACCAGAGCTAGACATGACAAAATAATAATAATTTATAAATTATTCAAGATTTCATGAGGGAGGAGAGAGGGGGGAGGGAGGAGAGGGAAAAATGAGGTGCTGATGCCAGGGGTTTAAGTGGAGAGCAAATGTTTTGAGCATGATGAGGGCAACGAATGTACAAATGTGCTTTACACACTTGATGTATGTATGGATTGTGATAAGAGTTGTATGAACCCCTAATAAAATGATTTTTTAAAAAGACCATAGCTAAAAGCTACTGGTAATATTGCACCTTTGAAATCGTGTTCCATCTGTAAGGAAAAGAAGACCAGTTCTATGAATTGGGATGGTTGAAGTTTTGAAGACTTGAAGTTCATTTCTGGGAGACTTCCTGGGGGCAATCTGCGTACCCCCATGACACTTCGAGGACAGCCACTTCTCCCCACTTGTAAGGAGCCCTGTGGTGTAGCTGCTCCGCAGTAGCTGCAAACCACAAGATCATCACTTTGAGCCCCCCAGCCTCTCCGAGGGAGGAAGATGGACAAGGCTTTCTACAGTCTCAAAACCCCACAAGGGCCATTCTACCCTGTCCTATTGTGTGCTATGAGTGAGTCAGTATTGCCTTTAGGCCAGTGCGTTTGGTTTTGCCAAAGCACAACCTTCCAAACCTCAAGATGGATAGCTTTCTGACCGCTGTGCACATCTGAATTTGAGGATGGTTGTGTTTTCCATGGAATTCAAACCGTTTATTCATAAGAAAACATCTCGGAAGGACACTTTTGGGCATTTTGACCAGCTAATCAGGGAAGATGACGTATTTAATCATGGTTGTTGGCTGCAGACACTTTTTCTAAGAAACCCCTTTTGCGTTGCCCAGACTGCCTTGACTTCCGTGAGATGGCCTTTGCAGTGTTCTCTGAAAACAGCAGAGGGCGTTCACAGGCAAGCAGCAAACTGCTACCCCACGGGAGAAGCCTTGGCTTTGGAATTGGGTGGTGCTTTTGTTATGATTAATAAAAGATCTTGGGGGCATTTTGTAAGAAATTTCAAAGCATTGTGTGAATCCAATAGAGTCTAATTAAAATTAATGCAGTAGACAGACACTTTATTCTTAATGACTGGTCTAAAAATGCTATTGAACACAATTTTCCACATCTCAACGACATAAACAGCTTGCTGAGATCCAAACATTTCTAACTACCAAAGAGACAGAAAATAATGCCTCGCTTCTCAATAGATTTCAAATAATTTCTTTTTTCTAATGAGAGCTAATGAACTCTAAGTCTGCTTGCTTTAAAAGACTTGTAAAGTATCAGCTTTCATCCATCTTGTTTGGCTTCTGGGTTTTGTTTGCATGGACCAAGGTCAGTGTAGCCTTTATGAAGCTCCAGGCCAGGACTGTACTTTCTGATCCTTAGGTAAGAACTTGATAATATACTGATCTTTGCAAGAGAATACTGCACCTTACCGTGATGTGTGTGTGTGTGTGTGTGTGTGTGTGTGTGAAACCTTTGTCGTTTTTCATCCTCAGACATCAGTAATAAGGGTTGTCCTTTCATAGTGGACTCATCTTTCTCTCAGAAATCTTTTATGGGTAGATACTGGCATTCTCTTAATCCTACTAGAAAATTATGTTTTCAAGGATTGGGGCACTCTGTCCCCCCAAGAAGCCGATGAACCTTGCTGGGAGCAGGAGGCATACTTGAAGGTTTCTCCCACACCCTGAAACCAAGTAAGGCCACAGGTGGTAGTTTGGAGTCACCTCAAAATTCCATCTGATCGTTGCTCCAATTCCTTGTCTTCTTGGTCACCTAAGTGTTTACCGAACACACGCTATGTGTCCGCAGTTTTTGAGGCGCCGTGACAATCAATCATCAGAAGCAGTTCATCCCTGCTCTTGTAGAGGGTACACTGTAATGGAGAAAGTCAGATAATCAGCAAATTATCTCTCAAGCTGTAATTATTGTTATGCAGAAAAACCACACAAGAGCATGCTCTCTTAGACAAGAAGTTGGCTGGAAAACCCTCTTCCATGAGATGATTTTCTCACCAGCCACCCCAGAACCCTGAGAGGAGAGCATGCGGACCAAAGAAGATCTGTATTAAAATATTATAGTAAAATATATAGTAAAAGATGCCAAGATGTGGGTGTGCATCCATGTCGAGGAACGCCAGTGAGGGCCGATGACAGCTGAGGGGCCAGAGCAGAGTGAGAAGGGAGGGAGGGGGAGATTGGAGAGGTTGCAGGTAGGTGGGGAAGGTGGGAGGTGTTCGAGGTTTTGAGTAAAGTGATATGAAATGAGTTACGGGTTGGGATGATCTTGTAAACACAGCAGGAGGGGGTCTTAATTTCTTAAGGCTGCCGCCACAAAAAAACACCACCAGTACTTGACTTGAAGGAGCACACATCTATTTTCTCACCTTCCTGGAGGCTCAAGGTCAAAAACCATGGTCTCAGTTGTGTGGATTCCTTGCCTCAGCTGTCTCCAGCTTCCTGGTGGCTGCTGGCCTGCCTTGATGGTCCTTTGCTGCTTACAGATGCATCCGCCTCTGCCCTGGCACCGCGTCCCTCCTAGTGTGATTCTGTCTTTGCTGCGCTTCTTAGAATACGCACGCCACTAAGAAGTAGATAGGGTAAGTCTCCCCCTCTTCCTATGCTACCTCACTAGCATCATAACAACAACAACAACAGCAACAAACCACTGCCAGTGAGTCCATTCTAACTCAGAGCTGCTCTACATAGGCTTCCCGAGACTGTGAATTCTTAAAGGAGCTGACAGTCTCCTATTCCTCCCAAGCAGCGTCTGGTGGGTTTGAACGAGTGACTTGGTGGCTGGCAGTCTAACACTTACCTCACACAGTCACCAGGGCTCCTTCACATAGCAAAAGAAAACTCCCATTTGCAAACAGGATCATACTTCAGCTACAGAAGTTAGGATTTCAACCTAAATTTTGGGGTACCCGGTGGAGTCCACAAAAATGATGGCAGAAGCAGAGAGCAGGCAGGTGGCTGTCGTAATTGTCCAGTGCTGCTGCAAGAAAATGTGCATCTAAAGAATGGAGCTGTCCATACAGGCAACTGATCTTTGATAAGGGCCCCCAAATATCAAATGGGTAGTGGATGCCTTCTTCAAAAAATGGTGCTGGAAAAATGGATATCTACATGCAGAAAAGTGAAGCAAGACCCTTA
>NW_022111379.1:20047445-20048735 GCF_000313985.2 Echinops telfairi
GAGTCACAAATAGACAAGTGGGGTATACTGAAGATAAGACACCTGTGTATATCAAAATAATTCACCAAGAGGGTAATAAGAGAGTCCACTGACTGGGAAAACATCTTTAGCAATGACACATCAGACAAAGGCCTTATTAAAAAAATCTACAACACTTTGCAAGCTTACAATAAGAGAAAAGCTAACTGCCCACTGAGGAGGTGGGCAAAGGACCTGAACAGAAGTTTCACAAAGTCTGAAATCCAAACGGCCAATTAGCATATGAGAAAATGTTCCCGATCATTAGCCATAAGGGAAATGCAAATTAAAATAACTATGAGATACCACCTAACACCCTCAAAAATAGCCAATTCAAAAATCAGAAAGAAACAAGTGTTGGAGGGGCTGTGGTGAGATAGGAACTCTTATCCACTGCTGGTGGACCTGTAGATATGTACAGCCACTATGGAAATCGATTTGGTGATTTCTAAAATAGATGGGAATTGAGCTACCATATGACTCAGCAATCCCCCTACTGGGCATATGCCCAGCAGAGGCAAAAAACAAACCACGGCCAGACATCTGTGCTCCAATGTTCATTGCAGCACAGTTCACAATTAATTGCAAGGGGTTGGAAACAACCCAAATTCCCATCAACAGGCGAATGGATTAAAAAACTGTGGTACATACATACAATGGAGTACTATGCATTGCTTAAAAGCAGTGATGAACACATGAAGTATACCACCAAATGGGAAGAACTGGAGGAAATTATGCTAAGTGACATAGGCCAAGGAGTGCAAAGGATAGAATTTGGGGCCAGAGTGTGGCACCCCATTGGACTTGACTGGGGACATGCCTAGAGCTAAAAAATCAGGCCTTGATCTATTTACAGGTTTTTTTTTCCTCTAAAAATTTTTTTCTTTTTAATTAATTAATTTTTCTCTGGGTCATTGGTTTTCTTTTTTGGTGTCATCATTGTGTTCTCTTTTGTCCCTTTTTCTTGCTATGCCTTGTTTTTTGGTGCATATTATTATTTCTGCAAGTCTATCTAGATAAGAGGCTAGATGGTTCCAGGGGCACAGGGGAGAGGGGTAGGTGGGGGAAAGGAGGTGGTGCTGACCAACCCAGGGACAAGGGAGCAACAAGTGATCCAAATTTAGTGGCAAGGAGGGTGTGAGAGGCCTGGTAGGGATTCAGCAAGGGCAATGTAACCGAGAGAAATTACTGAAACCCAAATGAAGGCTGAGTATGATAGTGGGACAAGAGGAAAGTAAAAGGAAATAGAGGAAAGAACTAGGAGGCAAAGGG
>NW_022111379.1:20049537-20060134 GCF_000313985.2 Echinops telfairi
TTTCTATTTTTTTGGCTGCCCTCTGGACCTTGGTGAAGATGATCTTTGAGAGCTGACTCTTACTGAGGTGTTGATGGTTCTCCAAGGGCTACCTGAACAGCTAGCAGGGGATCTCAATCCCAGCCGGGCAGGGAGCAAAATCAGGTATCCCTGGGATTACTTCAGTTTATCACTTGAGAAATATGCTACCCCTTGGCCATTGAGGCACCATAGCTAAGTAGTGGCCACAGCTTGGCCATGTTGGGGGTTCCTTAGCACCTAAAGGGAGTGTTATGGGCTAAATTGTGTTCTTCCAAAAATATGTGTTTTAAATTTTAAAGTCTGTGTTTGTGGTGATAATCCCTTTTGTGGATCGTTTGCTACGTTATTGAGCAGGATTAGTGCAGGGCGTATCCGGAGTTAATCACTTTTGAGATATGAATGAGATTAAGTAAATCAACAGAGCAGAGATGGGGAGATAGATAAAAAGACACAGGTAGATTGCCCAGGAGCGTATGTTCCTGAGCCACAAGGACCTTGCTCCAGTTGGCTGTAGTCTTTATGGGAACAGATCACTAGGTCTTTTTCCTGATGAGCCTGTGGGTCGATTTACACTATCAACCTTGTGGTTAGTAGCCGAATGCTTAAATGTTGTGCCACCATGGTTCCAGCTCAACCTAATCATTTAAATGAAAAAACCAAACCAAGCTCAGTGCTGGGGAGTCCATTCTGACTTGCAGCAACCCTTCATGAGTCCCTGGTGACACAGTGGGTTAAGCATTGGGCTGCTAACCAAAAGGTTGGTGGTTCAAACCTACCTGCTGCTCCCCTGGAGAAAGATGAGGCAGTCTGCTTCTGTACAGATTTGCAGCCTTGAAAACCCTCGTGTGCAATTTTACTCTGTTCTACAGGGTTGCTACGAGTCTCCAAAATCTCAAACCTCAACGTGCTGCCATCGATAGATGCCAACTCATAGCAACCCTACAGGACAAGGTAGAACTGCCCCTGTGAGTTTCTGAGACTGTACCTGTCCACGTGAGTCCCATGAAGCTGCTGGTGGTTTTGAACTGAGGACTTTAGGGAGCCCAACCCAACCCAATCCCCTATGCAGCCAGAGATCCTTTCCAAAAGTTTAGATGGAAAACAATCAGGTAAAGGAGCCTAAGAAAAATGAGCTGAAGTTGAGGAAAAAGAGAACAGTATTCCAAAGATCAAATGAAGGAATTAGTGCAACCAGCTGACCCAGAGGCTGCGGTCACGGAAAGTTCGCCGAGGTCTCAGAATGGACTCCAGGAAGCCCCGTTACGCAGGTGCTGTGGAGACCACGAGCAGATGACTCTCTTGAGTTTCGCTGTTAACAAGAACAGAGAAATGGGACAGTGGTTGGTGGAGATGATAGATATCATCTATAATATATGTGTATATGTGTGTATATATGCACACATGTGTATATATGGGTGTATGTATATGTGTATATATGTATATACATGTGTGTATATATGTATATATATATTAACACTTCTCCCTGATAAAGACAGAGTCTTGGCCATGCATTTACTAGCGTCTTTTTCTCCTTAATTTTTTAAAAACAAATATTGACGCTGGCTAACCTTTTCTTTCTCTTCCTCCACACCAATGCTTGTAGAAGATGATTTCTTGCACCTTTCAGCCCCGTGCCATCTGAATCTTGGGTTGTTTCTGTAACCTTGTGCCGTGGACGTGCCAGCTTGCCTTTCTTCAGCATTTTCACGAACTGTATGTGTGGTGTGGAAGCCAGTACGCATTTCAAGACAAACCCAGCCACAGCTTCGACCATTTCCTATTGTTTTTACAATTTTTCTGGGTCAAGCTCCACTCGATCAGTGTCATTTCCTGTTGGTGGGGGATCCCACTTCAAATTTTGTTATGAAATTCAGAACAACTATAATCAGTGGCTGGGGTCACAGTAATAGGTGCATGCCTGCAAGTTGTTCAAGTTTCTGCAGGATAAAGTAGCACAAACATCTTCCTCAGGAGCTTTTGTTGCTACCTAAGTGTTTGAACGCTATTTTTTTTGCTATGGTCTGATATAATAATATTCGATGTAAATCCTTTTCCAGTAACTAATGAGTGGATTTTCATGGAACGAAAAACATATGAAGATGGCGGACGTGTAGACATTTTAAGAATGAGAACTCTCAATGGCGCAGCCGTTGCCACGTGACAGCGCGAGGCAGAGGGTTTTGGGTTTCACTTCCTGGAAGATGTCAAGGAGGGCACAGAGGCAGCTGTGTAACTGTACCACGCACGCCGCGTGCATCTGCAGAATTCGTTTGTTAGTTTTATTATTATTTTTAATCAATCAATCAATCAATCAATTAATTAATTAATTTTTTCGTTCTTTAGTTTTAAAGTAACGAAGAATTAAGCGGAAAGAGTCAACTTCGCTTTCACAGATATTATGATGCGAATACAATCAATCTTCCGTGAATTAAGGAACCAAATATAGCCTGGCAAACAAAAATAATGCATCTTGCAACCAACGCTGTATTTTGTGCTTTCACATTTAAAGACAAAGATCAAAACTCTGAAAGGTCACAGAATTACAGAATTGAAAAAAAAAAAAGAATACAGAATCGAGGTAATTCAGATCCTATATCTTCATCTTAACAATCACTGTTTATTTTGAATCTGTTGTTGAACGCAGGAATATGCAGTATCAAATACATTACAAATACAAATACCATCTATTTGTACCAAATAGATTACAGACATGAACTACAAAAAAAAAAAAAAAGGAGAAGAAGAAAGAAAAAGAAAACAGAAACATGAAGTACGCCTGAAACAAGATTGCCTCATTATGGACTCTTATGAATTTATCTCCTAAGTAATTTCATGCATCTAAGTTCACATAGATGAGGGGCCCATTGTATAACTGGGAGTGCTCCAATTACTTTCCAGAATAAGTAGTAATAGCTATTAAACGAGAATTAAAATGTGCTGATAGGAAGTTTACAGAGGCATTACTAAACCTCCACACTAACGGCAACGATTGAAAATAGAAAATGTAGGGAGGAATATTTTATAATGGACAGTGCTTAGAATTCCAACACACAGCGATAATACAAATCACTATGTAGTCAGGTTTAGTATTATATTCAAATTTGCACCTAAGGCTGAATACTGCTCCCCCTTCTGCCCCCCCCCCCCACGCTATCCTTGACATATGACTGGCTGTGGATGGTGGATAGTTCTGCATTGCGATCCGGAAGGTCAGCAGTTCAAAACCACCAGCTGCTCCCCAGAAGAAAGACGGGGCTCTCTACTCTCATAAAGAATTACACTTTCAGAAACTCACAGGGGCATATGTACCCTGTTCTGTAGGGTCGCTGTGAGTCAGCATCAACCCGATGGCAGTGAGTCTGGTTTCCCTGGTCAAAGGAGCCCTGGTGGCATGACAGATTGGGCACAGGGTTGCGAGCCACAAGGTCAGTGGTTTAAACCCATGGGCCACTCTGTGGGAGACAGATGAGACTCCTTGCTCCTGTCCACATTTATAGTCCTGTAAACCCTACCTAGAGTCAGAATTGATTCTATGAAAATGACTGGTTTTGGGCTTTAGCATCATTGGGTAATGATGCTTGGATATTGATTATATTATCAAGACATTTGCGATTTTGGAACTGAAATGATTTAATCCTTTTTTAGCAGAGAATAACTGATTAAGGCAGCTCTCTGGAGATTAATCGTGAACCTCTAGAACAGCGGTTCTCAACCTGTGGGTCACGACTCCTTTGGGGGTCGAACGACCCTTTCACAGGGGGTCGCCTGATCCATAACAGTAGCAAAATGACAGTGATGAAATAGCAGCAAAAATAATTTTATGTTTCGGGGCGGGGGGGGTTCACTACAAGAAGAGGAACTGTATGAAAGGGTCGCGGGATTAGGAAGGTTGAGAACCATTGTCTAGAATTCACCGTCTGTTTTTCTGTCTCGTGTCTCGAGAGAGATGCTGCTGACCCGAGGTCTGGTGCCGAGTGGCCGACGGCCCAGAGTGGTCATGCTAGTCCTTTCCATGAGGGTGTTATTTTGACATTTTCACACCACTCAGAGGCCGTTTCACCAAAGGTCCTCACGTGGCTTGCAAAGGACAAGGAAAGAGCATCTTGGAGCAGTGGCATTGTTAATGCCAACAGCCCGCCTCTCCGGTGGATAATTTTGAGATGTCTGAAACACTTTTCAAAGGCGTTGCTAAAGTCCTCACTGTGGAAAAGGACACACATTCTATATTAAACCCGCACCGGGACCAGACACAGCCTTGGGTAAAGTAGTGAATTAGACGACGTTCGTAGGTTCGTTGAGTTGCCTTCCTTCCATGAGTAGAGGCCCCGTCCCCTTCCCCATGCCCCCTGAAGATGCCACTGGCCGGTCTTCCCTCCTTCCTCCCTTGCCCCCCACGGTTGAGTGCCAGGAAGAGACACACAGCGGCAGACACTTAGATCTTGGTATTCTTTCCAGTGGATGTTCGTTTTGTGCAGGATTTTCACATAAGGCTGTTATTTTTCCACACCCCACAGACTTTCACATACTACTCTGCCCTTAGTGTAGCCTCCCCCCCACCCCCCACCCCCTACCCCAGCTGCCTTCCAGGCGGTAGTGGATCCAGAGCACACCATCTGGCATCTGAGCTTTTGTCAGAACTCCCCTGCTCTGTCCCAGTGTGTCCCGAAGTGGCCCATGTCATTCCCTGGGAGGCACTGGAACAGGGGGTGGGTCAGTGGGTGAGGGGGGGCACTGGACAGATGGGGGTGGGTCAGTGGGTGAGGAGGGTGGAGGTTGGGGAGGGTATAAAAGCACATACCTGCACCTTATCCTGGATCATGGCCCCTAATACAAAAGTTTTCATTGCTGGGAGAAGGGGGCCACTGAATTTGTTTGCTTGTCCCTGAACGAGGGGTGGTAGACCCAGTAAGTTTAGGAACCTACACGCTATTTTCTTCATGAGCTCGGCTCCCGCCGGGCCCTCCTGGGACATCTCTCCTGGCCTGTTTCCCTTGCCCCTTCCTCATCCCCCTCCCGGAAGCCGCCTGGACCCTCCCCATTCAGTCAGGTACTCTTCATGAATTCGTTTTTGTTTTGTTTCTCACTAATTCCATTATATCATCATTTGCCCCCTTATTTTTCTTACATTTTGTCATTTTGATGGACACGGTGCTGCCTGCAGTGACTTGGCACCCATGCCCAGGGGTGGGGGGTGGTGCTAGGAGTGCCAGTCCTATGCGCTGCCTCCTGAGCCAGAACTTATGACCAGGGTGCTCCCGAAAGGAAAAGGCGGATGAGTGAATGACAAGAGGAGTGTAAAAAATGCGATACATCTCCCAAGGATAGTTGCATTTTATTCCCTAATTGTTTCCCCCACAAAGTAGACTAGAAATTCCAGTTTCTAGTAGTGTGGCTATAAATTCAAATCAATGAGAATGAATGAATTCTTGCCATATGTGAGGCATTATGCTAGGAACTCGGGGGCATATAAAGAAGAGTAATATGCAGCTTCTGTCTTCCAGAAAGTTGAAAATTATCGCATTTCATATGATTACGAATGCACTTTTTCTTAATAAGCATACATATATATATTTTCAAGGGCTAGAAAAGATGAAGATGTTTGTTTGTACATTCGATTTTAATCTTGTTTTTGAGAGCCGCTAAAAATGGGAAGGAAGATCCTTTAGTTTTTCCGCATCTACAGGGGGTGGAGTTGGCATAGCTTGGCATTGGCTATCCAGTGGCAACTGCATGTGTGCCAGAGACTCTGCTAGACACGTATTACCTTGTTATGCTTTTAATTTGATCACCAGTGTCAGAGTGGGATCGTTATTATTGATGAGTGTGAAGTGGAATTATCTGTCGCTATTGAAGCTTCTTTGGAATCATTACAGAGGTGCAGAGGGTGTATCCCCCCACCCCCCACCCCCTGCACTTGAAACAATCAACACCAACAAGCGCTCACTGCTGTCGAGCAGGTTGTGTCCCGGCATCCTCCTGGGTTAGTGGACGAGCTCTTCCACACGGTGTCCTCGGCTATTATTTCTACAGCACAGGGCACGGGGCCTCTCTGCGCTGGTCCTGCTTCGTGGGTCTGACCACCACTCAGAAACCATAGAGCTAAATAACTAAATAACAATAACTAAAACGCACTGCCATCAAGTTGACTCTGATTCATTGCGACCTTACAGGACAGGGTAGAACTGCCCCAGTGGGTTTTTGGGTCGGAACATCTTAACGGGAGCAGAAAACCTCATCTTTTCCCCACAGCTCGTAGATGCAAACTGCTGACCTTGTGGTCAGTAGCTCACTTAAACGCATTATGCCACTAGGGGTGCTTACTTTCTCTTGACTTGTCTATAAGGGAAGATGCAATTCCAAATGAAAAATGTTTGGATAAATGATTCCTCGTTAGCTCTCCTCAAAGAAACATTTCTCAGGCTTTGCTATCCTTTTTCATGATTGTATCGTGTGAGGTATGGTTGGATCATATGTATCATATTTCATGATTGTATCATATGAGGACAGGGTGCGACTTAGCGATACTTGGGCATGAAAGGCAAACTGTGATTAGCTACAGTTCTGACACAGGGAAGACTTTCACGGACGGTCACACAGCAAACCTAGACTGTAGGTGGCAGCTTATGTATGGCAAGCAGGGTGGTGGTGGTAGGTAGGTTTTGTGGTCTTCCCGGGAAGAATGCATTTGGAATAATTCTGCAGGCTGAAGCAAGAAGGGGCCCTTTCTGGGAGCTAGGCATCAGGAGGTCCCCGACATTTGTGGATGGGGGTTATAGCCCAGAAATGGTAAGGTCTATTAAGGGGAGTAATTGTGGCATGGGGAAGCAAACTTTCCATCGTGGGGAACTGAAGTTTTTCAGCAGGATTTCAAAATGGAGTAAAAAATGTGATACTACACTTCTCTAGTATATGGAAACACTCAAGATAACAATAGCGACCATTGAAGAAGCTGCTTTGTGCTTCGTAAAAGACAAACCAGGGAAGAAGAGAACCCCATCTACGGGGGGAAATGCTGGTTGGTGTGCTCCAGGCCATTGCCTCAAGCTCAGTTCATTTGCCATTACTTCCACCTTTCCCAGTGGACACTTGGGTTGGGAAATTAACTAGTGATATTGAACAATATTTCATATACATGTATGAGTATTTATATTGTGAGTAAGGAAATAAAAGTGGAATCATTTGTTAGCAAAAGGCAACTGGATCCCTCCCTACCAGCACTTTGAGGTGAATATTGAAGAAGTGGTGGGGTAAGGTGTGTGTGTGAAGGGGTGGGAATTGTGCTTGAAGCCATCTCACATGTTTCCTTGAGTAAATTATAACCAACACCTTTCATATGTATACAGAATGTACATCTTTAGAATATCAAAATATTTTTCAACAGAAGAGTGACCATTAACAATGCTGCACTGTGTGATAAAGTTACCAGTGGGCTGTGACACTGCACCATAGAATTGCTTTAACGGAAATCTTGTTGGGGTTTAGGGATAGGGATGCATTATGGCAGAGCAGTATCTGATGTCCACGTAACGTAAGCTGATTTTGAAGTTGTATTAGAAAATGGAAAAAGTTACAAAAGTGCAGAGTATCAATAAATCAGAACTACCAGCATTGTAACCATTTCAAAGTTACAGAGTGAGACAGATCTGGATTTTCCTTTCCAGGAAGATATGAAGCATGAAACAGATGTAGAAAAACACAATACTGCTGGGTCTCGTGCATTGGTTGCAACATATTTAGAAACTACTTATGAATATTTGCTGCTTTAGCCATGTGCTCATAGAATAACGGGGTTCTTCTTTTTGTTTTGTTTTTCCTTTTGCAGGTGTTTTACCCAGAGTCCATACAGTTACTGAAACACCATGCATCTGACTGTGATGTTTAGTATGTCAAATAAAACGGTCTGTTTCTAACGTACATTTAAAAATATGTATAGATTCTCCATAAAAAAACAAACCAAAGCAAAACCACCTCACAGATAAGGCCTTTTTCTCACAACAAGTGAAGTCACTCTCTCATCTGGAGTCGTATCACTGACCCGTCCAGGACAAATAATGACATATGTACTCTGGTTGGTCTTTCAACAAAAGGGAATGAAAACCTGGTGCTATACGTTGATATGGGCAGTTAGGGACGAGCTTTGTGCGTTGGCACAGGTGTAATTTTAAAGAGCAATGCACCCAAGAAAGAACCGAAGCTCAGCATTCTTTTTATGAAAATGTTTTAGTCTGTGTTTTAAAAGTGGGGACTGTACAATGGCCTCCACGAGCCTGTGGGATCTTGGAATTTCATTTTTAACATCAAAGTGCTTTGTGTTTGCAACTACATCCCCTCTGAGTTTGAAAGACTGACAGAAGAAAGGTGACTATTACATGTATATCGCAGCCTGCTTGCGTCATGAAAATCTTGGGTCCACAATGTCAAATATCAGTATACAAAGAATCCTCTATGTACTTTTCAAATGCCCTCATGACTGATGAGGGGCCTCAAAACACCCTACGTACTGAAATTGAAATAAGGGACAGCCATGTCCCTGCGTGCCGTCGCCCCATCTGAGAATGTAAAAGGTCCCACTGCCGCTGAGTCAAAGCCCCAGGTTGAGGAGGCCAGCCTTGGACTACAACAGCCCTGTAGGAAGGATTAGACTTTCTGCTCAGGGTCTCCCAGGCTGTTGTCTAGAGAAGTAGACCACACATCTTTCTCTCACAGATGAATCGATGGGTTGGAACCACCAAGGCACCATCAGGGCTCCTTAAATCAGCGACCGGACGCTACATCAGTTATCTAATGTTGTAACAAATGACCTCAAAACTTAGCTGCTCATGACAACAGATACAGCCTGTCTCACGGTTTCTGAGGGTCAGCACTCCCAGAGCAACTAGGAGGGTAGTTCGGGCTCCAGGTCTCGCACAAAGATACAGGGCTGTCATCACCCGAGCTTGACGGGACAGACCCACTTCCAAGCGCCCTCACGGGATTGCTTACCGTCATGTAAACAGTCTTGCTTCCTTGGGACTGGAGTTCGCAATTTCTTGCCTCATTGGCCACTCTACAGGCTAACTGAGTATCCTGACCAAACGATAATTAACTTTCCTTAGCATGAGTGATCCAATAGGGACACAGCCATTTACAACCTCATCTCGGAAGTCATATACTATTGTTTATGCTGTGTTCTATTGTGCAAACCGACAAAACATGCTACGACATGGGCTATCACTGTAAGGTGACATCATCATTGTGATTTGCATTGCCCTGATGGCTGAGGAGAGTGAGCATTTCCATGTGCTTTTTTGAGCCATTTGATTGTCCTCTTTGGGGAACTATCCACCCACTTTTGGTTTTTTTTTAATTGAGGTATTGTACTTTTCAACAGATTTTAGACCTTAGTTCCTTGCCCATTGTGTTATTGCTAAGGATTTCCCCCCCAATCCATGGCTTCTCTTTGTACTCTTCTGATGAGGTCTTTTGATGCACATCCGTGTCTTATTTTCAGTAGGTCCCCGTCATCGAGTTTGCCCTCTACTGTGTGTGTTTCCTTTGTTATATTTGACAATGTGTCTGGCCCTGCAATTGGGCACTTAAGTTTGTGCCTATTTTCTCATTGATAATCTTTATAGCTCTGAGATTTAAATTTAGGCCCTTGATTCATCCTGAGTTCATTTTCAGAAATCTCTCTCTCTCTCTCTCTCTCTCTCTCTCACACACACACACACACACACACACACACACACACACACCACACACACAGAGATTAGGGCTGTCACTGAGGAAGAAACACCCTTGTCTCTTCCAGTAGGCCTCAGTGTGGTGATGACTTTCACACGTGGCATTGACTTCCCTCTCTACTGCTCATCTCTGAGTCTTTCCTGCTTCTTTTCGCTCAGCAGTGATTAGTCCGAGGGAACACCTTCAGTGGTATGTCCTCGTTAACACAAAGAAAACTATTCCTCCTCAAGATGCTATCCACAGGCATAGGGGTTAGAACTCCAACACACAATGAAATCCATAACATCAGTCCATCTTCTGACTATACTAAGTATACGATGTACAGTTTCTGAGTCTATGAAAATGATGTGGTGTCAGACTTTGTCTAATTTCAAGGGGAGGAGTGAAGGTCAAGATCAACATCAGCCCAAAGCTTATTTCTATGAGGTGGAAGCCAGACATAGGAGTCCTGGTGGCATAGTGGTTATGTGTTGGGCTGTGATCCAGATGGTCAGCAATTCGAAACCAGCAGCAGCTCCTCAGCAGAAAGACGACTTTCTATTCCCCAAAAATCGTTAGAGTCTTGGAAACCCACAGGGGGGTTGCTGTGAGTCAGCATTGACTTGTTGGCAGTGAGAAGTCAGGCATACCTCCATTCTCCAACCTTTGTATCAATTATGACACCAGTATCTCCTGTGACAAGTTTTACTCTTCTGCTCGGTTTGACAAGTTGTTGCCATGGCTACACCGACCTCACTGGCCTTACAATTATGAGGTCAATTAGGGAAGCAACAAGTTACAGTCCTGGTCTGATCAACTTGGAAGGAACACCTCAGGGTGTATTGTTTTGTTTTTTCTTTTCTCCTGAATACTT
>NW_022111379.1:20062184-20063787 GCF_000313985.2 Echinops telfairi
AACAATATGCTTTTGTTTGTTATGTGTCTTCTGATGCCTATTACCTGGTCCTGATGACTCCTCATGATTGCACCGGTGGTGTGCTTCTTCCAGGTGGGCTTGTTGCTTCTCTGCTGAATGGCTGCTTGTTTCACTTCAAGCCTTTAAGACCCCAGACGCCATATCTTTTAATAGTGGGGCACCATCCGCCTTCTTCACCACATTTGCTTATGCACCGGTTTTGTCTTCAGCGATTTCAGCGGGAGGGTGAGCATCTCAGACTGCCGATTTGTTAGAATTAAGTGTTCTTGTATTGAGGGAGGGTATGAGCAGAGGCCCAAAGTCCATCCCCTACCTCCGTGTATTGCCGTATAACTATATGTACATGGGCCAATACTTCTATTTTTGTGGATTGATTGATTTACATCTGTACACACCTATGCTTATACCTCTATCCATTGCTTTGCTTTCCAGGTCCTTCCTCTGTTTCCTTTTACCTTCCTCCTGCCCCACCATCGCTTTTCCCTTATTTCTGTCTCTTGCTACTTCCTCTTAGCTAGTTTGCTGTTGCTCTGACACCCCAGAATCTCTATCTCCTCCTTGTTGTTGACTCTAATTCCCTAGGTGTCCCCCTGTCTGCGGCGCTGCCTGCTCACTGCACCCTTTCCCTGCTTCCCTCACCCCTCAAGACCCCCAGAGCGTTGGTCCCGCTGCTTTCTCCTTGGCTTGCTTCCATGTCTATCTTACATAAGCAGGCCCACCCGCTGTGACATAGACCAAACAAAAAGAAAACAAAAAATTGCAAGAAGAAAAGGAGCGGGAAAAAAAAAGAGAGCCCGAGAGAGAAAATATATATAATTCCAGGTCTGTTTGCTGACCTTCATGACCCTCCCAGCCTGAAGTCCACTTTGGGGGCTCTTCAGGGGCTTCATACCTTTGCTTTGCTCCAGTGGCTGATCTGTTATGTTCCCTTCTTAGTTCGCCCCATTGTGAGGGGTTCAGACTGCACTACCTCCCTGCAGAGTGACCCCAGAATTGTCCTCTGTCACAGTCTGCTCCAGTAAGGGGGTAACATAGCACGAGCTGTTGTCAGCCCCACAGTCCCCTCTTTGTCCCAGCTGCTCCCCTCAGGGACATTGTCCTCTGGGCCTGGTGTGCCAGCATGGGGTCCAGACCAGCTGTCCCTTTCTCTTCTTCCTTCCTGGTCTGCTTCCGTGTGGGTGTGGCATGCTGACCCTTCTCCCAAACCTGTAGGTTTAGTGTTGTTCTCAGGACAGCTTATTTTTGGCTGAGCTTGCAGTAGCCCTCTCTTGTCAGCTTTCGGTCAAGTGCTACCCAGCTCTGCAGGTAAGTGCCAGGAGGCACCCCATTCCGCTAGCGACCCTCCATCTGAAGATGCTTACGCCCCTTCCTCTGTGGGCTGTGCAGCTGACTGTAGCTGTGTGGGTGAGGTTCCCTTCACAGCCTGCTCCCTCCGGGTTCGGCTCCCTTCAAGACTACTGAGATGGCAAAATTGACCAATGACCTACAAGGACAGGGTCTCATTAAGGAATGTGAGCATCTGAAATACTGCTAATCTGTGGCCTGTCATCCTCTGCCTATTCAAACATTCAAATGGGATACA
>NW_022111379.1:20064674-20066491 GCF_000313985.2 Echinops telfairi
ATAATTTCAATTAAGCTGCCAAACAACATTGATTTGCATATGTAATCAGGCTAATTAATTGAGTCTTCCTTTTGAGTCTCTTTAAGAATGACTATGACCCCTTCGGGTGCTCCAGGGGCAGAAAATGAATAAAATGGAAACAAAATTTTGTAATAAAATTAACATTTGAATTTGAATGTTAATATAAACATTTCTATTTTAAGATTAGCAAGTAAAAAAATAATTTGGAACATATAGTTTTGTGTTTCAGGTCTGAGATAGTCAAGGGATATAGTCCTTAAAGGCAGTCTGCAATAACTTCATTCTTCTCATCTACGGGTTTAATTAGTGGGCCCTTCGCGGGAGCGCTTTCATCATGAACTTCATAGTGAAAATTCGAGCACTCACTTTCCGTCTACAGATGCTGTGCGTCCACAGTTCATTGTATTACTGCCCATCGCCAGTGGGGGCGGCAGCAGTCACAAAGACCGTAATCCATGCAGGGGGTCTTCCATCTGAAGCTGCCTCTTCTAGTGTGAGGGGAGCAAATACATTATCAACCGCATGATTTTAGGGCCGTTGGTGCGTCCCTCTGTGGGAAAATCTGAAGATGAGGCTATACCTGAATAGTCTGAAGTGAAAAGGAAAATATGATTGTTATACAAAATTTATAAAATGTACACTTTACTTCTTTTTGGAACTGTGCAATTCCCATATTCAGAGATACGTACATAATTGACAAAACACCAGCATTTGGAAGTGCAAGTTTATTTTGCAAGTGATAACTGTATCAGCAATTTCTTAAAAGAAATTCTGAAGGGAAATGGGAAATAAAATACATTTATATGCTATTTACTATCTAAATACGAATGTATTTCCTTGGGGGATTGTTCAATTTTGATATGTAAAAACAAGAATTAATTTTTAAAAAGCGATGGCTATTTGGGTTTTCGTTCACACATGCACGAGTTTACATTCAAACAAAGTATGTTCAAACTTGTCTCTGGGATCAGTGGGCGGCTATAGACAAGTTTTCTCAACCTGTAGGCAAGTTTTCTCAATGATACATTTGTCTTAGTCTCGTTAGGTTATGTTCCAAACAAGGGTCCCTTCAAAACAGTGCCTTCAAGGGATTTTACGAGGGCAATTAAATTCAAGGCAAAGATTTCAGCTCAAAATGTTAAGAGGATTTCTCCAAGGTCACAGGAGTCTCTTGAGGGCTTATTACGGAGACATTTTAAGAAAATGCAAAACTGCACTGGTGAGCTAAAGGTCAGGAAAGTTTTGTCAAGAAATTATTTTTCCATCATGACAATGTACCTGTTCATTCCTTAAGGGTAGCGAAGGCTGTCCTAGGCAAATTTTGTTGGGAAACCTTACTCCATCCACCCTACAGCCCTTAGCTTGCCCCTTCAGGCTTTCCATTGCTCCTCAGACTTGAAGAACACGGAAAAGGGACTCGAGTTGAGGTCCTCAAGGAGGCGCAGATTGCCATTTTGACCTGGGGTACATCCAAGACCACAGCGTTCTCAAGGAAGGGTTAGAAGGATGCAAACGAACAAATCAAAAGTGTGGAAACTCTTGTCTTCAGAAGGGCGTAGACCTAGGTGGAGGTTATGCTGAGCGCCAATAGCTTCACATTCCGATAGTTTTGTTTAATAAAGGTTTCTCTGAAATTTTGTAGTAAAGTCTTTTGACTTATCTTTGGAATGTGAGGAAATACACATGTAATCGGTTCCCCCTTTCCAATCCATTCTCCCTCTATGCTCCGATGACAAGGATCTACATGTGACCTTCTCCCTGGGGGATGGACAACAGAAAAGTGGGTGAAGGGAGAC
>NW_022111379.1:20067411-20073959 GCF_000313985.2 Echinops telfairi
GACTGGATGGCACTGAACAACAGTGGCGATGGCACAGTGGGTTGAAAGTTGGGCTGGTAACCAACTGTTGGCAACCAGAACCCACAAGCTGTTCCATGAGAGAAAGAAAAGACTGCTGTACATATTTACAGCTTCAGACATCCTGCCGACAGTTCTACTCTGTGCTAGAGGGTAGCGGTGAGTTGCTGGAAGTCGGTCATGAATTTAAAAAAACAAACAAAACTTTTGTAGCTGTGAGAGCCCCCAATAAAATTATTTAAAAAATACTTTTGTTTATTAGCATATATACAGAATAATGTCAAGCACTATGTCCCAAGCCATAGCCAAAAAGAATAAAAACTCACTTGATCCAGTAATTGTAACTTTTCATGTTAAATATTAATAATTCTAGTATTTACAAACATTTGCTATGATTGTTTTATATTAAATTCTTACCTGTGTTTGTATTACATAAGGGAGAAAGGCAGGACTCTCTGCTCCTGTAAAGAGTTACAATCATGGAAACTCACAAGGGCAGTTCTACCCTGCCCTAAAAGGCCGCTATGGATAGGCAACGACTTGATGGCAGTGAGCTTGGTTTTGATATTATATAAAACATATGCTAGATTGTGTCCATATATCTGCCAGACGTATCTTAAAGTTAAAGTGACAAAAAGTGTTTACAAAACTTAGGACAAGTTCTGTACATAAATGCTTACAGTTAATATGTAATTGATTGACGTCATTGCAATGGCCTACTTATTCAAGTTCCCAGTCCTTTCACAGTCATTTAGGATATGCCCACGAGCACACCCTTGTGTTTGTATCATGACAAAGCGCATTGCTGCTCCTCTTGGGTGAAGTTGCTGGGTCAGGTGATGTGAATGAGCAAAGATCGTTTTCTCTAATAGATCGGAGAGCAGTTATCTGTTCATATTCATACAACCCACTCTTGCCCAGTAATCACTCAGGTTTAATCCAGTTGCATACTGGGTGAAGGTTCTTAAGAGTTAGACTTGACAGTTCACTCCCACTTCTTGCTTTTTAGAAAGAAATAGGATATTCCCCTGAGGTCTGTGAAGATATGGAGTTTCAGTTACACCGGAGGGAATTGTGGAAGACAGCTGTCAGTGAAATGTTCATGTGCTAGGGGCCTCCTAGTTCAAACTAACATGTGTGGGACACCTTGTGACCCTACTCGAACTTCATGTTTAGCCAGAAAATTCTCATACACTGGAGCTGACATCAGTCTCACCCAGTACCCTGCCATTTCCCTCCCACTGCAGTATTTGCTTTTCCCTGTGCCCTGTTGCTTGCCATCAGTGGGCCTTTGGATAACTGGAACCCTGGTTTTGTTGATGCCCTGTTCATGTGCTTACTTTGCTTATTGGTTTACTTCATCCCTGTACAAGGATTCGATGTACCTTGCTTGCCTGGTCCCACTTCCACAAGGGTTCCATGTACCGTATTTGCTTTAGAAAAACTGTCCATTCCCCTGGAGAACCATAAGTACCTTATTTGCATAGCCCCACTCAATCATTTTGTGCGAGTCACCAGCCCATGGTTAGAGGAGCCAGATAATGGTAATTCACTACTCCACGGGTGCCAAGGCCCAAATTTAATTAGGAAAATATATACGATCTACAGTATAATGCTAAGAAGGGTGTTACATATAACGAAGCAAAATAAAACAGTATGCTGTCACAAAATGTTAGGTGATTACCGACCCTATGCATTTAGGAATGAAGTCTTAAAACCTGGCTCTGAAAAAGATGGAAAACAAGAGACTTTCAGCTTTCTTACTAGCTTGAATAGTTTAATTTGATTTGATGATATGAGTAAGAATCAATGACTACTTTTAGGTTTTCTATTTTGGGTAAAAGAAAGGTAAGCCACTTTGAAATACTTCTGGTGTTAAATTGCCAGGTAGAGCAATCCCATTAAGAACTACTGTATAAAACATTGGGCTTTTTGTAAAAGAAACTTCAGGCTGTTTTCAATATAGGAAAGTCTCCTAAAGGCTTCATATAAATCAGCTGCTTGCAACTCTGCTGTGCTTATATAGACAAATAAATAACCCGAGTGGGAGTTTTAGTCATCAAATAACAGCCATATGGTTAGATCAGAACCCATTTGCAGGCTAGGAAGGCTGTTGGAAAGACAGGGCCGTGGCAATAGCTAGCCTCTTCCTCTCTCTCCTAATGTATTTGTGCTCGCTTTGACTCAGTCCCAGGTACCCTGATTGCCTGGATGTCTCTGGGAGAGGATGATTGCAGGTCAAGAAGTGGTGATATCCGCCTGAAGAGGAGGAGACAGGGAGGTATTGGCCGGTCTCTTAGGGGCATCCCAAATTAATTAAATGGAAAAAAAAAGCTTCCCAGGTGATTTTCAATGCGCGGCCACGTGGAGAAGCTTAGTCTTGGGTCAGCGGGTCTCTTCAGAGCCCATCTGACACACCTGGAGAGGGTGGTTATGCTTTCAGGGTGCTGGGCCCAAGTGTTTGTGATACAGGCGATGATACATGTAATTTGTATTTGTCACTAGGTTCCTGGGGAATGCTGCTTGGTTCCAGAACCAGTTCGTAGAGCAAATTTGGCTCTTTTATTTATTTTGACTCGAGGAGACATAGACAGGAGTTAAAATTGGTAAAAAAGCTGAAATAAGAACTGGGAACCACTGCGTCATCGCCCCACCTCTTTCCCACACCCCCAAGTCTGTTTCAGATTGAGAAAATAAAGGTTTGGAGGCCTAGTGGCGCTATAGGGTAAGCGCTGAAAGTATTACCTATATATTCTTATAAAGACATACAACCGCAGACACCTTACACAGGAATATAGATCATTAGTTTTGTTTGTTTTTAAATGGGTCCCTTGGATTGCCCAGAGTTGGCCTAACCCTTAGGCCAAAGAAATAAAACACTGCCCCCGACTCCGCTTCGACTTATAGCGAGCCTATAGGGCAAGGTAACGTTTGCCCTCGTTTTTCTGCGGCTGCAAATCTTTTTGGGAGCAGACGGCCTCATCTTTCTCCCAAGCAGAGGCAAGCGGGTTCGAACGGCTGACCTTGAAGCCGAATTCGCCAAATGCGTGGAACCTATTATGAAACAAGCAGTGCTTCCGAATTGGTCCCAAACCAAACCAACAAAACCCCCCAAATTCACTGCCATCAAGTCGATTTCTACTCATGGTGGTCCTATAGCATACAGGGTTTCCAGACCTGGCCAAAGGAGCCCTGGTGGTGTAGCAGGCTAAGCAATGGGCTGCTGACCAAGGTCAGCAGTTCGAAACCACCAGAGGCTCCACAGGAGACAGACCCAGGCTTTCTACTCTTGTAGAGTCACGGCCATCAGAATCTACTTGACGGCAATGAGTGCACACAGTTGACGTCACTAACCTTCCCGCCCCACCCCACCCCCGTGTCCTTCTGCGGCTGCGCAGGCCACGTGCACGTGGCCTTGAAAACGCCCTGCTGCAATGCGTGCTGCGCAGGCGCGAGCCCGGATCCCGCCGGCATGGCTGTGGTCAACCCCGTGGTAAGGACGAGTCTGGCCTCCGGCCTGCGGCTGTGTGGGGAGCAGGCGGGACTCTGCAGTCCTGGCTCCGTGCGGCCGGACCGGGACACCCCTGCCCTGACCCGGGTCGCTCACGGGCTTTCAGAGCGCCCATCTTCCTCACTGCTGTGTTGGAGGCAGCCAAGGGCCAGGGAACCAGACGCTGGGCCTGGCCCCGACTGGAAGAGCAAGAGCCCCCCACCCATCGCCCGCTCAGGTTTTACCCGCATTGAAGGGGCCCCTGGGTGTCGCAGCTCTGCACTCTTGAGGTCTCCGGACTCAACGGCAACTAGCAACAGTTGGGGTTCTTAGCAGGTGACCCAGGAGGGAATCAACCTTTAACCACCCCCCTTTCCTACGAGCCTAGAAAATTCCCAAGTTCAATGGTATCTGCATTCTTATTTTAATATGAGTGTTGAGTCCAAGCCACCTACTGTAATGTACTAACATAAAATAGTGGTTAATGGAATGCTTCATTTCACGTTAACCAACCGCAGATTTTTGTGCCCGGCCCCTAAGTCCCCATAGTTGTATAATTTGAATTTAAAACTAAAAATCAAAACCATCTTTTACCCAGCTGCTACCTAAACTTCCCTGTGAGAATTTATAGGATGCATGGCACCTTAAGAGCCTTCATCAATCTTACAACCTGAATTTAAAAATAAACCGAGGATTCACCTTTATTTTCTGGTTACCTGGACACATTTCACATTTGGTGCAAAGCAGCGGGTCATGCCTGTGTTCTATGTTACGTCTGCCGGTCTAAAAGGGTCTAATTTTAGCGACATTATCCTAATGTGTATCCATTTCTGATGAAGGGGCTTTCAGATAAGTAAGATACAGTTGAATATATATTTTGCTATGCATACCGTTTCATCTGATGGTGAACTCCAACAAGGGGGTGGGTCTCCTTTCAATAAAGAAGGGGTTAAAATAGATTTCCTGAACCAGGCACAATTTTAACAAAGAGACCAGAAAAGAAAAGCTATATAAAGTCTTAACTGTGGTCTTAGAAGAGAAAGCATCTTTGGTACTTATTTTGCCTTTGAAAAATAGTTCTAATGGGTTCTTTCTTGTCCACTGCTATTTTGCTCTGCCAGAGAAAGCTTTTGCTGTCTGCTCCTGTGAAGATTTACAGCCTTGGCAAGCCTATGGGGCAGTTCTGCTCAGTCCTACAGAGCCAGTAGTCTGAGTGAGTTTGGGTTAGCTTTGAGAGCAGATGTAACGATAGCCCTAGGAGTTATCAGGGTAAACTTATCTAGAAGAAGCAACGGATCTAGGGGCAAATAGATATGCTTATGAACATTGTGAACACCTTATCTTATTTAAATATTACTGTTGGCCTATTCCTGGAGTTTCCCTGGATTTTTAGAAGGCCTAATTTAAGACCCAGTAACTGCTCACAGAAGTAGGGATCTTGAAGAGCATTTATGAAGAAGCGGCCTCAGTAGCTAGTTTCGTTTTGGCCTGATTAGGCAACTGGAATTAAGAGCAGCTCAATTAAATTCTTGTTTTGCAATTAAAGTTTTGCTTTGTGTTTTTCATTGGTAACTCCCATTGGATGGATATGACCAGCACACAGCAGTGCCATTTAGGGGCTAGGGGCAGGGAAAGAGCACCGTTTAGACAGATTTGAAGAACTCTATTTAACGTAGACCCTGAGTACAAAGAGAAGAACGTACCCTATTGGGACTATGTTAAATAAATCTGAGTAGAAATTGGTTTAATTTTGTTTGTCATGGTGAGTTTTCCCTAGGAAGGATATCGGGGCATTATGTAGCATATGAAATATGTAGACTGTGGAAGGGTAAATGTTGGTTCAAGCTCGTAGTTTTTGTTAGAAAATCACTTTTGGTGTGTTTGTGCGTTTACTTGATAATACTTTGTGGGGCTCTGTGCATTTGGGAAGTAGAATAAGCTTTAGTTACTCTCCCTCAGGGCCTTGTCTCAGTGGAAATAAGAGAGTGAACCCTACTAACCCCTCCTTTGGACCTTAGGAGGAAAAGGTACATTGAAAACAATAGGCTTATTTCCTGGTGCATTCCATCCTCCTTTGTAAAAGACGTGGTGAGGTTAAATACTGATAGAAAAGCCGTCTACCAACACCGTTAACCACGTGTCTTCTTGCCAGAATGATCTCCGATGTGATTGTCATCCTTTTCCGGTAGCTGGTACGGTGGGTTGGCTGTTCAAACCTACCAGTGGCTCCGCTGGAGAAAGGTGGCCGTCTGCTTCCCTAGAGATTAGAACTTTGAAAGCCCAATAGGGTGGTTCCACTCTGTTCACTACGGAGACCCGTGAGTCGAATTAAACTCTGTGGCAGTGGGTTAAATTGGTATTGCAGAAAGGTCGAGGCTGGAAATTGGAGACTAAAACTGTTTATGGGAAGGAAGCCATGCCGATATTGGGAGTTGGGTGAATTTAGGAAAAATCCTTGTAGTGACTTTTACTTAAACTGAGTATATTTCATGTCTGATGAAGCTAAACGCTTTTAAATTTGAGAATTAAAACCTTTAACAAGTGCTTTTATGTAGCCCAAACTCTACAGATCGGTCATTGAAGATGTAATTGAAAGAGTGCGGAATCTCTTTGCTGAAGAAGGTATAGAGGAACAAGTCTTGAAGGACTTGAAGCAGGTTTGTAGACAATACAAATTAAATTCCTCTTCTCTCTTTGCAGCCTTACAAAGCTGATAACAGTCCCACTTCTTAATTATAGTTTAGGATCTACCCATGCATTGTCAGATGACAATGAAAAAAGCTTTTTAAAAACAGAAATCTCTTGATAATGTTTTATGTTTTAAAAGGAAGCTTTTTTCCCCTCGCTGCAGCTCTGGGAAACCAAGGTTCTACAGTCGAAAGCAACCGAGGACTTCTTCAGGAGCAACGTGCAGTCCTCTCTCTTCACCCTGCAGCTGCCCCACGGCTTACACCAAACGTTGCAAACGTCAACAGGTTGGGCAGTAAATTAGTCCTGTTAGGGTCTTCAGCACCAAGTCATTTGGTGGTGTTTTATCTTA
>NW_022111379.1:20075072-20084500 GCF_000313985.2 Echinops telfairi
CCCTTGATAGTTTATAAATGGGTATTTTGTCATATCTTGCCCCCGTGGGAAATATTTATGCATATGCTCCGTTGTCACATAACCAGGAGAAAGCCCAGGCGTTCTACTCCTATAAAGAGTTACAGTCTCAGCAACCCAGAGGGGCCAGTTCTACCCTGGCCTGTCAGGTCGCAACGAGTCGGCATCAGTTCGATGGGAGTGCGTGGGTGCGCAGCTGGCAGTGACTTAGCACTGATTCTGATACTGTTCTGTCGTCCTATCCTTTGACCCTTCCTCCCGCCTCTGCCCCTCATGCTGCCCTCTTGTGTGTGTGTGTGTGTGACTGCGCTTAACTGAAATTCCATAGGCAGATGTCTGAGAAGTGCAGGTCGACTTGGATTACGTTGTCAGTAATCACTGTATGCTCGGCGAGCTCACCTGAGATGCCCTGCACTAAGGAAAAGAGAAGTGCTAGCATCCTTGTTACACAGTGGGAGACTGTGAGCAGGGCAGCCCTTGTAACTTACCGCAGTGAAGCAAACCAACAGTGAATATTGACTCCCCAAGCAAGAGCTTTACCAAATACTGTGCCTACGAAAAATTCATCATGGTGGTTGTAATTTCTCAGGTGACACACTGAAACAGTTTTTTTGTTATTTGGTGCATTTTGGGTTTCGCTTTCATTTTTAACTGTCTTTTATCAGCTCAACATTTTTACTTTTCTAGGAAAATAATATTCTTTTAGGCCCCCCCAACCTCTGTGTTATTTGTTAAAGAAATTTAAAGATTTATTATTTATTTATATTGCTAAAAACGGGTGTCTTTCAGCCTAGTGATGCGACTTGGGTTGTCATTTAAAAACGCAGTGCTCGATTCTGCCACAAGATGGTACTATTACCAGTGATTTAAATCACAGAAAGTCGGCGTCTTTTTTTTAATCCTATGTCTTGGGAGTATTATAATAGAAATAATTACATTTTTAAGCAGGACAGTTTTTCTTTTTACTCTCTTCTACATAATTTATAATGAAGTAGTTCAAGTGGAAGTACACTGAGCCTTTAAAAGTGCATCGTAACCCCTGCTCCTTTTTCTCCTCACCACCAGGTACCCTGCTGTATCAAAGGAGTCTCATAAAATGTAGCACTTCTTCGTCCCTTTATTGCATGTTTAAATAGCTGAAGCGGACTTCTAAACCTCTTTTTATTTCATAATCTATGTTGATAAACAAGTTCACAATTAGATCTACCAACGACTAAGTCATTCCACCCTTAATACTTGTTTTCGTTGAGCATGATATCCATTTATTTAGTCATTTCCTGGATCTGTAGTCCTTATTTGGTCTTGGGACCCCATTTAAAATCTTAAAAATTGAGAGCCCCAAAGAGCTATTATTCATATGACTTATAAATAAATATAGATCAGAAACTAAAAGTAAAATATATTTTAAAACAATGTGCTTAATAATAAAAATGTAAACACTTACACGGTAACCTGAAACACTTGTTTATGAAAAATAATAAGCGCCCAGATCAAAGTAGTATTTAGCTAGAAGAGTGGCATTGTTTTTTACTGTTTGCCAAACAATTTAATGTCTGACCTAATTTAGGATATCTGAGTGAAGGTACAGTGTATCCAGTTATTCTGGAACATAGATCTGGTGAACATGTGAACAATGTGTGCCGTCCTTGAGGCAATTTGAAGGATAGAATACTGTTTGTTCATCAAGAGGCATCTACATATTATTTAGTCACACGGAAGAAATTGACCAATTTTTGTACCTTTTGAATCAAGTGAGTTGGGTATTAGGTTTTGGCAAGGTTCGAAGCAGAACCAAGAATTGTGAAATTATGACCTATCACAAGATCTCAGGAGCACTGGTGGCTTAATGGTTTTGTGTTGGGTTGTAAAACAAAGCCAGCAGTTCGAAACCACCAGCTGCTCCGAGGGAGAAAGACGAGGCTTTCTACTCCTGTAAAGAGTTAAATTCTCGGAAACCCCAGGAGCAGTTCTCCCCTGTGCCTTGGGGTCACTAGGAGTTGGAGTAGACTCGAGGACCGTGTGTGAGTGAGAGGGGAGAGGGAGTTTTAGGAAAGTGCAGGACATTATGCCTCATAGTCTTACCATAAAGTTTCTTAAATTAGGTTTGAAACACTGATTTCTTTCAGTGTTACCAAACCTTAGTGTTTGCTAAAATTAGTTAATATTTCTGGAGTACGTACATGAAGAGGAAAAAAAAATTCCTAATACTTTTAAGAACACAGAATTCAGTTAAAACTTAATATTTCTGGAGTACGTACATGAAGGGGAAAAAATAAAAAAATTCCTAATCCTTTTAAGAACCCAGATTTCAGTTAAAACTTAATTGGTTATTAAAACCACCTTGGATCATATTAAACATGTTTCAGACACATTCCGTTGGGGATGTCGCTGTGAGCACACAGCAACATTATGTTATTTGTGAATTTTGTTTCAAAACGGGGTGTGAGCCGCAAGAAGCTGCACGCTAAGACTGCGTTCAGTACTTTTGTTCTGATGGGTCTAAAGACGTTTACACAACACATACAACTGTGTTTGATGTCTTGAAATGTAGAGCATTCTCCTTCAGGACTTATAGCAAGGTATTTAAAAGAGGAAGATCGTTGCTATTTTTCTCAAGATATTCCTTCCATTGCTTCAGACAGTGAGTTAACAGTTTTTGTTTTCTCTCGGGCTGTGGCTTGGGCGGTAGCAGCTTAAGCATTGCTCACTCCAGCTAATTAAGACTAATGCCATTGTGTTTCTGCAGCTCCAATTCCTTCTCATTTAGCCTTTCTAACAGAATGCCTGTTAATAAGCAAAGCCATAGAGGAATAAAGGATAAAAATAATTCTGGGCTTCATTAACCATCAGTCTCTGCCGTCTCGCTTCTGTTGTCTTTACGTGGAAAGAATGATTAGTTTAAAAAATGCGTGCACTCCTGAGCCGTTTGTTACGTGTGAGGGAGCCAGCCTAGTACCAGAGACAGAGCTTGAGGTAATTTTTTCTGGGCCGTATGCAAAACACAGACCCGAATACACCTTGCATTGAATGCTGCATATGCACGTTAAAATGTTGTGCGTTGAAAGAGAAAGCAAAAGGACATTTTAGCCGCCCCAGTGCAGCTCGGTCAAATGAACTTGTGAGCATTTAATGTTTTTTTATGGTTACATTGATAGACTGAAATCCCTCTATTGTGGCAACTGGTAAGCAATTTTTGATTAAAAAATTGTGCTAGATTCTATTGATAAGAAAGTCAGCACCCCTGGCTTATGATAGCAATTATTTAATAGTGTTGTGCCAGGATTTCTCTGCATTCAGTGGGAATGCACACTCACTACTTACCAAACCTTTCCCCTCTCACCTGGTCAGCATTAGTATGCTTTGGTCTGCATGCATTTGTCTATTCTTAACATGTCATATAAACTAGATCACACAATATTTGGCCTTTTGTGATTGGCTTACTGGGTGTGGGTTTTGCTTTGGACTGCTATCTGCAGAGTCAGTAGTTTGAATCCGTCAGCGGCTCCGTGGGAGAAACTTGAGGCTTTCTACTCCCCGAAAGGGCCACAGTCTCGGGACCCCTGGGGGCAGCTCTTCTCTGCCCTGTGTGGCTCCGATGTGTCAACTCGATGGCAGTGAGTTTGGAGTTTTTTGGGTAATGTCTTCAAGGTTCCTGCCGTGTGTTTATTTCTCTCTATGGCTGAGTAATGTTACGTGTACATCTGTATGGACCACGTTTTATTTAGAATACGAATTTATTTAAAACTACAACCTTTAGCATGAGCCTCTGCTGAGCTAGCCTGCTCAGGAATCATGGCAAGGTGGAAACGTGTTGCCGTAACAAACGTTACCTTTTCTGCCCCGAAGGAGAGTCGAACTGGCGGTTTCGTGCTGCACGATGTTACGAAAGACCATCTGGGTGTTTTGTTCGTGGATTTCTGATGGCTACTCAAATAGAGTATATTTGTGTACCTTGAGATCACTGAAATAAAAAACCCACCACAATCAAAATACTTTTTAACATCACTTGGAATTCAGAAGTTAGTTAAGAATGTGCCGTGGCCAAGCATGTCAGTGATGGAAGCTGTGTGTTTGTACGTTCAAAGCTGTACTGAGCACTGTTACTCGATCGGTAAATGTGTGTAAAGTTTGTTTTGTTTTCTCTGCAGCGTCTTTAGTTGTTCCTGCTGGCAGAACGATTCCCAATTTTACCACAGCAGAACTGGTATGTACCTGCAATTGTCTTAAAGGACATGCCATATGCTCCCAGCCTCCCCCCGCCCCAGTAAAGGGCAATAGATATAACTCATAAAAATCTTCTCGCTGAACAGGGAGATAAGGCGAGGAATGGGGAAAGCGGAATAGTACCTGTAGTGGTATAGGTTCCCATATTTATTTGGTCTACCACCCCTTTTTAGAAAAAAAATTACTTAGCACCTCTTAAAATCTTTTGTACTGTAAAATCTTTGAACTATAGCCCACAATCCTGGATTAAGTGCTTTTGCCGCTCCCCCTGGATCATTCCAGTGCCTCCTCCAGGGGGCGGTATTGTCCACTTTGGGAAACAATGCTCTGTCTCATAGATGTAGCCCAAACTCAGGCGAGCCAGAACTGACATTTTCTTGGCAGTTTTTCCGAACTTTCAGGGCAGTTAGCATCTGCCAAGATGACTCCTACAAAGTTAGAACAATTCTGAAGTTACTAGAATTGTCTACAGTGTATTAAACTGTATAATGTTACATATTTACTTGGTGGGTCATACATTTGGGGAGGGTGTTCGTTGTTGAACCACAGCAAATGTTTTCCTTTTGTTGAAGTAAAACATTCCGGTCACTATCTACCATGTGGAGTAGAGGTGAGAGTATATGAGGGATTTTCAGAAGGTTCATGGGAAAATGGTATGTAAAGATAATGGGATTTTTCCATGAAGGTTTTGAAGTACCGTCATAGAGATTTATTTCAATGTTTATATCATATTTTAATTAGTCAGTCTTTTGCTGATGCGTATTAAGATTATTTCCAGTTTTTTATATCACTCCAGTGAATATACATACATGTGTTTGTGCACTTTTGTGGAAATCAGAATAAATTCTTAGAAGTTGAATTTCTGGGTCAAAGGTCATATATGGTTTTGATTTTAATATATGTGTATTGCAAAATTATCCTCCCAGGGTGTTGTACCACTCTAAATTAATGAAAGCAGTGGTCTTAGAGAACTGAATTTTATCACAGCCTCACCAATATGGGATGTTACTAGCCTTTTAAAGGTTTGCAGATCTGATAGGCAAAAATGTTTGTTTTTTTATTTAGAGTTTTTTATTTTAAGATCCCACCAGGGATTACCATGAGTCAGACCTGGTTCAAGAGCAACTAATAATAATATCTAATCAGTTCCAAGTAAGAATTATGTATTATCATTTTGCCGACATTAAAATATTGTCAGTGATCCACTTATAGACAGAAAGACCTTTATCAACAGGTGTGTGGCCCTTGTATTTGACACTATGAGATTGAGGGACCTAGCATAGTTACCAGTTTTAGGAATTGATGTTCATGGTGTTCATGAAGACTTCATTGTTAAGAGTTGTAGAACAGACTTTCTTTTGATCCCTAATGGAATGACCTAAATGGAATATTAAAAAGCTGTTTCACGCAAAGAACTCAGCCCTAACAAACTTGTCACACTACTGTTTTGAATCAGATTTTTTGACTCCCTAGGAGACCAGGGGAGAAAGATACAAGCCTTTTCTAATTTCCTAATGTCAATGTCTCATATCTAGGGCACTTCAAACTCCAGTGCAAACCTTACTTTTCCTTCCAGTATTGGCTATCCTATCCACGTACCAGCTGGGGTGACGCTGCAAACTGCATCTGGTGAGAGCACACTTTGTTGTTCGCATTGTGAGTGACTTCTGGGAGATACGTTCCATGGTTGTCATAGTCTATATACTAGAAGTTATAAGAATTTTTAATATATACCCATTTTAATTGTAATAGTAAATGGCTGTTACTATTATCATGGCAGAAGCAATCACAAAAGACACTGTATTAGGTCTTGGCTTATATTTCATTCCAAATTCTGCTTTCGAACATTGTCTTGATGCTTTACATAGGTCTAGATATTATATATGTACTTGATCGGTCCTAACTAAATACTTTTGGATGGTGTTTTTATTTTCCCCCCACTTATTGAGCTACCATATATTTTCTCTAATTCAAGAGGGTTACTTACATTTTAACAGATAGACAATAAAATATCTGCGTGCCTGCTAGTTCTCATAAGGACCACAAGAGACAATCTGACCACCTTTCCCTCCTTTCTGATTGATAGTGACGTGGCATACAGAAAGAATGTCTGAGGCTTTGCAGGGTAACTAACCTCTAGCTTTGGGCTATTGTAAAGTTTAAGGAATATATCCAACGTGATGGTAAAAAAAAGAATTTCCTCTTTTCTCCTCCTTTAGCATTATTTTAGAGACAAGAGGGAGAAGACACTTGATCATTTTTGAAATTATTAAATGTTTTGGGTAACCCTTGCTTATAGTTGTTAGTGATATCCTAAATATCAGAAATGTGTTTTATATGATCCCCCCCAACCCTAAACAAAGCCCACTGTCATTGAGTCAATTCTGACTCATAGCGATCCTGTATGGGATTTCAGAGGCTGTAAGTCTTTATGAGAGTAGATAGCCTCAGCTTTCTCCCATGGAAAGGTGGGTTTGAACCACTGACCCTGCAATTAGTTTACCTGCTGGATTCTGCTTGTTGAAATCCCACAGCAGCCAGAGCTAGTAACACTCTAATTTATCAAACAGAGGAAAAGGATCACGTATTGATGGCCTGTTTATGTCTCAAAACGTACCATATGACCACTATTGGGAAAGGCTAGGGTTAAAGAAAAACATTAAAAGTTTAAAAGGAGAGTAATATGTATGCAAATGAGAGTAAAAGGCTGACGAATAAAGCAAGCACTTGTAGAGAGTCCTGCTGGCAGATTGGTGTTTTTCTTCCTGTTGTGCATGAGATTTATTTATTATTTTAAAGAAAAACGAGGGTGCTACTGACAGTTTTGCTTTCTCTATTTTCAGGCCACCTTTATAAAGTCAATGTACCAGTGATCGTGACGCAGACCCCTGGACTAGCGAGCGCCCCTCAGCACCCTCTTCATCAGCTGTTCCAGCCTTTCGGGCCGCCCTCAGTCATACAGACCGGCATTCCGCAGTTGAGCCCATCAGCGCTCCAAGTGACTACTGAAAAATCACAGAGGCTGGACACTGTGTTCCCACAGCCCACTCTGCTACAGTCCGGGATAGCGGATAGGAAACACCTAGGAAACGTCACCACTGACATATTTGTGCCGCCTGGAAATGAGCACAGAATCATGTCGGAAGCATTGTTGAGCCAGCAGGAAAGCCCTCAGTACATCAGTCTCCCAGGTGTTGTGTTTGCCCCGCAGATCCCTCCGATCGACGCGAACGTGGAGCCAGCGCTCGGTGTTTCCACCAGCACGACGCCAACCCTGCATGGTGGGCCCTTTGCGACAGGCCCCCAGGGGGCTGTGCACCAACACACACCTAATGCGCAGTGTTGTGTTCTTAAAAATAGGATGGATGGATGTGACTCTGTACAGGAGCCGAGACACACAGAGGAGCCTGTCAGCCTACCGATTTCCAAGAAGGTAGTTTATGTCCATCTTAATGGTATCAGGGGGCAGTGACCGGTGTTTAGCTAGCAAGTTAATCAGAAGTGTATGTATGTGTTTACTTGTTTTCTTGAAGAAGGCTGCTGCGTCCTATTGCTCTTCATATGTATCTGTTCATTCTTGAAATATTCATCCTCCGCATTTCTACACTTTTTACTTTAGTCAATGATTAGAATAGTTCTTTAAGGAAAGTACATGGGTTTTAAGATAACAGTCCATTTTACTTCATGGCTTTGTAAGAATTGTCACCCCCCTCCTTCCTGTTTGGCAGTTAAAAGTTAAAAGACCCAGATATCCATTGAGGTTTAAACAAATATTTTGAGGTAGTTCCTTGTCATATTTAATATACACAAGAAGAGTCCAAGGTGTTTATTCTTCCTTTACCCAGTTTTCTTGAACTTCCAGGTGGCAGTTTTTCTTTCATGACAAATTATTTTCCAGGATGTACTTTCTGTCCTGACCTGCTCAAATACTCGATTAATTTTGTTTGGAATTTAAATCACTAAATAATCACTTGCAATTCATGTTCTTCACTGAAAATAGGCAAGAGATACTAGTTTCCAAGGAATTCGTAGCAAGGGCAGAAGGATTCATAGAGAATTGTGAGTGGTAAAAATTGACAAAATGCCTTCCAGTATTTTTTTCCAAGTGGCTTATAGCTAATTCCTTTTATATAATTTAATGACACTTGGGAAATAATTAAAAGGTTATCTGGTTAACTAATGATTTCATGGTTCTCTAGAAAATTTAAAGCATTCAGAAATGTTCAGGTAGAACTTAGTTATCGGTTACTATAGATTTCAAAATGTTTTAAGAGGCTGGGAGGAATGGGAAGGGTACAGGGTACGCTGAAGGACAGTGAGCGGAGACCAGTACTCTGTAAAGCTGTTTGGCCTCATTTAGAATGTTTCAAACGTGTGCTGAAACCTGTTCAAGATGACTGTTTTCTGTTTTTATTTTTGGTACAAAGTGCTTAGGTTTAAATGCATTTTATTTTGAGCATCTTATCCCGGTCGTTTTCATTTCGGACATAACATTATAAATATTAGTGTGGGTTAAACTCACCATTATGAGCCATCTGGTTCTGCAGTGAAGTAAGTGGTCAGTTTTCATCATGTAGTTTGGGAGGCATTAGTGCCCCTGGCCTCTGTATGAACTCTGCGTGTTTTGGTGTGACGAGTCAAGGACTTACTCGACTGCTGCTCATGAGATGTCATCTTGTACTTTGTTCCAAAGTGGGGAAATAGATTAGTTAAGGGAGATTAATCAAGGATTGTTTTGGAAAGTAGTGGACAGAGTAGTTTGAAAGCATGAGCTCTGAAGCCACAGGAGGCTTAAAATGACAGATTCACCACTTACTAGCAGAGCTATGCAATGCTACTGAGTTATTCAATTGTAACTTATAAACAGCGCCATCTGCATGAATGTGAGGATGCTCATTTGAGAACAATATACAGAACATTTATAGTTTAGAGAAAAGACAAAGAAAGATGAGTGGTATTATGCTCTTGGGTCTGTCATATGTTGGAAAACTTATCACAGGACTATGAGCTTTAAAATAAATCTACACCTAAAAGAGGATCCCTGGTGACATAGTGGTTACATGTTAGGCTGTGAACTGCAAGGTCAGCAGTTTGAAACCACCAGCTGCTCCATGGGAGAAAGACGGCTCTTTCTACCTTTGAGAAGAGTGGCAGTCTTGGAATCCACAGGGCGAGTTCTGCCTTCT
>NW_022111379.1:20085772-20086843 GCF_000313985.2 Echinops telfairi
CGACATCTCATGATCACACAGGCTGGTGTGCTTCTTCCATGTGGACTTTGTTGCTTCTCAGCTAGATGGTCGCTTGTTTTTCTTCAAGTTTTAAGACCCCAGATGCTATATCCTTTGGTAGCTGGGAACCATCAGCTTTCTTCACCACATTTGCTTATGCACCCATTTTGCCTGATAGGGTGCCACACCCTGGCCCCAAAGTCTATTTTTGGTATTCCTTGGGCACTTCCTTGCGTTGCACCCCTCACTGCTCTGTTGCATATCTTAAGTGTTACGTTCTGGAGTAGTGGGATCATTTCAGCCACAATTCCTAAACTGTGCCTCCAGTGTTGTCCCTCGAAGTGCTATGGGTCAGTGAGGGACATTGTGTCTCATGGTGGGGGTGGCCCTATGGTCCTCTCTGCATTGGCTTCTCTGAGCAGGAATGTTATCCTGGGGGTTTGGTGGGCCAGGATGTGCTCCACCCTTTCTCTTTCCCATTTCATTTGCTCCTGTGAGCTATGATCAGATGCGCCCCTCTCCCTGATCTGTGTCTTCAGTGCTGTCCTCTGAAGTGAATTCTTCTGCGGGGAGGGGAGGTGTCCACATAGTTGAGATTGGGACCGGCTCCGCAGACCTCTCTATTGGTTCCCTGCTTCATGCCCGTGTGTGGCATTCATGTCTTGGCCCACTGGCTTGAAGTCTGGTCCCTCTCTCCCTCTCCTGTGGACATATAAACAACACCCTTCCCTTTGGTGGCTTAGTGTCCTGTTCCCCGCTACCCATGTCTTTTTTTTTCTTTTCCCCTCATTTTTAGTTGGCTACCATATGTAGACCTGGATTGGGTCTGACCTGCCACACTACCTGGACCTCACCCCAGGAATATATGTATACAGTAGCCTTTTCCCTTTTGCATTTTCAAGCTTATCGGACTCATGTTGATTTGTCCTTGTCCTTTTGTGCTTGGCTTATTCGCTTGGCACAATTTCTTCCAGTTATTCCCATGCGGCGATGTGCTTTATGCGTTCATCACTGCTTTTTAGGGATGTGTAGTACTCCATTGTATGTATGTACCACAGTTTTTAATCCGTT
>NW_022111379.1:20088648-20089802 GCF_000313985.2 Echinops telfairi
GCACTCCCCCTCATTCACAATGCAAATAATTTGTTCTTATAGTCAGGTATATCCCTAGATATTTCAGTTTGTGCTTGGATATTTTGAAGGGTACTACCTTTTTGATCGCCTTTTCTGTGGTCTTGTCTGATGTGTATAGCAGTCTGATAGACTTCTGTTTGTTGATCTTGTATCTTGCCACTCTGCCATATTCCTCTATTGCTTCCAGTAGTCCCCTTGTGGAGCTTTTGGGTTTTCCATATATGGAATCATATCATCTGTGAATAATGATAGTTTCACCTTTTCTTTCCCCAGGAAAATACCTTTGATGTCTTTTCTTTGCTTTATGCTGTTAGCTAGGACCTCCGGTATGATGTTAAATAAGAGTGGGGACAAGGGGCACCCTTGTCTGGTCCCCTTTTTCAGTGGGATTGTTTTCATTTCTTCTCCATTCGCTACCATATTGGTTCTTGGTTTTTTATATGTAGCTTGTATTAGATTGAGGAATTTTCTTTCCATTCCTGTCTTCTTGAGTGTCTTAAACAGGAATGGGTGTTGGATGTTATTGAATGCTTTTTCTGCATCTATTAATATTGTCATGTGGTTCTTACAGTTTTTCATGTCAATGTGGTGAATGATACTAATGGTCTTACGTATGTTGAACCATCCCTGCATCCCTTGTATGAATCCCAATTGGTCATGGTGAATTATTTGTTTTATATACTTTTGTATTTTATTAAGAATTTTTGCATCGATGTTCCTTAGGGATATTGGTCTACAGTTCTCGATTCTTGTGGGACCTTTGCCCGGTTTCAGTATCAGAGTTATACAAGCTTCATAGATAGAGTTTGTGTCTTTTTCTTTGTTCTGGAAGAGTTTGTGTAGTATTGGTGTCAGTTCTTCCCTAAATACTTGGTAGAATTCTCCTGTGAAGCCATCTGGTTCAAGGAATTTTTTTGTTAGTAATCTCTGGATAAACTTGTCTGTTTCTTCTATTGCTATGGGTCTATTGAGATTCTTGACATCCACCTGCGATAGTCTTTGGAGGGATTATTTTTCCAAGTATTTGTCCATGTCTTCCAAGTTGTTGAAATCATGGCATTAGCTCTTAATTTTCCCCCTCCCTCATGAACCCTTGGTAATTTATTATTATTTAGTCATATCTTGCACTGTCC
>NW_022111379.1:20090941-20098018 GCF_000313985.2 Echinops telfairi
ACCACTTTATTCTCCCGTGGTTTCACTCTTTCCTTGGCCAACCAGTATTCTGTTACTTTGACTACAAGTTGGATGGTCCTCTCAGGGGACGCTGGTTGGGTGGCTGTGGGCCCACGAGGATTGCGCTGCACTGGATGATCTCACAGGAAGTTGTGTTTTGTGGTCAATGGAGGCTTGGGGTGCCATAGAGGGTGTGCGGGTGTGCCTGCTACACCAGGAGTGCCGTGGAAGGCAGGTGGGTGTGCCTGTTTTGGTATAGAGCAGCGCGGATGTTGAGCATAATTGCCCTGGACAGCTTGGTTGCTGTATAGGTCAAGCAGAGATTCCTGCCACAGCATGGAGCACTGGAGAGTGTTGGCAGAGCCACCTTAGGCTGTGTGTACAGCAGGCTGGAGGCAGTTCCCGCAACTACATGGGACCACAGAGGACAGGCAGGGGCTCCCCCATCCACGTGGAGCACTGTGAACTGTGGTCAGAGGTTCCCCCAGTCAAGTGAAGCACCCCAAAGGGTGGGCGCGAGTTCCCCCTGGGACCTTGGAGGGTAGGTGTGAGTTCCCCTGTGCTGAAGTTGGGCGGGATTTCCCCAGCTGTGTGTTATGCTGCAGAGGACGGAGCTACCCCAGCTGGCTGGAGGGTGAGAGTAATTGCCTTAGGCTAAGGAGGGTGGCCTGGAGGTTGGCAGTGGCATGTGACAGGAAAGAGAAGAGGAAAAACCCAGCCTGCTGAGACTTTGGGGGGAAAGCGAGAAGAGAGAGAAACAGAAGTAAAGATATAGCTGAGCCCTAATACCCTGACTGTGGGGCTGGAGGGGTTTAAACCCTGCCCAGAGGTGGTGGCAAGCTGTGGCTGTGTTGAAGTAAAGCCCTTAGACCTGCCAAAGGAGCCTGGCTGTGGCCAAGATGTGGCAGGGCTAAGGTTAAGCTTTAGCCGGCCTCCACAGTGGTAAGTCAAAAGCCCACAGCTTCTCAGAACCTAATGGATCTGTGCTACTTATCTTTATGGTGATCTTCCTGTGACCCAGCAGCGTGGAATTTCCCTTTCAGTTGGTCTCCTGTGCTGATTTCTGCGGACTCCCTCTGGTATGTGTTACTTGGAAGCCATCTTGCCAGAAGTCCCTCAGTTTAACATATCTTAACTGGTATTTAAAAGATATTAGTGATATTTTTTTTGCTTTGATTTTAAAGTGCAGGTTTATATGTTGTTTTTCCATGGTCTAGGAATCTTATTTTCTAATCCAAGAATGGTCTAGGCTGTGAGGGATAGGTTAATATCCCTAAGCTTATAAGGAAGTTCAACTGGTCTTATGATTTATGCACCCACAACTGATTTCAACAATGAAGAAATTGAAGGTTTTACCAATGATTGCAGTCTGAAATGAATCAAACATGCACTCTAAATACAATTACCAGTGCTTTGGAATGTGAAAGTTTTAAACAAGAAGGATTGGTAGTTGGAAAATACAGTTTTGGTGATAGAAATCATGTCAGATAGAAGTTTGTAAGACCAAAGACATTTTCATTGCAAATACCTTTTTCTAAAACTATAGATGACAACTGTAATCACCCACTTCACTTGATGGAACACATAGGAATCAAATTTACTACATGTGTGGACAGAGAACATGGGAGAAGCTCAGCATCATCAGTCAGAACAAGCCTGGGGTCTGACTGTGGAACAGATCATCAATTGATCACATGCAGGCTCAAGTTGAAGCTCAACAAAATTAAAATCAGTTCACAAAAGCCAAAAAGTGATCTTGAGTAAGCATTTGAATTATGGTGTTGGCCAAGAACATTGAAAGTACCATGCGTGAGCTGTCAGAATAGCAAACAAATCTGTCTTTCAGGAATGTACAGCCAGACTGCTGCTTAGAAACCAGGGTGGTGAGATTTTTGTCTTGTGCTCTGGACATGTTCTTAGGAGCGACCAATCCCTGGGGAAAAAAAGACATTATCTTCGGTGAAGTAAAGGTGTAACAAAAAAGAGATAGACACTTAGGAGCTGGATTGACAACAGTGGCTGCAACAATGGGCTCAAACATAACAGTTCTGGGGATGAAGCACAACCGGGCAGCATTTTGTTCTGTTGCACATATGGGCATTATGAGTTTGTGCTGACTTGGTACACCTAACAACCATCCCCCAGGGATATGGATCTTATTGGTCTATAGTAGGGTTCATATGAAATCAAGGATGTTGCCATTGAGTCACTTCTGATTCGCGGTGACCTCATATTTTACAGACTAGAACTGAGCTCTCTAGGGTTCTCTTCAATGTGTTGTTTATGGAAGCAAATCAGGCCTCTTGGAAGGGACGGGGTGGGGAGGAGGGCTGCTTGCTGAGTTCAAACTACCGACCTTTAGAGGTCAGTCACAGAGTGCTTTCTTCAGTGAAGGACATTAGAGTGGAGCCTGGTATTGAAGATCTGATTTGATTGCCATTCTCAGGCTTGAGAACCACTGATGTACCTCAGAATCGGCATGTGAATAAAACAATGTATGAAGTAAAGACATGAGGATATCTGATTTAAAACATTACTTTTATTCTAGACCCATCTGGTGTACCTTTAAATGATAAAATGTTATTTCAATAGATCTTTGAACATTGAACAGATACTTTCTGGAGTTGCTGTCTACCACTTCTAAATTAATTCTCCAAATTAGAGATATTAAAACCATTTATGTCATATTTTTCTTTTTTATTAGGAAGAAAGCCTATTTAGTAACATTATTTTTATATGCATCAAATATATCAAGTTATATTGCATGTCAAAGTAAGTGGGGTGGCGTGGGATCTGACTGTACATGGCCAGATATATAACCATCATTGTCATCATGCTATGCTTGAAATCTAGATTAATCTGTGTGAGGAATTAAGAGATTTGCCCAGGCATTTATGGTTATAGGCAGTTGAATCTGACAGAACTTAGTTTGAAAGATGTAAAAAAAAGTATCTTATAGCCTCAGTTTCTCTTGTTCTCTATCCTCACGTACGGGTGCAGAGTTCGATCAGGAGTTACTAAAACAACAACAGAAGCTCAGCCACACTCCCTACCATAGAGTTGAGCCAGACTCACAGGGACTCCAGCCTGGAAAAAACGTGACTCTCATGAGAGGGCAGCTTCATGATTACGGTGAGAGACTGGATTTGACAGACAAAGCCTTATCTCGAAGCCTCCTGTGCATGTCTCTTGTGATATCCAACAAAAGAAGACCAGTACAAGGGAAGAGACCTTGGTGAAGCAGAGGATCCTAGAATCCACTGAGCTGAGAGCAGAGCGAGAAAACCAAAGCAGGGCCTCTGCTGGATGACGACGTCTGCGCTGGAACGGCTGACATGTCTTCATATCCGGCCGGAGTTCGTAGAAGAGCCTACTGCTCTGTGGCTTTTCTTTAACATTTAACAGGAGAAAAAGACCAGGGCTGCTAGGTGTAGCCAGCATCTACTTTTGATCATTATTTGCACATTGACACAATCAAAGAATTCTGTTGTGAGCCCTTCTTGTTTTTTTTTAAAATTAAATTTATTTGAGGTTCTTATAGCTCTTATAGCAATCCATCCATCCATCGCGTCAAGCTCATTTGTACATATGTTGTCATCATCCTTTTCAAACATCTTCTTTCACCTTGAGCCCTTGGTATCAGTTCATTCTTTTCCTCCCCTTGAATCCTTGATAATTTATGAATTATTATTTTCATATCTTACACTGACTACTGTCTCTCTTCACCCATGTTTCTGTTCATCTTCCTGGGCAGTGGGTAGGGGTGTTATTTGTTGATCATTGTGATCGGTTCCCCCATTTCCCCCTACTCTCATGGTATCACTACTTCCATTATTGGTCCTGAGGGGTTCATCTGTCCTGGATCCCGTGTGTTGAGAGCTCCTCTATCTGTGCCAGTGTACATGTTCTGGTCTAGCTGGATTTGTGAGGTAGAACTGGGGTCATGATAGTGAAGAGGGGGGTAGCATTAAAGAACTAGCGGACTGTTGTATGTTTCGTCGGCGCTATACTGCATCTTGGTGAGCCCCTCTCTTTATTTGGGAAACTGGACAAGTTGACATCTTCGAAATAATGAAAACTGCCTTTGCTTAGCAAAAGTGTTGGGACTCCCAAGGTCCTTGATGCCATGGGCCTGCTGCTTCGGAAAAGCAAGTGTCATTCTCTTTCAGCACAGTGGCGTCTGTTAGTGCTTACGTGAAGCCAGTAGGTCTAAAAGAAGTCCTGTCTGCTGACATGAAGCTCAACTGCATTCCAGCTAGGGCTTCAAATTATTGTCTTTTTGAAGATCGCTATTAAAAATGGGCAAAATATGAAATTCTTCTTATGCATTTTTCCTGGTTTTCCAAAGGGTAAAACCCTTAACTTAGCCTTGGGGAGATTATTATGTTTTATCTTTGAGGCAGAAGGAAATTCCCCTGCTAAGAATTTGACCTAGCAGAGCTCCCTGGTGATGTTTGTGGCAGATGTTGGCTGTGTGACAGACTTAAGTCTTTCTAGTCTGGTGGGGTCAGTTTTGGATGTTGCCAGAAAATCTGTTGGCTATTTTGGTCAGAACACCCTCTTGGAAGAAAAGGTTTGAATCAGGTAATTGTGAACTTCTCCATGCTTTATGGAAACGTTTCTGAACTTGAGAATTGAAAATCACTTTTTCAGCTTTTGACATAAAATTTGGGTTTTTAATATTCCGTATTGCTGTAAAAATGATCGAGCTGTTTAAGTAAAACAAGGTGATGTTCTATGAATTCAATTGGAAGAGTCCTGGAGTCCTTCATAAGCTTGTACTTAGCTGTCAAAGCACCATAGAAGTGCTGCTTCATTTTACAGCCAAACATATTGTTGGTTAAGGCTTTTAGTACTTGTTGCTACTAAAAAAAGCTAAATTCAACATGTTATTTAGGAGACCTAGACTATATTATAATTAATTAGTTTGGAACATCAGAGTTACTGAGAGCTAATTTACATATAATAAAATTAATCTTTTAAAAAGAGTACGAGGAAGCTTCAAAAAGTTCTGGAAAAATAGAGTTCAAAAACAATGAGATTTCCCCATGAACTCTTCAAAGTTCCCTTGTACATTAAGAGATTTTATAAGCATGCTGTTGTAAAACTACCACCACAGTTGAGTTACAGAATATTTTTATCACCCTAACAACTTCGTCTTGATTTTTTGCACTCGATTTTATCCTCCTAGGTGCACAGTCTTTCGGGAGCCCTGGTGGCATAGTGGGCCATTCATTCTGTGGAAGAAAGATGAGGCTTTCTCTACCATAATGGTTTATAGCCTCAGAAACCCATAGGCAGCTGTGCTCTAACCAGGCAGGTAAAACCAAACCTGACTTGATTCTGACTCATAGTGACCCCACATAGACCTCATATAACTCTTTACCGGAGCAAACAGCCTCGTCTTTTTCCTGCGGAGCATCTGGTAGGTTTGAACTGCCAACCTTGCAGTTAGCAGTTCAATACCTAACTCCCAGCTCCACCAGGGCTCCTTAGCGATGTACTGTAGTTTATCTGTTTACCATTGGCATTGCTACGAGTGTTCCAGTGAACACGTACATGAGTTTGTGGCAAACAGCGTGTTTAAATTTCAGCAGCTGGCTGCAGAAAAATTCTCTCAATAATGTACTTGTCTTAGTGTCATTTGGGGATCTTTAAAAAAATGAAAGGCCCAATCCTTGCTGTTGGTTGTAATTCCCTAGTTGTTCCCTTGTCTATGGCATTGTTTGCTCACCACATCCTTCCCCCACACCCCACCTTCTCCCCACAAGACCCTCTGGGGCCATTGACCCTGTTGATTTCTCCCTGAGCTTGCGTCCCATGCCAGTCTTATATAAGTAGGCAAACCAACGATGATATAGACCAAACCACAAGAAAAAAGACTGAAAAAAAAAAAAGAAAAAGAAAAAACACAGTACGTAATTCCAGGTCTGTCCGCTGACCTTTTTGGCTCTCTCCCCCCAGGTCCTGTGGGATTCTGGGAGCTGCCCTCTGAGCCTGGAGTCTATTTGGGGGATCTTTAGAGGATTTGTGGTTTGCCTTTGCTCCAGTTGCTGATCTGTTATGTTCCCTTCTTGGTTTGCCCTGCTGTGAGGGGTTCAGACCATACTGCCTCCCTGCCGTGTGTCCCCATTATTGTCCTCTGTTGCAGTATGCTCCAGTAAGAGGACAACATGTCCTGAGCTACTGTCAGCCCTACAGTCCTCTCAGGGACACTGTCATCTGGGCTTGGTGTGCCAATATGTGTTCTAGACTGACTGCCCCTTTCTCTTTTCCTTATTGGTCTGCTTCTGTGTGGGCGTGGCATGTCAGCCCCTGTCCCCCCCTGAAGGTTTAGTGTTGCTCTCTGTCACACATACTTCCAGGGCGGGGGTCAGGTTGACTTTGGTTGGGGTCGGCCCTGTAGCCCAGTCTTCGTGCAATCCGCCAGGTGGTTATGTTGCCCTCCTGGTTTGGTGTGCCATGGTGGGGTCTGTATGCACACTCCCAATTCTGTGGAGACACAACCAGTACTCTCCCCCTGGGTGGCTTAGTGCCCTGCTTCCCTCCCCCGTGTCTCCCTCCCTCTTCCCTACTTCCCCCTTCTTGGTGTTAGATTCACATGTACCTCCTCGGGTTTAGCCTGACCCGCACCTGACTGCCTGTACCTCAACGCGTATAGTGTGAGGTAAGTGGCTTTTCTTCTATACCTACTGCGCTGATCGTACTTTCCTCAGGGAACTCACGTTGGACCTGTCCTTTTATGATTGGCTGACCTTGCTTAGTATAATTTCCTCCAGCTCATCTCATGAAACAACTGTGCTTTTTAGTGCTGCATAGTACTCCATTGTGTGTATGTGACAGAGTTTACTAATCCACGTGTCTATTGATGGAAATTCAGGGTATTGTGAATTGCGCCACAGTAAGCATTGGAGTGCAGACGACTGGTGGTGTTTTATTTCTTACTCCCCCTCTTTTTTTTTTAGTCATTTTATTAGGGGCTCGTACAACTCTCATCACAATCCACACATACATCAATTGTGTTAAGCGCATTTGTACATTCATTGCCCTCATCATTCTCAAAACATTTCCTCTCCA
>NW_022111379.1:20099015-20100452 GCF_000313985.2 Echinops telfairi
TGCTGTGTGTGCTTCTTTAATATCGATTCCTCTGATTTTATAGCAAGACTGTTTTGTTACTTTTTATAGGTTTAGGCATTGAAATTGTACCTTCCGCTGATGACCTGAGAATGTGTCACGTGGTGTTAAACATCCCCTGAACCTCACAAAGTCAGAGGGCTGTAAAGCGAAGGCGTCTGTGGAGGTCGTAGTAAACCTTCTTGAGCTCTGTTGAGGTCCCTCCTGCTTTAGCGCCTGTTAAATTCAAGCTCCCAAGGCTTCTCAGGCTGTTGTGATGAAGGTCCTTTCTTTGAGCTGTACCTGAGGGCCCCATCCTGGAAGGGAGCCTGTTGCGTTTACAACGTATGTATCCGCCCAGGTCCAGGGGATGGCTAAGCCACTGATGGGAAAATTCCATTCCCTTGCAGTTCTATTTTTCCATGGACATCTTGAAACACCCTCAGATATGCTTCCCAAACGGTCAGCATGGGGGGTTTTCATCAGATTTTCAAGGGACCGATGACATTCTCAAAATGATTAAGAACTGTTGTAGCTTCTGGGGCATAATCTTTTTAAAAAGCTTCTGTTCATAAGGAGGTTCGAAGCTCCCCTCTGCCTCGGACAAACCGGATGTCTGGTGGTTAGGAGCTCAGTTCCTGCACTCCATCCCCTTCTAGCTTAATGACTGTGGTAAGTCATGGTGCCTGGTTTCATACGTAGTGCGGCTAGTAGGCTCAAATTAGAAAATGCCTGTAATGTATTCAGCAAATGCTCATTTGTCAGCTATGCTGGATGAAGATAATGATAAAAAGTAATAGCTACCTGTGTGGCTTGAGGTGATTACAGCATTTCCTTTTTATATTTTATTTATTCACAGAACATGCTCTTTATCCGTTCTACCTCATTGAGCTATTTAATAACAAAAGAAACTAATGAGTACTGTTCGTTTCTATGTATTCAAGTGCTGTGCAAATTCAAGGTGCTATATAATGAAAACACTGGCAAATATTTGAAAGTGGACTCGTTTGCTATCTAAGTATGACTCTAAGCAGGTTTATTTGTACTTTAGTCCTATAGTACATGGTAAATTCACAGGGGTACTGTGAAATTCAGGTTGGGAAGGAGCATCATTTTAAAGGACAGATGTGTTTTAAATGATCCCTTGTAGCGTATTTAGTGAAGTGATTTTAAATTCTGTGTGAGCCAATGTTTTTATATTTCTTATAAAAGAAAGTATGTTTTACATCTTGTGTGACTTGAAGAACCGTTAACTGAATTTCTTTCTCTTTTTTAGCAATCTAATTCTCAGATGGATTTACATATTCCAGCCATTGATGATGATATCAATGAAATCATTCAAATCGATGGAACTGGAGATACATCTTCCAGTGAAGAAGTGGGAAGTACAAGAGATGTCGATGAGGCTGACTTTCCAGGGACTGCTGATGGGGAAGATCT
>NW_022111379.1:20102488-20115691 GCF_000313985.2 Echinops telfairi
AAAAAAAAGAAGCCCATGCCCACACAGAGACCTCATTGGCTGTGACCTGATTGACAGGCTAGACTCCACCCCTTTGCTCTTAATCTTCTCAAAACTACCACAGATTTTTAGGGTGTGTTTTGGGCCTAGCACTGTGTGGCCTTGATGATACCCACAGTGTCAGTCCTTCATTTAAGGAGGCGGCAAGCTTGTAGAAGTACGATGTTTCTGTACAGAATACTACAAGGGTAAGTAATACCCAAGTGTATCCATGCGTGGGCGTATTCCAAACACAGCTACTTAACCGTGTCTGTGGTCAGTTGCGGTGGGGGTAGGGGGGGCTTCAGACTAATTCGCTTGATGGTATGGTTCTTAGTCTCATTATTGTGCCTTCCAAAAGCACATGGCCTTCTGAGGGGATCTATTGGACCAGTTTCATTCAAGGCACGAGAGGTCAGCTTAGAAAGTTCTGGTAACTGATTTTTGGGATTCCAAAGGGGTAATTTTTTTTATTGTAAATGGGGTAGAGGTTTACATTTCAGAGTGATTAACTTTGTATTCAACAGCTAAGACCACTCGTCAAACTCGTTAACCCCCTCCCTCACTTTCTGAATCCTCTTCTCTCTCTTGGAACACCGTCTTCCATTTCTTTCCAGTTAGCACCTGGCAACAGGCCAGCCCATTGCTTCGTCTACCTGCTCTGTCCCGTCCTCCTTGGCAAACTCCAAATTCTAGTCTTTTTGCTATCAAAGTCTTTATAACTTATTTTCCCCTCTCTATAATAGTGGTCTAATATTTGTCTCCAAATATTGATAGTTTTCTTGATAGTTTTCCGTGAAGGACACAGGCCAACCATTGGGTCTTATTACGACATTTTAAGAAAATTAAATATTGCCTTGGTGAGAAAAGGCCAGGAAAGTTTTGCCAAGGAATCCGCCCCTTCATATGACGGCCATTAGCTCATTCTTTGAGGGTAGCAAAGGCTGTCCTGTGAGAATTGGTTGGGAAATCTTACCTCATCCACCCTCCAGCTTTGATTTTGCCCCTTCGGATTTCTCTTGGTTCTCAAAACTCAAGGAACATTTAAAAGGAACAAAGTTTGCAGCTGCCGAAGCTGCCACTTTTGATGCCGTGTCAATCAAAGAGCACAGAATCCCTCGGGGGAAAGGCTGGAGCAATGGAAATGACACTGTCAGCAGGGTGCAGTCCAGATAAAGGATATGTGGAGAAATAAAAGCTTCTTTTGCTCAATAAAGGCTTCTACTTATTTATTTTAGCAATGCCCCTGACTTATCCTCATATAAAAATTAAAGCACAAGGGATCTGATAGAGAAGGTTCATAGTATGATAACTTTTACTGTAGATTATGCTGCGGAGTCCCTAAACTAGCAAACCACATAGTCAGACGCTCTTGCCAGTGAGCTGATCTGACTCAGGGACAGTGGTAGAGGACAGAGTAGAACTGTGTCACGGGGTTTCCCAGGCTGTAATCTTTAGAAGCAGATGGCTCATCTTTCTCCTGCAGAGTGGCTGGCAGGTTCTATCTCTGACCTGGTGATTAGCAGCTGCGTGCCAACATTGTACCACTGGCTCCCTGAGTGGTGATGGGTTAACACACTCAGAGGCTAACTGAAAGGTTCAGTTCCACCCAGAGCCTGGTGGTTTCATTAGAAAAATCACGGAGAACCCTATAGAGCACAATTCTCCCCAACTTAAGTGGGGTTGCCATAATGCAGAACCAACTCATTGTTATAAATAGGGCACTCTAGTGGAATGTGAAAATGTTTTTATATGCTGCAAATATTTAGTGTTCTTGTACTTCTTTGGTTTCTTTTTCATATTTAAGCCTTGATCCATTTGGTGTTTATCTTGATGTGATTTTACCTTTTATTCCCCCTGCCCACTCTCGGGGACTATGAGGGGGTACCCCCCAAAAAACCTGATGCTCATTTGTTTTTTTGATGTGAGGGGGACAGTGCATTTGGAGTTCGTTCCACCAGGTCAGACTGTTAATCAAGCTTTCTATTTAGAGGTTCTGAAAAGATTGTGTAACAGTGTGTGACAAAAAAGGCCTGATTTGTGGCAGTCCGGGGACTGTTTTTGCCTCCATGACAATGCACCTGCTCATGTAGCCATCTCAGTGCTCCAGATTTTGGCAAAAAACAGCATGCCTCAGTTATCCCACACATCTGACCTAGCTCTGTGCGACTTTTTGTTTCTGAGAATGAAGAGGGGCAGGAAAAGTGAACAATTTGATGAAGTAGAAGACGTGGGGAAAATAAGAGGGGAGGTGTTGTCAGCCATCCAAACGGATGCCTTTGAAAAATGTTTCCAAGAATGGAATCGCAGATTTGACAAATGTATTACGTGTAATGGAGAGTACTTTGAAGGTGATAAGGTTGTTTTGTGAAATAAATAAATTCTGGGTTTTTTTGGGTACCCCCTCATATATCAATTGTCCTAACATTTATTAAAAATTTTATATATGTTAGCCCCACTGGTTTAGATAATTATTGATCATATATTAAATTCCTGTTTGTATTTGGGTCTACTTGTTGACTTCCTGCATTTCTTCATTGGTTTGCCTCTTTGTGGATCTGTTCTGCATTGATTCAATTACTGAGGTTTTGATCTCTGCTAGGGTCAGTACTTCTTCACTGATGTTCTTTTTTAGAGCGTTCTTAGGGATTCTGATTTATTCTTTATTTTAATCTAGAATCAGCCTGCCTTGTTCAAAACAAGACCCTGTTGGTATTTTCTTTGGGATCACATGAAATTTATGGAATTTGATATGTTTTTATGTTGGGAGGAGTAGGCTGCAAGGCTTTCTTGTAGAGCAGCTGTTATTGGTAGGGTAAACATCTGAAGGACACAAGGGAGTGAACCACGGTGCTGTTTGGAGGAAAGGCATCTCAAACAGAGAGAACAGCCAATATTAAGACCCCGAGGCAGGCTTGTTTTCAAGGAACAGTGACAAGACCAGAGCAGGAAGTGAAGGATCTTCTTAGGCCTTGGTAAGGATTTTAGTTTTTGGATAGGAATCCCTGGAAAATTTTGAAGAGAAAGATGACCTCTGGTTTATGTTTTTAATAGAAATACTTTGACATCTATGTTTATACTAGACTGAAGGGGCAGAGGGACAAGGAAGAAGTCAGGGAAACTAGTTATGAAGCCAATTTACAGATCCAGGCAAGAATGCATATTGGCTTAGACAAATATAATAGTGGAGGTGGTAGACATGGTTGGTATAGGGATTTGATTTGCAGAGAGCCAACATTTACTGATGGGTCCAGATATGGAGTGTGAGTAGGACAGTCACCTAAAGAATCTCTAAGATTTTTGGTCTGAAAACCTAGAAGAATGAGTGGCCATTTACCGAGATGGGGAAGAATGTACAGGTTGGGCAAGGGATATCAGTGTCGTGCTTTTGAACTTGTTTGCCATGATTTTTCCATATCCAGGAAGAGAGGCTGAAGCAGTGGAACAGAATCTAGAGTTCAGGGGAGACGTGAGCTGGAATATAAATTTTGGATGTATTCAGCATATAGATGGAATATTGCTTTAGAATTAGATGAAATCACAATGGGAGTCAATGTAAACACAAGAAGGAGCTCTGGTATACTTTAAAAAGTAAGGAAGATAAAACAGGACCTGTAAAAGAAGTGAAGGAGTGACCAGAGAGTTATCAGGAAAGCCCAGGAGTGGTCTGGAAGCCCAAGTGAGGACCAGGGAAATATATCATGTTTTCCAGGTACCATCAAGGAGCCATTTTAAATATATGATCATGACTTTATAGTGCTGCTAATCAGTATGTGTGTTAGACTGGATTGACTAGAGAAACAAATCCAGGGACACTCATATATGTATAAAAGAGAGACTTATATCAAGAAGTAATTATGCATCAATAAAACTGCCCAGTCCAGATCAAGTCCTTAAGTCTGATAGTAGTCCGTATGTTTGATACTAGTCCATACATCTCTTTTCAGACTCATGCAATGATGCAAAATGCAGGAGTATCATAGGCCAGTGAGTGAAAAATCTAGTGGATCCAGTGGCAGTGGGTGCATCTCCAGGGGTCTGGCAGGTCTCCGGCAGGTCTCTTGAGTGACTTGCCAGCAGGAAGGTGAAGCAGAGAGAGAAGACGTGGCCCACCTCAAGGGAGAAAGAGGAAGTTCCTAGAATCCCCATGAGAAGGCCACGCCCACAATGAGCATCATCAGACTTTGACCTGCTTGACAGGCCAGGCTCCACCCCTACACTTATTTACCAAGTTGACCTGACATTGTGTAAACACCACAGTATGGTGGTCTACATGTCTTATTTGCCCATCATCAGCCACATGGATATGAGCACAGTGTACAGCGAATAGTTAGATTTAACTAGGGCTGTTTGTGTAGCTGAAGGATGTCAAGTGTCTGATGATGATGTTTGATTATAGAATTTAAACTGGGTGAAGACAGTGGGGCTGAGGAGGGGAAAGGGGACAGAACAACGTGGAAAAGATGATAAGACCAAAGAATTTAGGTCCTTCCAGTAGTTGTTGTTGGAAAGTGCAGTGGTTGGAACTGACATTATGGAGAGATTAGTAGTTGGCAGCACCAGTAATTATATTGATAACTCATAATTGTCTGAGTAGGGTGCAAGGAAAAAATTCTGGAGAAATCAAGGAACGAAGAGGCCAAGGTATTTGGAAAGGATGTAATTCTGGCATATCGAGACTTGACAGTGTCAAGTCTATTGGAGACAGGGACTGAACCAGCAACAAAACCCCTCAACCAGTGAAGGGGGAACAGGGCCTTGAACAGTGAAGGAGAGTAGCGAGAATAGTATAGTGGGATTCAAGCTGAGCGTTCTCAAGGAGGAAGCAAAGGGAAGGGCTTGAATAGTAACGAGCAGCGGAGAACATACTGGCTCAAGTGAGACAGAAAGTAAGGAAGCACCATCGTTTATTCATAGCTTTTTAATCTCATTTGCTGCTGTCATAAATGGGGCTTTCTGTATTTTCTCTTGATTATATATATGAAGGCCATTTGATTACTGTATATTAATTTTATATCAACATTGAAATCTTCAGTAATGTTTCATCTTGGCTTTCTCAGACATCTGTAATTATAGCATCTCACTGCCATTGAGTCAATGCTGACTCATAGCCTCATAGCGACAGCCCCCCCCTGTCACCATGTGGTGTTTCCAAAACAGTAACTTTTACAAGAGTAGAAAGCCCAGTCTTGCTCCTGAGGAGAGGCTGATGGTTTTGAACTGTTGACCTTGTGGATTGCAGCCCAACATGTAACCACGACACCACCAGGACTTTAGGTCCCCCATTATAGCATCAGTAAATTTGTTTTATCTTTTTTGATTTTTATACTTCTTTTCTCTTGCCTAATTGCATTGACGAGTGCCTTTATTGATTTCAGTGTGCCAAGTAGGTATATAATAGTGGGTAATCTTATCTGTATCTTGACAATGAGAATACTTTGTTTTCCCTCCTAAAGCATGTTGATGGATTTGGGCTGATGTATAAGGCATGCATGTGTGTGTAGTCTTATTTTGAGTTTATTTAAAGAATAAAACACTAAGATGGAAGGGTTTTTACTAACTGCTTTTCAGCATCATTGTAGACCATCGCATAATTTGGCTCTTATGGTCTGTTGGTGTCAGGTGCTGTAGAGCGGGTTCCCACGCACAGTAACCCTCTGTGCGACTGAATGAAACACTGTCCCCTCATAATTGTTCTTCTGCTTGAGCCCGTTGTGGCTGCGACTGTGTCTGTCTTGTTGAGGGTCTTCCTCTTTTTTTTGCTGGCCCTCTGTTTTACCAAGCGTTGTGTCCTTTTTCAGAGACTGGTCTCTCCTGACAACCTGTCCAAAGTATGTGAGATGAAGTCTGGCCAATTTTGCTTCTATTCTGGTGTACTCCTTCCAAGATAGACTTGTTTGTTCTTTTGGCAGCCTATGGTACTTCCAGTATCCTTTGCCAGTGCGTTAGGACTAGTAATATGACTTTCATATTAATAGAATCATACGATTGAACCATCGGTGCCCTCCTGGAGTAAATGGAACCCTGTGATACAGCTTCAAGCGTGAATTGTAATCCCAGTTCCACCTAATTCTGGTCAGACTCGATCACTGGTGCTAACTGCCGGACTCTACTGTCACTGCTGCATTTCAGCCAGTTTCCAGCACTTCTGTACGTGAAAACTTGGAAGTCAAATTCAGAGTATACATTGCCCATTACTAGGATATTTTTTAAACAAATAGGATTTTATTCTTTTTTTTTTCTTCCTCATGCCTCCCAAAATGACACTGAATGCCAGTCACAGGTTTCTCTTCCTGCATTTGACTATTCATAGGCAGTAACAAAACACCAAGCCACACTCACTGCCATCGCGTTGATGCTGACTCACGGTCAACCGAATGGGACACGGTCGAACTTTCCCTGTGAACATCCGAGGCTGTAACTCCTTGTATTTTTCCTTGTGTACAAAAGTTTATTCTTAAATGTACAGCAGGCTCCCAGACAACACTTCATTCTACCGATAGGTGCCAACAGGTGTTAAGCAGGGATCCAAGTGTCTGGACAGGAGTGGAGTCAAGGCCATGGCGGGCCGCCCGCAGTCACCAAGGACAGCTTCCTTTTCGCCAGATGACTTACTTCCACCTGCGGCCAGAGGCCCTGCCACGCAGCCTTCGCTTTTAGCTCCTTGAGTTTCTTCTGCTCTTCCCAAATCTTCCTCTTTGGTCTGTTTCTTGAGTTGGTTCAGGGACTTTTTCTTGCACCCTACCTGCGGCCCCTTCCCTGGACCAGCCATCGCAAAGCAGAGCTTTGACTCCACCCCTTCAGTGCCCAGACTCCGCCCCCGCCCGCCGATTGGCTGCTCGTCCTACTGACTGTGGGAGGAGAAAGCTCCAGCTTTCTTCAGTGGAGGGGCTGCTGGTTTCGCACCGCCGACCTTGCAGGTGGCAGCCCCGTGTGGAACCCAGATGCCACCAGGGCTCTGTTTACCGTCAATAAGTAGGCTTCCATTTTTTTTTTGGCCTACCTTGATTTTATCTATTTCTGAGGTTTTTAAACAGTCACTTGTGTTTTACCCAGAGGCAGCAATGATTTCATGGATTCTCACCTCTCAGGGTGGGTAAGCTTTGGCACGTTTCATTTTCTCCGTCTAGGATGATGTATGGAATCTATAGCACAGCCAGCAAAATCTAACAGCTTATAAATTACACCTTCCGACCTTGCTCCCTTCTTTGCTGGGACTCCCGGTGTCCGAATGCAACACTGCCCTTCTCAGCCCTGGTAACACCCACCCTGTTATCTCTGATGAGCCTGTGGTGGCCAGTGAGCCCCTTCTCCCTGCTGTCCTTGACCGAGCTGGGCGTGCTCATCCTCCGTAGGACCCGTGTACTGTTTCTGCCTCCTTTCCTTGGAATGCTCTTGAGTCACTATCTGCCTGTCTTTATCCCTCAATACTTTGAGGTTCGGTTCAAATGTCACGTCATAAGTCAGCCCCACCCTGACCTCCCGATTTAAAGTTGCAACTACACGTCATCATTTACTTAGTATTTTCTGCCTCCTTCCTTACTGAAATGGAAACTAAAAAGCATGAATTTTGTCCGGCTCATATTTATGTGTGTGTGTAAATATATATTTTAAAAAGAAAACAGTCAGACACACAGGACTCAAGTATTTGCCTCGAGGGGCCATTACTTTTACGTACTCACACTCAGGGCCAGGAGACCCTTGTGACACAGCAGAGAAGTGTACACTTACACGATTAATTAATTTAGACTATATTTTTCTCCCTCCAGATTCATCGAAACAAGAACAAATGGAAATTCTATTTGAAAGACGGTGTTATGTGTTTTGGAGGGAAAGACTATGTATTTTCCAAAGCGATTGGTGATGCGGAGTGGTAACTTTTATGAGCTTAATACATCAGCTTTGTAAATCTGTGGGACTGTATTACATGTTATGAGACTTCCTTTCATTTTAAATATAGTCCAATGCAGAACCGCCTGTATTTTTTGTTCACTGTATAGAGTTGAATAAAGTTATAATTTATAAATGCAGATGCAAATGTACATTTATATCTTTTGTTTACTGTCTTGACTTTTAAAAATGTAACTGTCATTATTTCTTCCTTCATGAAACACAGATGCATTGGGTGTAATGGAGCATGAAGAAAGGTCACAGGGAACGGTATGATGTCTGGATCAGCTCCTAATAAAATAGTTGGGGAAAAAAATTAAATTAGACTCCAAATATCCTTAATGATAAAGTCAGCATCTGTTAGTACACATTGGGGCCAATGTTGCCCTCGCCCCTCACCCCAAATGATATTACAAAAGGTTCTGGGGAGTCTTGTTAACCAATAGGAACCCCAAATGCACAAAAACCGAAAACCCACACTCAGCGCCAATGCAGTTGACTCCACCGCATAACGGCTCAATCAGCAGGGCAGAGCTGCCCCTGTGAGTTTCTGAGCCTGTTATTGTTCATGGGATAGGAAGCCGCATCTTTCGCCAGAGCAGCAGCTGGTGGTGTCGAACTTCTGACCATGCGGCAAGGAGCCCAGTGCATAACTACTACACCCCCAAGGCTTCTCTGAGTCTTCAGTCAGTGGTCACTGCTGATATGCTGGGTGTGAAAGCCCACATGAACCCTGGCAGGCAGGAGACTTATGGTCCTGCAATATCTCTGAACGCGGAACTCTCTTTCTGAGACCAGGATTCCTGGAGCTAAGGATCAGACTCTCTGCCCTTAACCGTGTGGCTATATTAAACCTCTTCAAATCTTGGGGAATCCCGAGGGGTGTGGTTTAGGGGTCTGCTCTAACTCTGGAAACTTCTGGATTCTATATCATTTAAGTTATGGTTGGTTTTCCCTATCTTGCTATTTCCACCTAACACCCCTCTTCCCTACTTCCCGTGTTTTTCTTGCAGTGGAAGGTCCCTTTGCAAACTCCAGCAAAGGCAGGGTTTTCTTCCTTTCCCCTGACATAACCCCCTCATAGGTTTAGGCCTTCTAAGATAAAAGCCAAGGAGAGGTGCTCCCTTAGGGGAGTGTCTGCTTTGGCCTGATAATCTCATAGGAACCTGGTTACTGCTTTGAAATGAGAGAAAACAATATACAAAGAGCTCTCATTTTTTTGTAGCAATAAGAACAAAAACCGGTGTTCTAATAAACTATTTTCAAATATTCTCTTCCTTAGTAGATCTTCTGGTCCCTCAAAGAAACGTTCCCGCATCACTGCTTCTCTTACAAGAATGGGCCATGTGCTCTCTCTGGGTTAGGAACCCTGGTTTCAGCCCTGAATGGTGAGCGCATGGTGGGAACTCTGTCACTTTAGCTCAGCACTGGGGTGCGGGGGTTGAGATCCATGGCAGCTCCCTAAGTGTTAGTGAGGTGGGTCTGACTGGACACACAGATTTCTCATTGACTTCTTTAAGAAAATCAGCCCCTCTTGAAGAGCTAGCTGACTGTATTCCAAGATTTGTTTGTCTCCCCAGGGGACTAATTGCTAGTAGGTCTGTTTAGAAACGCTATCACTCTCTGAGCCTTGGGCAACATAGGTCAGGCGTTGGTCTTTGGTCATAGCTGCATGAGGATTAAGCTAGGACTGATTAGTAAGTGGATTGGAACCCTAACTCGGTTCTCCAGCTACATCCTGTTCATTCTCAGAGTGATTATTATTATTTTTTCCATACCTGTGATTCTGTATCCTCTGGCTCTTGAGAACTCTAAGGCAGTGGTTCTCAACCTTCCTAAGCTGCAGCCCTTTCATACAGTTCTTCATGTTGTGGTGACCCCACAACCATAACATTATTTTCGTTGTTACTTCATAACTGTAATTTTGCTACTGTTATGAGTCGAGCAACCCCTGTGAAAGGGTCGGTCGACCCTCAAAGGCGTCGCGACCCACAGGTTGAGAACCGCTGCTCTGAAGAGCTGTTGGTACTCTTTAAGGGTGCTCTAAAAAAAAACCCCCAAACTGACTGCCCTCAAGTAGATTGACTCATTGTGACCCTATAGGACAGGGTAGAACTATCCCTGTGGGTTTCCAAGACTGTAACTCTACAGGAGTATGAAGCCTCCTCTTTCTCCCACACAATTACTAGTGGTTTGGAATTGCTGGCTTTGTGTAAACAATCTGTATTTATTAGGGCAATGAGGCTTCAGTTCTAGTCACAGGCATTGATTTTTAGTAGTTTAAGTTGTATAAGGAAAGTAATAACTTTAGTGTGAGCATCAGTTACTGGCAGGGTGCGCATGGCACTTTAGTGGGGCATTTTATTTTGACTTACGTTAGTAGGTTAATATGCCATTTTCTTGTAAATATATTTTAAGCCAGGTAGAAACTCGGTGATTTACAACTAGAAATCTAAATTACAAGTAGAAAGCCCATGGTACTAACTCTCAGGAAGAAAGGAACAATTGTAATAAAAATATTACATGTTTTAGACAAAATATTTTAAATTATGAAAACATGTTGACATATTTGCAACATTTACACATGGATTTATTACTTTTTTTGTTTCAGGAAACAAATTAGGTTCTTTACAGCAAATGTTTTGAATGAAGAATAAAATATCAATGCCCTTAAAGTATTTTGTAAGTTTAGATGAGCTTTTCCAGTTTGATTAGCCTTTTAAAATCAATTTACAATCTACCAGTGATAATATCAAGCGTGGCTTAAAAATTGATACAAATTTCTTGAGTTGTTGATGTTTTTATGACTTGCACACAAGAGATTTTACAGAATAAGAAAGCAAATGTTCTCTCTGGGACCATCCCATAAGGGAAATGCTTCTGAATAAGGACTATTTTATATTTCAATTGCAAAAGTCAGTCAGCTAAAAAAAGCCCATCAATTATGGGATACTAAGATGTGTGAGATTCTAAGACATAGGTTCCCAAACTTATTTGGCTGACCACTCCCTTTCAGAAAAAAAATTATTCAGCACCCTCTGGCAATTAAAACATTTGTAATATAGCCCATAATCAGGATAAAGCATGGGTATCCGCTTGTGAAGTCCTACTGGATTGTTCCAGCGGCCACTAGGGGCAGTATTGTCCACTTTGGGAAACTTCTAAGGGCGAGAGTGGGAGGAAACGTGGAGTAAACGATACAGGGCATCAGCAAAGGCATTTGTAGCTTACAGGAAGGTTAATTAGTGGTAGCGGGTATGAAAGTATGGACATGGGAAATATGGATAAGGGGAAAAACAAGGGAGATGAGTTAGTAGTCCTGAGGCAAGAGGAAAATGGCCTGAGATGTGGGTATGATAGCCAGAATGTAAAATAAGCACCTGAAGTAGAAGACAATTCAAAGGAAAAACTGGTAGGTCTTAGTGACTAAAGTGACATGGGGATGAGAATGAGGGAGGCAGTAAAAGTAGGACTGACTGCACAAGTTAAAGCTTTGTGTATAAGGTAGAAAATAGCACTGTTTATGTAAAAGGCCAGGAACGTTATTTTCGGAACTTAGATACAAGTAGCTTAGGTTCAGACTCTATCAAAGAGTGCATGTTTAATACAGTCTGCTGTTTTGCTTTGTTAGCTGTTTTGGTTCTGGGGTGTATATACTAGTCCACAAGTTAACTGGGTCTGTACGAGCAACATGAGCAATCACGTTCTGCCATATCAGTGACAGAAAGTCTAGAACTTGCTTGCCAGGGAGCGGGCTGAATACAAACCAGTAGCTAGTTATTGGGTAGAAAAGGCAGAAATTACACCACCAGGGCTCCTTATGTGAAGTTCTAGAGCAGGTAAACCCAATATATGGAAGAAAAACCAGAACTAGGTTACCGCTAGGGATGCGAGTGAGAGACTGAGCCTAGACATGAGAGAACTTTTTGGAGTGATAATATTTCATAGCTTGGTAGAGATACAGGAATGTGCATTTCTCAAAACCAATTGGCTAGAAAAATTATGATTTGTAAATTTCACCACATATAAATTTTAGCTGAAAAAAACTCATACAAACTCACTGCCATTGAGTCAATTCTGACTCATAGCAACCCTATAAGGCAGGGTACAACTACCCCTTTGGTTTTAAAACTGTAGATCTTTATAGGAGCAGAACTCATCAACTTTTTCCCATGGAGAAGCTGGTGGGTTTCAACTGCTGACCTTGCAGTTAGCAGCCCACTTCGTAGTCCAATATACCACCCGGGTGCCTTAGTTAAAAAAATTATATATTATATTTTTATTTAATTGTTATTAAATAATACTGATAACCAGTAACTAGTTATTTGGTAGAAAAGTCAGAAATAGGAAAGACTCATTCCGTTATACCACTAGGGCTCTTTATATGAAGTATTTAGGGCTAATGATATCTACAACTTACTTTGAGATGTATCAAAATAAGATCAATTAATGGATAAATAGTAGATGGTAATAGAGCTAATAAAACATTGCTGAATTTAAGTGGTGCTTTCACAGTTCTTTCCATTTTTTCTGTATATTGGACATTTTTATTAACAAACAAGGAACTAGAACACACATGAGACCTACGGATGGCAAAATGGGAAGCAGTAAACACAGTCATCGAGAGAAGCTGGAGTCTTGAATCGCAGACCTTGAGTTTGAACGCTCTCCGTTGAAAGGTTACTTTTGAGAACTATATGCCCCTTCATTTCGTTGTTGGGACCCATTGAGTTGGTTCCCACGCTTAGCTGCCCTTTGCGCAGTAGACTGAAACATTGCTTGGTCGTTTGCCAACCTCAGCCTGGAAGGCGTGCTTGAGCCCGTTGTTGCACGGTGTTAATCCAATCAATTCAGGTCTTTCTCTTTCCACTGACACCTTTCCTGTGTTAGCTTGGCTTCTCTAGAGAAACAAAACCAGCGGCACTTGTATCTGTACATACATAGAAACTTAAATCATGCAGTGGCTTACACAGCTGTAACAGCAGCTAAGCTCAGTGTGGTTCAAGTCCATTGGTCAGATGCGAGCTGATTGCATCTGTGACTTGTGTAGCTGCAGAAGCTGATGGAACAGGAAGCAGGATGCTGAAGCAGCAGGACCAGATAGGTAGTTCCAGAGATACATGCATCCAAGGTTGGCAAGATACATCCAAGGTCGGCCAAATAAATCCAAGATCGGCAGTTGATACCACAGGAGATCTACGAACCAGACATAGGATCCCGTTCAAGCAGGAATTGAAGAGGCAAAAAACAGGATCTCTGATGATGCCTTATACCTGATCCCTTCGACACCTCGTG
>NW_022111379.1:20117178-20149828 GCF_000313985.2 Echinops telfairi
CAGGAGGGTCTCGAACTCAAAAACTCACTGTCATTGTGTCAGTGCTGGCTCATAGTGACCCCCTGTGGGTTTCTGAGACAGTAACTGCTTATGGGAGTAGAAAGCACGGTCTTTTAACTGCAGAGCTGCTGCTGGTTTCGAACTGCCAACCATGCAGATCACAGTTCAACATGTAACCACTATACCAGCAAGGCACCTTGGGAGTGTTTAGTGGACTTAAATTTTAACCATCTCACTTTAGCAAACATGAGGCCTTCTCCAGGGATGAGTCCTCCTGATCCCATAGCAAAGTAATGTCGATCAAGTCCTATGCTTGCTTCCTTGCCAAAGAGCATTTTGACTGTTCTTCCCAAACCAGATTTGCTCTGAATGAACATTTTATATATATATACACACACACACACACACATACATGTATGTATGTATATATGTATATGTGCATATATGTATATATATATGTATGTATTTAATATTCTTCACCAACACCACAGTTCAAATGTGTTAGCCCTTCTTTGCTCTTCCTTATTTCCAGTCCATTTTGCATACATACAAGGTGACTGAAAATCCCATAGCTTGGGGCAGGTGCACCAGTCTTCAAAATAACATCTTTTTCAATAACACTAAAGAGGCCTTGGCCATATATTTGTTCAAGTGCAAGATATCACTTGATTTTTTGCCTAATGCCTTCAGAGGGGCTCCTTGTGGTTCTAAATAAAATGAAATCTTTGATAATGAACAATCTTCTTATTAGGATCTTAACTTATTGGTCTAGGTGAGTAGATTTTCATTTTCTTTTGGTTAAAGTATAATCCATCCTGGAGGTGTACGTCTTTGGTCTTCATTAGGAAGTGTTTCAAATCTTCTTTACTTTGACAAAGCGAGATTGTGTCATTTACATATTGCAGGTTATTAATGAATCTTCCTCTAATCTTGGGTCATGTTCTTCTTTATATACTCTTAATTTCTTGGATTGTTTGCTCAGGAGTGAAAGGACACGACCTTGGTAGACATCTTTCTTGAATTTAAGCTATGTGTTTGTTATCCCTTGTACTGTTCAAACAACTTCTCTTTGTGTACAAGTTCTGCATGAGCACAATTATGTGCACCTGAATTCTCATTCTTTGAAATGTTAGCCTTGATTTGGTATGATCTACACAGTTGAATGCCTTTGTATAGGCAGTAAAACATAAACATATCCCTGGTATTTTCTTCTCTCGGACAAGAGTTGTCTGACATCAATTATGTCCCTCATCCTGTGTCCTTCTCTGAATCTGGCTTGAATATCTGGTAGCTTCCCTATTGAGATATGGATGTAACCTTTTAAACAATTATTTTCATAAAAATTTGGCTTGAATGTGATGGTAATGATATTTCTGCACCCCTTGGGTCACCTTTATTTCCAGCGGACACAGATAAAGACCACTTTCCGTCGGCTGGCCAAGAAGCCGCCGTCTCGTCTCCCTGTCTTGACACAGACACAGCAGTGCTTCCAGAGCGCCCTGCTCGCTGTCATCAAGTGCATTCTGATGCATAGTGACCCCAGGACCAGATAGAACTGCCCCTGGGGGGCTCACAGACTAATTCTTTATGGGAGTAGAGAGCTTCATCTTCTTCCCGAGGAGCTGTTCCTGGTCGTGGTTTTGAACTGCTGACCTCATGGTTAGCAGCCCAGTGAGGAACCACTACACCACTAGGGTAGTTTGTTGAAACATCTCAATTGGTATTCCAGCAGTCCCAGGAGCCTTGCTTTATGCAACGCCTTCAGTGTAGCTCGAACTTCTCCCTTCAGTACCACTGGTTCTTCATCAGATACCACCTCCTGGAATGATCGAACACTGACCAGTTTTGGGTTTTTTTTGGTGGTGGTGGGGCAGATACTGTGATTGTGTATTCATTCCATTTTCTTATCTTTAAAATTATAGACATATACAAACATATATCTTTTAACAACAGTTTAGGTTCCCATTCAGAAATCTTGGCACAAGTTGTTCAATGGCAATGGTTACATTCTTCACAATTCATGAACATCCTCACCATTTCCATTTTGGTTGTCCTATATCTCTTAATCTAGTTTCCCTGTGTGCTTATATTCTCATTTTTTTAAATTTTAAATGGTCTATTGACCATTTAGTCTCATAAAGGTGATTTTTTAAGAGGAACATGGCACTTAGCAATATTTATTATTTTATAAACCAATTTGTTATTTACCTGCAGGGTGACCTCAGTGGTTAGTTTCAGCTCAAGGTTTAAAGATTATCTTAGGAAAACAGCCTCAGGGAGTCCTCTAGTCTCAACCAGTCCCCTACTTCTGCTTTTTGGTCTTTAAAGAAAAGGAATTTGAAGTTCTATTCCACATTTTTTATGAAGAATTCTATCAGGATTTTTTTTTTAACATTTTATTAGGGGCTCATACAACTGTTATCCCAATCCATACACACATCAATTGTGTAAAGCGCATTTGTACATCATTTCTCAAAACATTTTCTCTCCATTTAAACCCCCAACATTAGGTCCTCATTTTCCCCCTCCCTCCCCGCTCCCCCCTCCCTCATGAGCCCTTGATAGTTTATAAATGGGTATTTTGTCATATCTTGCCCTGTCCGATGTCTCCCTTCACCCACTTTTCGGTTGTCTATCCCCCAGGGAGGAGGTCACACACAGTTCCATGTAATCGGTTCCCTCTTTCCTACTCATTCTCCCTTTACCCTCCCTCTTTTGCCACTCACACCACTGGTCCCTATCAGGATCTTTCTGTTGTGTCCCTGAGTAGTGGTAGCCAGGCACATCTAGTTCTGGCCACAGGATAGATAAGGTCTTGGTTTGTGTAGACTATGTCTTAAAGACTAGTTATCTATTTTGGATTTTTTGGTTTCCTTTTTACTGTTTGGCTTCAGATGACTAGGATACTAATAGTTGTATCTTGATGTCCACTCTCAATCTTTTAAAACCCTGGACATGACTCACCAAACTCCCACCTTCTTTTGATGCTTTCTGACTCACTCACTTTTATATTCATAAGATCCTTTAGTACTGCAACTTGAGTTTTTAAAAAAATTTTTTCAGCTTGAGTAATGCTGCAGGTGTCCTTTCCTTTGGGCTTTCTGACTGTAGGCCTTTGCACATTTTATTATAAGACTTTACTTTGTTTGAAGTGTCTGTCCAACTCTGTTCTGTCTTACCCAGCACTTTTAAACCTTTTAGTTTTCCCACAGCACTTGGTTCTAGAAGTTGTGTCAATGGCCACACAGAGCTCACAGTCAATGCTCATGATTATGGGGTTGATTATGGACATTAACAGGTTATAATTCAGGTGAAAACTTCTCAGAATACAGTTGTTCAGTCAAGACGTGTTACAAAGTTCTCTTAGGGCTGCTAATAAATGCCCAAAGCGCATGCAACTCCTCAGTGAGCCTCAACTCCAGGGCACTCCGCTTTAATTCTGTGGGTCAGCAAACCCAGTTCTCTGAATTCTGTGTCCAGAGGCACCTTACCCACAAGCCAGCCTTCTGCCCCAAAGACTCAGCATTAATTCTCTGTAGGGTGGACCCTCCTATCCTGTATCTAATACTCTGGCTCCTTATTCTGCTGGTGCTTCTCGGCAACTGTTCTGGTGTCAGGCCTCTTCCTGGCTCAAGGAGGTTCAATGCACAGGGATCTCGGGGGCCAGAAGACACTCTCCCCTCCTAGCTCTTCTCTCTTGTGGGCAGTGAGAGTCCCCTCTTCCTGCTTCTGCGATGGCCCATTTCATACCCAATAGGATAGCAATCACAATGATTCCTGCCACTATGTGTTCACAACTGAATCCTATCAGTATCTTCTGCCACTTTTTTTTTTTTTAACTCAGGAAAAAGTCATTTGGTGAGAGTTACAAGAGACTGGCTAGAGGAACCACATTAAATAATTCACAGCACTGCATGCTCTTGAACTTCATCGTTTCTTCTACTTGATTTAGCTACTCTGCATTCAAGAGCAAGTTTCAGAGTCTCTTCTGACATCCATCTTCAAGGAAAATTGGGAGTCATCAAAATGAAATGGAACACATAAAGATTGATAACCTAAGCGCTGCTGAGCTGAAATGGACTGATTTTGGGTATTTTGCTGAGATAATTTGATAGTATAAGACTAATAACAATATTTACATTATAGAATTTTGTGAAGATTAAATGGGTTAATAATTAATTGGTTAATGAAATATTCACAATATGTTCTGGGATACCAAAAGTATTTCAAATCATAATTAAATATAACAAATTTAACTTCAGCTAAAAATATCCACAGATCTGATTCATTATTCAACAGTAATATCAAATGTCAAAAGGAACATAAACACAATTGCATATTTTCATAAGGGCCAACATCACAACCAAGATTTATACACTTGTAGGAAGATTTGATTTTACCATTTTTCTTTCTTGGGAATGGTGAGAAGGGGCAATGTCAACTCTAACCTTTGGCAAATCTGGTCTTCAAAATTGCAATTTCTGTCCCCAGTGTGTTATCAGTGTTCCGCGTCTTGTGAAAGTCAGACCTTACACCTTTTGCATCTGGTCTCCAAGGTCCCCATAACTTTGCCGGTGTCCGTGTTAGATGTACGACGTGCTGAGAATCGCACACTCAGTTGTTTTCACATCCACTCCCACTAACTCCAGACCACATCTTTGGTTGAAAAGGTCCCTGGTGAGGCAGTTTTGTCAAGGTCAGCGTGTGATGGAAGAATGCACATTGGCCGAGCGCATCTCTGCCTGCCGGTCGCCATGACAAGACAGTGGGAAAGGGGTTTGGTGGCTGCGGGGGGCTGCTGCGCTGCTCCACTAGCGGCTGAGGCCACTCAGCTCAGTCAAAGTTGGCCGCAGCTGCTGTGTGGGAGGATGTGGGCAAGGAGACGCCGATTTCCCCACCATGTTCTCCGATCCCTCAAGGAACTTCCCAAAGGATATTTTTTCTTAAAGTCCAAAGAACATATAAAGCACTACAATTGAAACCACCTCATCACTGTCCTGTATGAGTCAGTGCTAGTAAATAAAAACACTTTCTATTTTGGATGTATTTTTTGATATTGACTAAAGATAAAGATGATGAATTTTATAGTATTTTTATTTTTTATTCACGAAACAATATTTTCTTCTACTTCCATAAAAGATGGGGTCTTAGAAATCAAACATATTTTTCTTTTATAAATGTCATTAACCTCAATGGAGTTCTCACACTTGCCTTGTAATGTTGCCAAGGTTTGGGGCTAGGTAGGAGTCAGGGAAATGAAACTGAGGGAGATACGGTCCCTACTTGCAAGGAACTTACAATCTACACTTTAATATTTCATTGCTCTTGAGAGGATTAATACTAAATAAGCTTCAAATGTGCCTAGTAGGATACAGAAATGTCCTTTCAGACGCTTACCTTACATTAATTTAAATAAGTACAATCTAGAAAGAAGATAAATGAAAGGCTTAGAAACATGGCAACGCAGTAGAACTTTCTTTGAGGACGAAATTGTTCTCTAGCCACTAAGCACAATGGCTATTGAGCAGTTACAATGCGGTAGTTTATCTGATGATTCATATTTTAATTTTATTTACTTTTAGTAAAAATTAGCCACATGTGGCTAGCAGCTACCAAATTGGATAGTGCTTCTTAAGACTAGAGTACGCTACTGGAACTATCTGTCAAGAAGGACCTGCGTGTTTGTGGGTGTGCGCATGTGTGTGTATTTTTTATGTGCTATGAACTAACAGTTTTGCAAAAATGAAATAATTATTACAACTAATTAGAACGAGGTAAAGGCAAAGGCATACAAAATACCACCTCCGTTTTAAAAATCAGAGTCAACAGACATAAAATTACTCTCCCCAAATTGCTCTAAACATTTCTCAACACTCTCGATGTCTTTATTTTGGGTCATCGTGTACAATTGAAAAATAGTTTTCAGACTGACAAAGGGCCATCGCTCATACTTTGCGCTAGGGGGAGGGAGGTCCTTTTTCAGCTGAATGTGCTTAAGAATAAATAATTTCCAAAATCCAACTCTTTGTGCTAAATTGCTGGTACAGGCAGTTTCACAGATAGGGGTACAGTCCAATAACGTGGTCACTGATGTAACCGTGAACACTAATTGCAGCAAGTCCTCTCTAAGACAGCTTTATATTGACGGTTCAATGTGGACAACTTCAGAGTGGGCGGAGGAGGCTGATGAGAGCCACTGAGCCCATTCTTGCAGCTGGAGGCATAAGCTGAAAAATCCTTTCTTCTATACCATTCAGCTCGGCGTTGACAGCAGCCAAATTTGCTCAGCAAAAGAAAGAAATCTCTTCGGAATGCCTGTGTGAAAATCGCGTACAGAAACGGATTGGCACAAGAGTTGACGGGGTAAAACAGAACCAGGAGAACTTTGGAGTTGGTCACTGTGATCAGGGGCACTTTGAAGGCTGCTGAAATGGCAAAAAAGGAGATGGGTGCCATGCAGGTGAAGTCGGTGAAGATGAGGACGGCCATTTTCTTAGCAATCGTCGTGTCTTTGTTGGTCGCCATCCGCTTTGGGCTCTGCACCGCACAGTAGATTTTAGTGTAGCACGCACAGACGACGATGAAGGCCAGCACGTTGAGGATCAGGATGGCGAGGATGTAGACCTGGGAGAGCGCGCTCTCCACATCCATCGGGAGGCAGATGCTGACTTTCATGTAGCTGCTGACCCCCACGAGGGGCAGCGCGGCGATCAGGGTGGAGAAGAGCCAGCCTCCCAGCATAATCGGAATTGCGTGTCTTAAGCGCCACTTTTGGTCGGGCTGCAGCGCCGAGGTGATGGTGTGCCACCTTTCCAGCGTGATGACCGTGAGCGTGTAGACCGAGAGTTCGCTGGCGAAGACGGTGAAAAAGCCTGCGGCGCGGCAGCCGCGCCCCGTCTGCCAGTCAATGGCGTGGTTGTAGTACTGGCCTTTGGTCCGGGCGTCCACGGAGGCGATGAGCAGCAGGTACAGCCCCATGCAGAAGTCGGCGAAGGAGAGATTGCACATGAGAAAACGGGGCACCGTCAGTCGGTACCGACTGGTCAGGAGCACCAGGAGAACTGTCATGTTGCCCGTGACCGCCAGGATGCCGATCAGCCAAATCAGGACCCGGAGGAAGTCGTAGCCCATAATATCTTCGCAGGGGTTGAAAGCGTCGGGGTCTGGGGCGCAGCGGAAAGTCTTCGGGGAGCAGAATCCGTAGTCGTAATCCCAGCCACTCAGATCATTCTCCAAAATGGCAGAGTAGCTGTAAGAGAATATTTTGGCTTCATAGCAACAAGTCGCTGTGGAGGGCGACAGGTTTCAAAAATGATTCTGCAATCGATTGTGGGGAAGACTGTGCAACTCTTCTTAATAGGGCTGAACGATTAAATGGTATGCTCTGTGGATCCTATGACAGTGTAACTATTTAAAAGGAAATCGAACATTCAAACAGCAACTTTTAAAGAATAAATATTTAAAAATTATTAGATGAAATATATATATTTTTTTAATTAAAAAAATTTAAGGATCATCCTTAGTGCTTTTACTTTTAAAAACCTAAGACAAAAGAGGAAACAACAGCCCGAGTCTTATATTTATTTGTTAAATTAATTGAAAACTCAGTATTTATTACAAGTTCCTTAAGAAGGGAGCCAGAAGCTAGGCAGACTTCTTTTTCCTTAATAGATTTTACACGTTGATTCAAGGACTTAATGAAGCTGCTTACCAAGGATGATTTTCTCTGCAAAACAAATTTAGAGACACAATATATGCAATATATGCATGCTAACTCCAAAAGAAGACGTTCTTAGCATTTTTCATAGCTATTTATCTCACTTGGTTGCCAGCCAAACTGCAGCCAAGCTGTCTGTTGGTGGTACAACACAAGTGAGGTCGTAAGATGAGCATGGTTGAAAATTGTCAGTTTTCCCCACCACGCTCTCCGTTTGCAAGTTCAGGCCATGAGTGATCAAATAGCCCAGTTGATAATTGGAAATCAAGGCTCAATTAGTGGAAACTGGGAGCAGAGAAAGGGGAATCTTGTATCGTCATGGACAAAAGAGAGAAATTGTGAAAGTAGTCATGCCTGAGGGGTGTGTGTCAAGGACAGAGAGTGGATTGACCAGGGGCTCCATCCCGAGGGACGGGACAGCCCCTCTCCGGCCCTGTCCTCTGGCCACTGCCTGCATTCAGGATTTTATCTCCCCTGCAGCACAATGCCCGATGGTTTCTTTCCTGGCTGCCTTCCTCCATAGGCAGCAGTCTCCTAGCCCATCCTGTACAGTTCTCCTGGGGTAATGACCTTTCCTCAGCACAAACCTATTATGTTCATTTACCGAACTCAAACTTTCACTAGGTCTGAGACTCTGTGTGATTATCACCAATGTCTGCTTACAGCTGGCCTCTGTCTATGCTCTAATCTCATCTTTGAGAAGCAGCTAGCCAGGAACCAGTTGCTGTTGAGTTGATTCTGACTCATGGAGACTCCATGTGGGTCAGAATAGAACTGTGCTCCACAGGGTTTTCAATGGGCTGACTTTGGGGCAGGTAGATGGCCAGACCTTTCTTCTGAGGCACCTCTTGGTAGACTTGAACCGCCAACCTTTTGGTTAGTGCATTCGCCCTTTGCACCACCCAGAGACTCTAGCAGGAAAGGTGTGCAGTTCAGTTCCTATGCTCTGGAATTACACTGCCTGGGTTCCAGTCCTAGCTCAGGCGTGCAGAGGTTATGCAAATCTGGGAGAACTATTTGCATAACCTCCAGTTCTTCATTTGCCAAATAGGGATAATGATCTGACCTTCCTGTAGAGGTTATGCAAATCTGGGACAACCGTTTAACGTCTCCATGCCTCCAGTTCTTCATTTGCCAAATACGGATGATAATCATATCTTTTTTGTAGGATTGTGCTAAGGTGTAATGCATGCAGAATATTTAGAAGCATGCCTGATATAAATTGTGTTCAATACATGCTAAGAATTCATATTATCTCTTGCATCTCTTCTATGTAACTTAGACTTTCGGCAGTGAAGTAACTGGTGACTCTGAATTAGCTCTGCTTTTTCCCCTCTCTGCCTTCGCATGCGTTCTTTCTCTGCTTTGGAATTTCCTTCCTCTCCTCTATTAAATTCCTCCTTACGCTTAAGGATAAACTCCTGTGCGAAGCCTTTCTTGATTCTCTACCCCACCCCCCAACTTTATTACCTTCCCTCTGGCCAGCCTTGCACTTAATCCACCTGTGGTTATCAAGTCTGACTGCAATCCGTGATGGTGAGCTCGCTCTTCTTTAATCTATTAGCGTTTTGAAGATGGGGTGGGGTGGGGTGGGGGGCCCGGGGGATATTCATTTCTGACAACCCCAGTACCTCACACAGTTTTGGGCCCACAGTAGCCATTCCATAAATGTGTGTGCAGTGAAAAAACATAAGCCAGGTGGAGGGGTGACTGGGCTCTGAAAGGACTTGAGAGGCCACAAGGACAATAAGCATACAGCTCAATGTGTGTAAAGCCAACACGCTTTCTCCTGGCCCACAGTCTGCTAATTCCATCTTGCGGGCTGGAGAAATTGGCTGCTATTTTCCTGTCAGGGCCATTACAAATGTGCATTTCACCTTAGGATCCCTCACACGTGAAAAGAAGGTTTTCCTCTGCTGGCAAAGCTTAACCTCTCAGGTTGTATATTAGGACGTGTGGACCTAATATGGTGAGTGAAATATACATTAGACCAAAACAATTTCTGAGGGGGGAGGCGCAGATTTAAAAGAGAAAGAAGCGTATGACATGAGGCTCCAAAAAGGTGCTTGGACACCAGACACACCAATTTGGAACCAGCGCAGGGCTGCTGCCGTGGGCAGGAGATTGCCAGGGAACTGTAGCGGTCTTTTCATTATCTTTATAAATAGCACATTCCCCTGCCTCTAGCTCTTGGACACACCAATGTAGTTATGAGTATTTTTCTACCTTTAAAGAGATAAGGTGGTTATGAAGAGCTATTAAAGAAAATGGGCCATTCATTTCTTGGCATTAAAAGGGCCCTTCAAGACCAACTCATTTTATTGACTGCTTCCTTGACTTGGTAAGGAAGCCAAGGTTAAAGGGGAAAGTGGCAGCACCAGGTCTTCCTCGCCAGAGGCCTTTACCCCTCTTTACAGCCCCCTAGTCAGTGCTCTTCAACAAGGTGTGGTCATTAAAATGTAGATTCCTGGTTGGACCCCAAACCCTAAATCACAATACCTGGAGGTGGGTTGGGGGCTACAATGCTGGTGGTGGTTGGGGGTGGGATGGGGTACAAGGGGGCTGATGTCAAGGAGTTCAAGAAGGAAAAGAATGTTTTGGAATTGATTGTGGTAGCAATTATACAATCCTGCTTGATGTGATTGCACTATGGAATGATATGATATCTGTATTAACTCCCCATAAAATGGTTTTGAAAAAATATGCATCTCTAGAGGCAGAGCTCAGGAATCTGCCTTCCTTTGAAGCAAGCTTCCTGGGTGATGGTTACACGAAATAATGACCTTTTACTTTCGCTTCTTTTAAATCAAATGAAACCTTCCCAGCTGTTGTCTTGATTTCCTCTACTTGCTCCTTATCAAAATCAGTTCAGTGGTTAGAAGCACTAATCTAAAACTAAAAAAAAAAACCCTCTCCTATGTTTTCCGAATAAATTCATATCGACAGTAGGTCAAACACGACCCTCCCTTCCAGTCTTTGCCCTGTTCCTTTTTTTCCTGGCCATATGGGCCAGGTTCTGGTGACGATTCTCCTTGGGGCTCTGTCTTCGGACCAGTCCTGGGATGGTCCCGGAGGCAGCACTACGCTTGACAAAGCCCAGCCGGAGCCGTCTTTAATGTTGAGCTGTGAGACTGTGAAGGAGTTGGCTGGGCTCCCACGAGAGTTAGCGCATCGGATTGTTAGTAGCACCACTGCTCCAGTCCCAACAAAGTTGAGAGGGGAAGAGGCTGGCCAGGCAGCGGGGAGGCCAGGTATCTTGGGGAGAGCAGGTAAGGCTTGGTGGATGCCCTAGAATCTCTGTGGATGGTCATCTGCCAGGTAGCAGGAGAGAGAAGACTCACCATGGAGCATGCCTTTTGCTTAGCCTGTCTGTAGGTTTCAGGGAAGGCTTTTTGTTTGTTTGTTTTGCTTTTGGGTGGGGGGTTGTTGTGGGAGATTAGGAGGTTTGTTTGAAAGCAGTGTTGGGTAGCAAACTGCAGATAGTATGTATGGTCCTGTGGGTGGGCTTGGGTGAGGCTGATGAGGAGGATTGGGGGGCTAACGTCCCCCCTGCTCCCAAAATGCACTTTGGCTGGCTCACTGACTATACCCAGAAAGGGTTTCCTGTTCAGGAGAATAAAGCCATGCTGCTTTAAGAGTTACATGGGCCAGCATCCGACAGGAGAGAATACCACGAGAGAAAAGTGGACAGCGTGCAGGAAACAGCTCTGGGGGTTAGTCACACCAGACCTACAGGAAAGAAAAGAAAAGGAGGCAGAAGCTCCTGATTTCCCACGTTCACAGTCTTCAACGACTCCCTTCACCTTCGATCTGGAAGAAAAATGGCATTTCTGCCGATTCATACAGATGAGGAGCCATAACGAAGAAGAAAGGCTTCAGAAAGGAAAAGAAATTGTCCAGGCACACCCGGTGTTTCAGAAATGTCACCGCCAATGAGTCTGTTTCCAGCTCTGAGGGCCCCAATGCCCAGAATCTATTAGCCCATCTGGTGCCTGTATGTAACTTGGAGATTAGAGGAAATAAAGAAGAGAAAAAAAGATGTAGAAGAGGGAATGGAGACTAGTGCAGAATAGCAGAGGGGCATCTGCAAAGCAGAGGGGCAACGAAGAAACGTCCTCATCTCTACAAACGTGGCAGCGGGACACTGGCATGACCTTCTAAGCCCTCCTCTTCTGCACTTGAATGCAAGCGGACATGCCAGGGCAGCCAGTGTTTCCAAAAGGGAAATATGTGCCCATTGGTCGGGAGAACAGAAACGGTGCTCCCACCCCGCACTCAGACGGAATCCTTTTAAACCCAGGAGCACCGTGATCACAAAGGACCGAGTTGCGCTGACGGGAGGTGGCTGCTCTGGAAGGTGTGTCTGAGTCACGGTGATCTTGGGGAAAGCCCACAGGTGACTTGTGACAATTCCTACAGCCGAAGCTACCATTCAACCGGGCCTTTAGTGCCAGGCCAGTACCTGCCACGGACGCTCTAGTTTCTGAGGAGAATCGAACTCCCGAATGAGCATCGCATGGTACACTTTCAAGAGTTTTGTATTTTTTTACCCCTCCCCCCTCCCCCACCAGTTGAAAGAGATCCCTGAGGGGCTGGACGACACTCGCAAAGGGAGGTTCCCATTTTTAAACTATGAAAGTACAGTGAACCCTCGCCACTCCGCGCTTCGACTTCCGCGGCTTCACTCTATCGCGGTTTTTGCGTAACAGCACATGCTCTGTCATTACTGCCACTGATTGGCTCATACTGTACACGCTTGATGCCATAAATAATATAATAAAATAATAAATGATCATGGTAACGTCCAAAATGTTTTACTGTATTTTCCCTTTTTCGTTTAATAAATTGGGTAATACGAGTGTCATGGTGACTAAAGGGTGTTTTTTCATGTCCTCTATGCTCTAACTACGAAAATATTTGATTTACAAATAAGGAATCCTACTTCTCGGCATTTCATTTATCACGGTAGGGTCTAGCACCGATTAACCGCGATCAACGAGGGTTCACTGTATTAAGAAAGGCTTTGCCCACATCCCCTCGGGTCACAACTTTCATCCGCAGAACCATCGGGGCGCAGAGAACAGGGTCTTAGAGAACTGGTCCTGCCGTCCTTCGCATGCAGATACTCACAGCGTTTCGTTAGTCGACTGCCTTGCTGTGCTTTCGCATTGTTTGGAAAAGTTTTCGAAAATGGAAAAGGAAACATTCTGCCTGAAAGAGAAGAGACAAAGAAAGAAAGAAAGGAAAAACAAGCAAACAAAGAAACCCAACAACACCCTCAGCCGTTGAGCTTCTGGGCTTTAAACGAAAGCTGATCCTCTCTATTTATGCTGTGTTCATGCACATGATCTATTACACCACCATCCCGCTCCGCACCCCTGCCCCAACTGTGATGCTCCTGGGGAGAGAGAGTCATCATTAGAGGCCCCCAGCTTAATAAAGGGTTCCCGAGTCCTGAGTGCTTCCTGTGGGCTCTGGAGATGAGGAGGCGGACATTCGTCATATCCGATGGGGGTTTTCACTGCTCATGGAACCCTTTCCTGTGCAGCCAGGCTGGGGCTTCGTCACTCTCCTGTCCACACCGCCTTGATTAGCAAGCAACTCTCTTGGGCTCCCCCACCCCCCACCGCGGCTTTGGGTCTCCAACCTGATATTATGACATGGATTTTATCATGGTTTTTCGCTTAGGTGTAGAAACATACACATGTAGGTGCTTCCCACTTCTCCACCTTTCTCTCTCAGAAGACAGGAGGCGTGTGTGTGTGTGTGTGTGTGTGTGTGTGTGTGTGTGTGTGTGTGTGTGTGTCTTTGGGGTTTGGGGGTGGGTGGTGGGTGGGGCAGCAGGAGGGGCCTGTCCAGAAAGTTAAAGAAGGCCTGATCCTAACATTCCTCAGATGAAACCCAAAACAGATACAAAGGGAAACTGGACAAAAAATGAGGGGAAAGGTGGGCGAGCCGTGAGAACCTCAGTGTTTCCTGGGGCGGGAGGAGAAAGGAGACAGTTCAGAGAGCCCCCTCTATATCTTCTTCTCCACCACCAAGACCACTGTTCATTCTTCTTAGGAAAAGCGTGGGATACAAGCTGAGAGGCGGGATTTATAGCAGAATTATCTAACCTACTAGACTCGCTAGATGTTTTAACCTACTAGACTAGATCTAACCTACTAGACTCGCAAATTCTCCAACATGGATGAAATGTGTGTGTGTGTGTGTGTGTGTGTGTGTGTGTGTGTTTGAAGCTGGCTCTTAGAGAGCTAGTATATGATCAGTCCTTCAGTTCACAGGAAAGGTGGCTCTTGTTGGCCTTCAGGTAACAGTCCTAGGTTCTGGCCTCTCTATCTTTACTGAAAGGCAATCGCAGATACAAAGGAGGCCATTGGGGCCAACTGCCCAGGCAGCTGTGTGTATTATCTGGGCTCACCAGCTGCAGGGCAGGGGGGCTGACTCAGAGCTTGCACAAGCACCCCACTGGCCCAGCTTCAGGTTCTCCATCTTTATAGGCGCCCAAGGTTTCGAGTTTTAGGGACACAGAGGGAGCCAGTGAAGGCCTGTGATTCTAATCAAATGACACCCATGTCACCATAGTCCCTGCTTGCTCTGATATTGACTGCTGTATCATTACTGTGTCGACAGTAGATGCAATCAAGTGGAGTTTGACTCACAGAGAAGAAGGTTCCACAGGGGTTTCTAGGCAGTAATATTTGGGGGAGTGCATTGCCATGTTTTCCAGGGAGCTGTCTGGTGGGTTTGAACTGTCAACCTTTCTGCTAGCAGCCAAGGCACCTAAATCCACAATTATATAAGCCACTCCCCTCCCTCCACCCCCATATCAGAAGTAGTCCCTCCTGTCAACTGGCATGAGAAGCTGAGGTGCACTTTGTCCTGGACAGTGTGTGACCCCTTTGTTGTGAAAATAAAGGCATCCCTCTGATCATAGTTCAGGGATGTGAATAATCCTTTTATCAGAGAGCATCGTGAAGTCGATGATAGCAGATGTGGTCAGGCTAAAATGTACTATCATTTGATCTCCCTTTTGACCCATTTTAAAGTTGTTTCAATTTTTAAAAAAAGTGAAGGGGAAAGACACATGGGTTACCCAGAAGCATCTTGTGCTAGTTCTAGAACCATTTCTTCCTACGCTTTCTCTGCTCTGCCTCCACACAGGCCAGAACGCTTTCTTGGAAGACTTTTGCCTCACTGTCTAGCCAACCTGTTCTCCCAGGTTCAGTGGAAGCCACCTCCCCAGGAAGCCTTCCGTAAACTCTGCTGCTATGGGAGTGGCTCTGCCTCTCTGCTCCATGCTCGCTGTTCTCAGCTCTAGCATAACATTTGCTGTATTGGATGTGGTTTCCTCGTGTGTTACCCACACGCAGATGGGCCTCCAGAAGGGTGGGGATAAACTCTGACTCATCCTTGCATCTTCTGGCTTCCGCACAGTGCTGGGAACCTGGTTAAGTTATCAAATATCTTTGAAGCTCAGGTTTAGGCCCAATTGTGCATGGCTCTCTCAGCACCAACCCCAAACCAAACTCACTGCCATTGAGTTGATCCTGACTCACAGAGACCTAACGGACAGAGCAAACCTGCCCTTGTGGGTTTCTGTGACTGTATCTTTTTACAGGAATAGAAAGCCTCATTCTTCTCCTGAGGAGGAGCTGGTGGTTTCCAACTGCTGACCTTGTGGTTAGCAGTCCACTGTGCAACCAGGATGCCTGCTCTCTGAGGACAGTAGAGCTTTATCTTTTTAGCTACCATGAAAGCTCTATGCAAAGCACATAGTAGGTGATTCATTATCGTTAGCCTGACTCCAAACAAAAGCAGCAGCATCCCGTCCCTCTCTCAGCAGCTTATCCAAATGATTGCCACGGAATCCTTAGGCTCAGGAGCCCTGGTGGAGTAATGGGTTACATGCTGAGCTGTGAGCCACAGGGTCAGCAGTATGGCCGTCGCTCCTTAGGATACAGACGAGACTTTCTGACCCGGTGAAGACCGGCAGTCTCAGGAACCTAAAAGGACAGTTCTACGCTGTTCTATGCTTCTATGGGTCAGAATCTTCTGAGCAATGAGATTCTTGGATCTTCTTAGCGGAATAAACTAAAACAAAAACAACCAAACGCATCGAGTCAATTCTAACTCACAGTAATCCTAGAGGGCAGAACAGAACCACCCTGTGGGTTTCTGAGACGAACTGTTTGCAGGGGTAGAAAGGCCCCATCTTCTTTCTCCTATGGAGAAACTGGTGGTTTTGAGCTGCTGACTTGGCAATTCCCAGCCTACCAGGTCACTACCACTCCACCACTAATGGGTCATGAAAACACTAGAATTCATCAAGACCGGCATCAAAAACAAAACAATGGAACAGAACAGGTAAACTAAATGAGACAACAGCTGAGTATATGACACATAAAAATGTTAAGTATTGCTTTATTATATTTCAGCTAAATATGCGACATGTACTGGGTTGCAGTGTAAAATTTTAAAAAAGTATTTCTTATTGTGCATCTGGGTCAACCGGCACCCCACCAAAAAAAACCCAAACAAACTACCTCAAACCCCAAAGCCCTACCCACTCTACCATCTGAAGAAACAAGCAAGCCAACAAAGAAACAAAAACCCCAAAGGTCTGGCAAACACTGCTTTAAGGAAAGAATGAGTGCTGGCACTTTGCCATTCTGTTTGGATCAAAGTAAGCCAGTGAGATGGCTCCAGTAGCGACAAACCAACCAGGAGCCAACGCTCTGTGTACACTCAGGCTGGGCCCTGTTCTGTCAGGGATGACACTTTTCTGCGAGGAAAGAAATGGTTTCAAGAAAAACCAAATTTCCCGCAGTGTTTTGTGTCCCCTTTCGAAAACGAAAGATGAAGACCTTGGGTACACTTTACTCTCTTGAGCCTCCCCCTGCTTGTTTAGAAATGGTGCTCTCTGATCAGGAAGAGAGCTGATTGATCTTTGCTGTGCCAGTTTCACACTCCATTGTGCAGTCGCTAAGATAGCTAAGATAGGCTATCATTCAATTAGCCCAGAATTGGCTCCGGGGCCTTCTGGCTGCCGGGGGACTGGACTCTTTGGCAGCAGCTTCCATGAGGGAGCTGGCTGCTCATTTTCTTCTTGTCCATCTGAAAGCTCCCCCTGGTGACTGAGTGGGCCTGGAAGGCAGGGACTGAAGGGGCAGGGAGCCCTCACCCGATTAACTATTTTGAGCTCTAGGGTACTGACACAGCTGAGCAGATTGTACCTTTTGTGCTTGACTTACACTTTGGCGGGCCAGTCCCTAAAAGCACAGCAGTGGCTGGGGTAAGTCAGCGTGGCATCCTGGAGGTTGGTAAATTTTTCCCTCGATGGCAATGTTTTTAGCGAATAGGACGACATGGCGATTAAGGTCTGAATGGGCGCCAGCCCATAGCTAGGCAAGGCCTGCAGTTTGGTAGCAGAAATGTCCCTGAACAGAAAAGAGGAGAAAGGCTTTTTCATTTATTTACCTATAGAATGCATTTCCCGAATGATACCTCCCCACAGTGCACAGTGATAAGGTCAATCCTCGTCCGGAGGTATCCCTCCCCTTTGCTCCATCTTGTTTCTCTCCTCTGTTCGTCCTTCAATGCATTCACAGAGAGATTTGAATGCAAAGAAGCAACACTGTTTTTCTTTTTTTTCTCATTTGCACCTATTGTTTTTTTCAAGTTTGAGTGTAACTCTTGGTCCTTGCCATCCATCCAACCATCCATCCATCCATCTATCCATCCATCCATCCATCCATCCATCCATCCATCCATCCATCTGTTTGTTAGCACTTCCTCCCTCTCTCCTTTATTCTCTGTCCTCTCCCTCCTCCCTCTTAGCAGAAGTGCAAAACACTATCTGCTGAATCACTGTAATAAACAAAACAAAATGAGTATGAATTGTGGGATGGAAAACCAATTTTCTCTGTAAATGGTTAAGATAAAACAAAACAAAACCCTAAAACTACCTGCTCTAGAATACAGCAGGCACAAGTGACATTAGCCTTGATGTATCTTACGCAGGAGGAGATACGGAGGCTTCAGATGCCTTGGTCTTTGACTGAGCAAGCCCAGCAGGACGGATTGTAGAAAGCACAGGCTGGGCTTGTTTGTAAGGGCCACCGAGGAGCATGGTGGTGTAGTAGTTAACAGTTCAAAACCACCAGTCACTCTGCAGGGGAGAAATGAGGCTTTCTATTCTCATAAAGAGTTACAGTCTTAGAAACCTACAGGAACGATTCTACCTTGTTCAGTAGGATCACCATGAATCCGAATTGACTCGGAGGCATGCTTTTCTGGTGTGTGTGTTGTTTGTTTGGTACCCGAGAAGCAGAATGCCCATTCTTTAACGACAAACTGGTGTCATGTTTCCAAAGCAGGCAAAGACTGGGCCGGGCCCGGCAGAGCTGGGTGGAAAACTCAGGCTTTGTGAACAAAGCACTGAATGTTCCAGTTAACAAGACTTGAGAGACCAGGTCAAAGAAAAATCCAAGCAAGTTTAGTGTCAGGAGGAAGTGTTGATTGGAAATTAAAAATTCCTCTCCATCTTCTATTGGCTGCTGTTGGTGCCCTATATGAAACTGTTCCAGCAGCACAGTGCCCCTCAGCCATTAGTGCCCCACACATGGGAAGGGGCAGTCATTGACTGGTGGACAGAGGAACTTGACCACACAGAAGGACTCATGGGAGCCTTCGGGGAAGAATCAAGGTGGGAGAATTGGCCTCAGCACCTCCACCTGTGGGGTCACCAACTTCTGTTGTTTTTGCATCCTTGTGACTGCAATCAAAAACATGTCAGCAAGGGAAATATTTTGGGGGGTTGGATGTAAATAATGCTTTCTTAGAGACTATTCAAATCCTAGAGGTGTAGTGCAAACAGCTGCTTGGGAAGTGGGTCTTGGCCCCAGAGTTCTGGACAAGTACAAGGGCATGCAGTGCCCACAGTGATTTCTAAGCAGGCTGACCTGGCTGCTCTTTAAGCCAAGACTGCCCTGCCCTGTCAGTCGTGCCCCATGCTTGACTCAAAGGCAGCTCTCTTTGGCTGCTTGGTGGCCTGGGCAGATGGCCAACTTGCTGTCAGCTCTCGGATTCTGAGTTGAGTGCCCTCTGATGGTGAGACATATAGAGAGGGACCAGGATGCACAGTGAGAAGCTGAAAGACAGCAGAGACCTCAGTGGCTAGAGCCACAAGGTAGTGGAAGCCCCAGCTAGCCTGTCATGAAGCTGAGTGGAGAGTAGAGCGTTAGGATTGATAGTGGCAGAAGGCAGGATTGGGGGTTCTAGTAGGAGGGGTTGGGAGTTGAAGCATCAGGGGTTGTGATGGCAGGTAGAAAGGTAGAGTCCAGAATAGATAGTAACAGAAACTAGAAAGTAGATGAACTCACACATGGATAGTGGTGGGAGCTAGGAAGTAGACGTAGGAGGTGGTGGTGGAGGGGCTTAGGAAGTACACAGGGCTGGGGATTGACATGGCATCCACGGAGTCCCGAGTTGACAACAGGCAAGAGATGGGAGGTAGAGTGAAGGGTGACAGTGGTGCGAGGTAGGAAGTGGTCAGGGCATGAGGCTAGCAGGAGCTGGAGGAGCGAGAAGAACTGGTTCAGTCCACAGCCTCCCTTTTCAAAGTCCGTAGAGATGCCCTTAAGGTCCCACAGGACCCGGCTCTCTGCCACCTCTGTCCCGATGTTCTATGACGCTCCTCTCTGCTCACTCCCCAGGCTGCTGGTCTCACGACTGCTCTTCTAAGACACGAGGCAAGTGCCTGCCACAGGGCCTTTGCTCTTGCTGAATGGTCTTCCTGAGATACACACCTTGCTCCCTCACTTAGTTCAGGTGTCTGCTCGGATGACACTTTTCCAGGACAGTCTTCCCATACCATCTTCTTAAACATGTTATGCCCACTCTACTTCTCTGCCCTCAGCCAGCTGCCATTTTTACCTCGTTCACAGTCCTCCCTGGTTCTATGAAATCAGGGCTGTCTGTCTTTTCCTAGGCGCTGTGGTTCCCGGGATGTCTAACACAGTGCCTGACACACCTTGCCCGTCTAGAAAATATCTGTTGAATGGGCGAACTGGGCTATCCTGTTCACCATCTTTCCGTACTCTTCTCATTTTAAAGTGACCCACCAGCTGACTGCTTTTTCCGTTGCCTCCCCTGCCCGGCTACAAACTCTTGAAGGGGAGGACTTTTGCTCTTCACCGTCATTCTAGCAAGAGGGCTCGCTCAGGCGCCCTGAGTGGAGTGACCGCGATGTGGTGCCAGGTGCCTCTGCAGAGCGGGTGAGGCAGCCACCCAGTTAGAGCCGAGTGTCTGGCCCCGAAGTCCCACTGCAGCTGCTTAGTCAGAAGGCTAGGGTTTCCGTGTTCTCTCCACCCCCACGCCACCCCCAGCTCTCTCAAGTGTCGTCACACTGTTGGTATTGGGCGCCATTGAGTGGGACCCTACAGCGGCTCTATGCACAACAGAAGGAAACACTGCCCAGCCCTGTGCCAGCCTCACAATGGCTGCTCTGGTTGAGGGCCCTGTGGCAGCCTGGTGTCGAGCCATCTCAGCGAGGGCTTCCTCGTTTTCGCCACCCCTCTACTTTACCACGATGTTCCCATGAACTGAGGGGACCTGGCTGTCCTCTCGCAATTCCAGAGAGCCCTGTCCAGCCAAAGGCCGGTGGCCAGTCTGCTCGCTGGTCTTGGGCTCCCGTGAGGGGTGTCATCAAGCAGCGCTCCATCCTGGCGCTTTTCCGCTGCAGAGGCCAGGCTGCCGCTTGCTCTACTCACAAGATGTTGGGCCCCGTGGCTCCCCGGAAGGCTGCGCTGTGCATCTTGGCCAGGTGGACGTTTTCCTTGAGCTCCCTGCGGAGAAAGACAGCTTCCTTAGTGGGTTCCCACCTGTACTAGCGCAAAGCATCCTCGCTCTGCCCGCACACAAGCGTTGGGTCAACCTGTGGGGGGTGCAGGGCTAGCAGAAGAAAGGGGGGCACGTGACTCTGGGAAAGTGGAGCTAAGTTGAGCAATGACTAGTGAGCCCAGCATCCCTTTTCCTCTGCAATCTCCCCCTCTCCGTTGGTGGGGGTCTCGGCATCTTCACCTTCCTCTCCTGGATCCATTCAGGGTTTACCATCAGTTAAAGCCCCTGTGCTTCCTCTCACAAAGGTGCTTCCCACCCCACCCTCTCAGTGAGAAAGGAAAGCTTGATCCCTGCTCCGAGGGCTCCTCAGCCCCGGCCAGGGGCAGCCCTATTGACCCTGTCAGAGCCCAGGCGACTCCACGGCCCACCAGGTGAGGAAATGGTGGGTGACCGTTAGAGGCATATATTTGGCCACTGACCTCTTTCCCTTGACATTGTATAGCCTTTGCTTTCCCCTTTTCCTGAGCCCTGTGCCGACTTTAAAGCTGGGTTTCAAGGTTATCTGGCCTCACCCCATGGCCATCGGGCTGCCCCACTCAAGGGGACCTTGTGAACGGGCCCCCAGGAGGTGGGAGGGTGGTCCGAGTGTCAGCCTGTGCAGTTGCACCTGGCAGCCCCACTTCACTTCACAGCTGTTATCTGGGTCTCCTTGAAATGGACAGAGGTCCTGACCATGTGGAGGTCGTTCCTCCTTACAAAATTTCACTATTTCCTACCAGGAGACTAACTGCTCTTCAAACCACAAAAAAAGAAACAAAACCCTAACAAACCACATCCACCACCTTCTAGTTGATTCTGGCTCCCTGTGACCCTACAGGACGGAGTAGAACTGCCCCGTAGGAGCTCCGAGCCTGTAAATCTTTCTGGACGCAAAGCGCCACGTCCATCTCCCAAGGAGCAGTTGGAGGCTTGGAACCAGGACCCTCCAGTTCGTGGCCAGGTGCTGTACGCATGGTGCCCCTAGGGCTCCTACACTTCCTGCAATGGTGACCTGTGTGTGTTGGCTTCTGGTTTCCTTGGTGCTGACTCACATACAGCAGTGGTCCTCAAGCCTGGCTGACACGAGGACCACCCGCGGAGCCTCAAAAAAGACCAGATGCCCGGGTCTCACTGAGTCCGGATTTAATGGGCCAACAGATGGCCCTAAAGGGCAGCCAGAGCTGCAAACACGGGTATGCACCAGACCAGGCTTGGAGCCCAAGGAAATTGGCATAAGCCAGGACTTCAGATCAAATACCAGTAGGCAAAAGAAAGTTGGCTCTTGGATTTTGGAATCGGGTCTTGGCATTTTCCCCCCACAACACCCACGTGTGATGCCACTGCTCAGGTAGGTGGGGTGTTCCTCTGGGTAGTTCAGCCACGAGTGGTCAGGAGCTCGGACCGGGAAAGGTCAAGCTGGTGGGGCAGAAACTGAGAAACTGCAACTGGGCAAGAGCGAGCTCCTCCTCCACGTGGCCAACATTGGAGGGTGGAGGGGCTTCCTGCTTGTAGTTGTGCCTTTCAGGCATCTTCCTCTCCTATGGCTTCTAGAGTTGTTTTAAAATAATAGTATGTGGGAGTATGTAAATATTTACAAAGAAAATAAATGGGGCCTCCTCAAAGTTATCTCTTTCACAATATTGCCAGCATGCTCTTGCTTTTAAATATGCATCTCTCAGTGGGCAAGAACATGCATATCTGATTAGGCAAGTGCCTGGTATTCCGGGTGCCCGGCTGTCTGTCTTGTGTATGTGCTCACCACCAGGTAAGTGTACTGTGGGAACAAGGGCGGAGGGCCACTGCTCTCCAGACCAGGCGAGAAGCCAGGGGCAGGGACAGCAGTACCACCTTAGGCTTTCCCTTTGCCTGGCTCACCCTTGTCCTGCAGGGCAGCCTGCTCCCAGAGGGAGAGCTCTCTGCAAGCCCAGGCCTTACTCTAGGTGGACCAGAGAGCTAGGAGAGGAGTCCTTGGGCTCAGGCTGCCAGCCTTCCTTGGGGCACTTTGTTCCTACCACAGAAGGGTTATGACCTCAATGAGCATGCTGGAAAACCCTGGAGAGTAAGCACATCCGTTGCTGGTGTGAAGATTTCAAGCCTGGGGACCTGTGATTGTTACATAATCTGTTGTCAAGTTGAGACTTAAGAGTGAAGGGGTGGAGTTTAGCCTGTCAATCAGGTCACAGCTTGATGACCTCATTTGGAGGTGCTAAGGAGATAAATAACTTATTGAGAAGACACATGGAGCTATGCTAGAGCCCGGGAGCTGAAGGAGCCACACGGAGACCACTGCCAGTACTAAGATGCTTCCATTGCCCCTGGATCCACCCACTGGCCTGTGATCTTCCTGCATTCGGCATCATTGCATGTGTTGCATGAGTCTGAAGAGGAATTTATAGACTGGTATTGGACATATGGGCTAATATCAGACTTAGGGACTTGATTTGGACTGAGCTGGGATGGTTTCTCAGTAATTTGCTCTTGTACATAAAGCTCTTCCTTATACACATATGAGTGTCTATGAATTTGTTTCTCTAGTCTACCCAGACTGACACAGCAGCCCAATATGTAACCATAATGTAGCCACCAGGGCACCTCAGGGACATGGAAAAACAAAGCAACCAACCCATAGCCCCCCACTCCGCGCAAGATGCCTGGTTATTACCTGGCCTCCTCCCATCACTTTACATCTTCTTCACGGTCTTCCCGCTCAACTCCAAAGCCCACCTGCCATCTCAAAGCGGCAGGAGGCACAGCATCTCACTCCCTGGGTCGCTATTTGCCACATGCTGAGACTCGGCGCTGTCCCCCGGCCTTTTCAGCAGAATGCCCCATCAATCTCACATTGCCTCATCCCCCGGGAGGCATTGCCATTTTCTAGGAGATGAGGTTGTCCGAGTCCATTGCTGTTGAAAATCTAAATCAAGAGAAAATCCCCTTTCCCTCACTCCACGGGTCTTCCTCTTATCCTGGTTTGCTTTCATTGTGTTCAGTTATGGCTTGATGAACAAATAATCCCAGTAATGACCAGACCAAACTAACGGTTCACATCGCAGGACAGAGCATGCTACAGGTTCAACCAGAACCCTGCTCTTTCTGTATCCTGATGCCTATGCCAGAAAAAAAAAAAAGAAAAGAAGTAAATCCAATCCATCGATCAGATTGTCCTGGCCAAGAAAAGTAAATTCAATCAATCGATCACGTTTTCCACCCTCCAGGTGGAAGAGGCCCAGGCAGAACCACCTTCTGAAACCCAGTGAGAGAAGCCTCACACTCCGGCCAAAGCGCGCTGCGCTGGGGCACTCTGGGAAGGGCAGAGAAAGCCTTCCGGACCTGTGCAGGTCTCTGGGGGACAGCCAAAGTCTCTCTTTCCTGTCCTGCTTGAGGAAGCAGGGTGTTTGAGAACCTTGCTGGGCTTCTTCCATGCCATTATTCTGCCCAGGGGCATATCTCAGGAAGGTGTTTGAGACGGAGATGGATGTAGATGTTGTGCTGAACTTCTGCTTGTTGGTTTTGAACGCTACTTATTTCCTGCCCTTAGAATGCAAACCCCATACCAGGGACTCACTGAAAGGAGCCCTGGTGGCACAGTGTTTAAACACTCAGGTGCTAACCAAAAGGTCGGCAGTTTGAACCCCCCAGCTGCTCCACAGGAGACAGACTTGGGGGTTCGCTTCCATTGCTGGGCCACAGTCTGCTTGGAAACCCTCCAGGGCAGCGGTACTCTGTCTTGGAGCTTTGCTATGAGTTGGAATCCACTCGATGACCGTGAGTGAGAGAGTAAAAACACTGCGGATGTGGGGAGCTTCCATCCCCTGTGAAAACGAGCTGGAGGCTCCCCAAAGCTCCCCCAGATGGGGGTTCTCCAAGGGGAATTGTTGGCGCCGATGAAGGCTGGTCACTGGTGCTATGCGACATCTCTGCTGTCGGGCCAAGGAGAAGCATTTCTTTTCTGAACGTGGGCTGCCTCTACACCACCACCCACCTGAGTGAGGGGGCTGGAGAGGGAGGCTGTGGAATGGAGGAGGCGTAAAGGAGGGTGTTGAATATTTCAGCAAACTGTCGACTTCAATGTATTGAGGCTGCATCTGTCTTTGAAACCCGGCTGCTCTGGGGTTTCCAGCCAGTCAGTTGCTTAGTAACACGGGCGAAGCACCGGGGACTAGCCACTTGAAAGTTTATTTTCACCCTGAGTTAGTTGCTGAAGATGGAATGTGATCTGGTAGCCAGCGTAATGTTTCATTTTTATTCATGAGCTGGGGAAATAAGCACATACTTACAGCGAAATCAGCGTCGTCCCATTGAATGCATGGCTTTGTATTTCTTCAAATCCATTTCCATATAGTTTGCTGAAGGAGGGAGAGAGAGGGCTCAGGAGCAGGAAGGAGAGGGATGCAGCTGTTTGGCCGTATATATTCTCCCGCCGGTTGCGTTTATTGCTAAAATAATGACTGGCAGTCACAGTGTCGAGGTTTGTCACTCACCTTAGAGTCTAATGGCTTAGGGGTGGGAGATGAAGCTCTTACCTCCGTCTCCAACCCTGGCCCCTCCCCACCCCCCCCAATTTGTTAAGTGTGAATGCTTGACCGGCCATTCCTGGTATATGTGATGAGTTAATCCTCATCGCCATGCCCATTACTACACTGATAAGAAACCCAAGTCTCAGGGTGGTTATGCAGTTTGCTCCAGGCTAATCAGGAAGAAGACATCGACATTTCCCAACGGAGAGACTTTTTACAAAATACTGGCCGGCAACCCTCAACACTGTCAAGGTCAGCAGAAACCAAGGAATTCCGAGAAACTGCCACAATCCTAAGGACGCATGATTACTACATGGATTGTGGCAGTCTGGATGGGACCCCGGGATGCAGAAAGGACATTAGGGAAGGAGGGGAGAGACCTGAATAAAGTACAGCCCTTGCTGAATAATAGAGTATTGGTTTTTGCTCATTCATTAGGACGGTTATCCTGTTTCATCCAAGATCCTGACAGAGGCAACGGGGTAACGGGGAACTCTGGCCGTCTTTGTAATAATTCTATAAACTGATAATTGTTTTATAATAAACATTTGTTCAGAACATTAAAAAGCACAGATAATATTAACAATCACAAAAAAAAGGGGTTCAGGGGAAGCGTTGGGCTCTGAGGCCAGAGCTGTCTGCCTGATGTGTTAGCCTCATTTCCGCCTCCGGTGTCGGGGATGGTGGGCACAGAGACTCGGGGTGCCATAAAGCGGGGGGCTGCAGATGGGGCCAGTGCTGAGTCAGTCTTTCTCTCTTTCGGGTGAGGATGGGGTTTTTGCTGATGTTTAGTTTGGCTCCAGAATCAAGACAATTTCACTATGTATAAAATATTCCTTAAGACCTATTCGTGGTTAGTGAAACACTTGAGTAGGTGCAAGTACATTTAAAAAAAGACCTAGAACACAGCAACTAATAGAAGGTCTTAGAGTGTGTTGTATGTCGTTAAGAGAGTGAATTATGACATTTTCTTTCCTTTCTATATGTTACACACACATGCATTATGTAGATGTGCGTATGTATGTTTGTGTACTTCTGCCCTGAATAAGACACGAGAGACTCCATAGAACACAGACACTCAGGAAAGTTAGAGCCACAAGGTTGTTGGAGAGGATCAGGCCCCTCTTTGTCCCATTCATTTTAAACAGGTGGGAACAGGCCCAGAGAGGAGAGTGACCACTGAGGCTGATGGGGCAGAAAGAACCAGAGCACAATTGGTCTGGGGCCGTTTCCAGCACATTGACAATTCTGGCTGTTTTCATTTCCTCCCTCCGATTGCCATGTGGCCTCCCCACCCTCCTCCCGCTGGGCTGTGCTCAGGGTCATCTGAAAGTGGTCCTCCCTGCTCTTCCCTCCAGCCTTCCCTCCCTAGGCCCCTCCCTGGACTTGTTTTTCCATCATTGCTTTACCAGTAGCCGAGGCCCTTCAGGCAGCAGGTAGTCCTCAGGTTTCAGATGATAGGATAACTACTATTACTACCACCACTGCCACTGCCGTCGCTATCAATCTTTATGGGAACAGACAGCCTCATCTCTCTCCTGCAGAGTGGCTGGTGGGCTTGAACCTCAGACCTTGCTGTTGATAGTCCAACCCTTACCCGACGATGCCACCCGAGCTCTTTGGACAACCAGTACTTACTCTTTAATGCTAAGTACATTTGCCTTGACTTTGAAAGGGCTGAACCAACCCCCACTCACAACAGATTTTCCATCACCCTCACCTTGACCTGCTGCATGGGCAGCTTTGAAATCATTGAAAAGGCGCTGGTCATTTCTTGCACTGACCATCCACTGTCACCAGTTTGATTTCAACTTAGAGTAAACTGAGTTAACTGCGCATCGGATTTCCAAGGTGTGAATCGGTCCAGAAGCAGAGGGTTACATCTTTCTCCCATGGGCAAGCTGGTGGGTTCCTTTGCAGTACCATGGAGAGTTTAACCGTACACCACAGGAATCTTTGCTTATATTGGAGTAAGGATAAACTCTATGCGACTTCCACTTAACGATACACCTAGGAACAGATCTCTTTTGTAACCCAGGAACTGTCGATATTATATTTCACTTGTTTGTGACCTAATCCTTTCAGCAGAATGTAAGCTTCTTGGGAGCAAGGATTTCACACTGTTTTGTTCACAGTGGAATCCCCAATATCTACAACAGTGTCTAGCATCTGGTAGGATTACAATAAATACATCTTCAATGAATAGACCAATTTCTTTGTATGTGTCATAGCTGAACAGGTGTAAAATCTATTGACTTAAATGAAAGCATTTTGCGCTCTCCCCTTTATTTTCATTTTAAAAAAAAGAAAAAAACGTATTTGTATGAATTTTTCAGGTGTAATGATGGAAGTCCCAAGTAAGAAAGGGTGGTGGTGCAACAGCAACTTAAGTTCCTTGTATCTGGGAAGACCCCTGCCTTCCCATGCTGGGTTGCTGGCAGCTGCATGCCCAGGCTAGGGGAGGACTGGGGATGTGTCTTGGGAAGTAATTCTTAGTCCCAGGCTTTGGCCTGTGAACCACAAGGCCAGCACTTCGAACCAGCCAGCTGTTCCACCAGAGAAAGATGAGGCTTTCTGCTTTTGTAAAGACGACAGTCCTGGAAACGCACAGGGCAGTTCTGCTCTGTCCCCGAGGGCCACTTTGAGTCACAGTGGTCTTGATGGCAGTGGGGTTGGCTTTGGCTCGGCTGCAGATGACTCTTGCTAGCAGTTTCCCTCCAACAATGACAGCAAAGTTAGTTCGTGCAAGAAAGTCTTGTCTTTCTCCCGAGGAGCTGGCTGGTGCTTTCAAACGGCTGACCTTGTGGTCAGCCGTCCTACTAATGGCCGCTGTGCCAGCAGGTCTCCTTTAAGTTTCCCTAGACGTTGCTAAAGAAAATGAGCACTAACTTTTACCTTATGGTGTGCTTGTGTGTGTGGGATGCGGGTGGTCACCTTCAGTCAACCAACTGTGTATCTAAGAGAACCCGCAACACTGAAGGGTTCTGAGGGCAAACTATTGAAGGATGTCGGAAGCTTCCAGAGATGAGTCACTGTACCCAAAATAATTGGTTGACATTCAGCGATTCCAAGAGGTGGAACATAATCAAGATCTGATCCATGACATTGAAGGAAGAAGTCCAAGTTGCACCGAAGACCTTAGGAAAAAACAAGGTTCTAGGAAATGACAAAACACCACAGGAAATGTTCTAACAAACTGATGCAGGGCCAGAAGTACTTGCTCATCTATGCTAGGAAATCTGGAAGACAGTTGCTTGGTCTACTGGCTGGAGAGATACATATCTGTGTCCATTCTAAAGAAGGGTGACTCATCTAATGCATAAATTATTGAACAATATCACATGCAAGCAACATTGTACTGAAGATAATTAAGAAATGGTTGTAGCAGTGTAGGGAGCTGCAGACAGGGAGCGGCCCCAAATTTAAATTGTACCCAGAAGAGGACAAAGAATAAGGAATGCATCTTGGTTGAAAGCAGAGAATACCAGAAACATGTTTACTTGTGTTTTATTGACTATGCAAACACATTCAACTGTGGGGACCAAAGCAAACGTTGGATAACATTGGGAAGAATGAGAATTCCAGAACACTTCCTTGGGCTCCTACAGAACCAAGGGGATACTTCCTGGTTCCAATCAGGAAAGATGTGTGTCAGGGTGGTATCTTTTCATCATACTAATTCAATGTACACGCTGCGTGAATAATCCACGAAACTAGACTGGGCGAAGAACTGGGCATCCAGATCGGAAGGAAGATTACTATGACAGGTAGAAAGCTTCCCTTTGACATGTAGATGATACACCCTGGCCTGCTTAATGTGAAGAGGACTTAAAGCATGTACTAATGACAATTAAAGACTGCAGCCTTCAGTACGGATGAGAACGCAATCCAAGGAAAAGAAAACTCACCACATCTAGACCAATAAACAACATCATGGTTGTGGAGAAAAGAGAGAAGGTGCTAAGGATCTCCTTTGACTTGAGGTTGTCATCAGTGCTCATGAAGAAGTAGTCAAAAAATCAAATGATGGGTAGCATTGGGAAATGTGCTGCTGAAGCCCTCTTGAAAGTGTTAATGAGCAAGGATGTCACTTTGAGCCAAGTGAACACCAGAGCCAAGCCATGGTTATTTTTAATCACGTCAGATGCATGTGAAAGCTGGACAAATTATATGGAGACTTCCTAGTAACTGGTGGTTTTGAGTTCTAGTGTTGGCGGAGAATAGTGAATACACCAGGGACAGTAAGAACCACAAATTTGTTTTGGACGAAGTACATCCAGAATGCTTCTTAGAAGAGAGGATGCCAGGACTTTGTCTCATGTACTTCAGACATGCTATCAGGAGAGACCAGTCCCTGGAAAAGGACATCATGGTTGGTCAAGTAGAGGGTCAGTGAAGAAGAAAAATATTCTTGATGATATGATTGGCACAGTGGCTCAAAGAGTGGTCTCAAACACAACAATTATGGAGTTGACACAGGACTGGGCAGCGTTTTGTTCTTTTCTCCATGGGATTGCTATGGGTTGGAACCAATTTGATAATATCTAACACCATCACCACCACCATCAGTAACAACAAAGTCTATTCATTAGATTGAGTCCAAAGAGAGCAAGGGCGTATTTAATTCATATACTAAACTTGAGTACCTGGAGGAGCTGGTCAACACAGAGTGAGAAAAAGCCTGACCTCTTGTGGGAGGGACACTCTGCTGGACTCTCCTGCTATTACATGCTTTCTTCTGTCTCTAGAGCCAGGGTAGGAAACCTCGGCCTGTGGGCCATCTAATGCCCATAAAACCATCAATACCAGGTCACATCTCATGCCACCAAAGAAAAGCAGTTCCAGCCATCATATTCGAAACCAAACTCACTGCCATTGAGTCAATTCTGACTGATAGCGACCCTACAGGACAGGGTAGAGCTGCCCCTGTGAGTTTCCTACATTGTAACTGTTTATGAGAGTAGAAAACCTTGTCTTGGTCTTTTGGAGTGGCTGGTGGTTTTGAACTGCTGACCTTGTGGTTAACAGCCTAACCTGTAGCCCCCTACACCATCAGGGCTCTGAGCCACCACATTAGGGGTTTGTTAATAATATATTTAACCAAATATAGCTGGATAATTTTGTATGGCCCTTGAATGATGCTATAAATATCCAAATGACCCTTGTCAGAAAAATGGTTCCCCTCCCACATCCCTCAACATATCCTCCATCTAGATCAGTGGTTCTCAACCCGTGGGTCACGATCCCTTTGGGGATCGAATGACTCTTTCACAGGGGTTGCCTGATTCATAACAGTTGTAAAATTACAGTTGTGAAGTAGCAACAAAAATAATTTTATGGTTTGGGGCGGTCACCACAACGTGAGGAACTGTATTAAAGGTTCACAGCATGAGGAAGTTTGAGAACCACTGCTCTGGAGCATCTTAAATATATTCTTCTTCAATTCCTGGACACCATTTTTTCAAGATTTTCCCTTCCATTTTGTATTATAGAACCTGATAGGTACATGGTTGTGGTAGTTACATAATCTGTTCTCAATTTGAGGATTACAAGTGAGGGGGTGGAGTTTAGCTTGTCAATCAGGTTGGAGCTTGATGACCTCATTTGGAGGCAGGAAGGAGATAAATAGCTCGTTGGAGGTGGGACACAGGCTCACTCCCTGGGAGATGTTGCAGCTGACAAGACACATAGAACTACACTAGTGCCCTGAGCTGGAGGAGCCACATGGAGACCCGCCAGTGCCGAGATGCTTCCACTGCCACTGGATCCACAAGACTTCCCACGCGCTGGTATGTGATCATCCTGCATTTGGCATAATTGCATATGTTTTGTGAGTCTGAAGAGGAATTTATAGATTGGTATTGGACGTATGGGCTAATACTGGACTTATGGACTTGGTCTGGACTGGGCTGGGATGATGTCTCTATATTCACTTGCTCTTGCATGTAAAGCATTTTCTTATACACACACGAGTGCCTCTATGAATTTGTTTCTCCACACTAACACAGTGGTTTAGGTCTGTTGTCTTGCCTAATTATATGCAATCTCCTTACTTTCTTAGCAGCTCAATATTATTGGATTTTTCATTTTTTATTTTATACTTGGAATCTCATTCTTGGACAGCCTCCTGTCATTCGGGAGGTTGAATTTCCTCAAAGCAATCTGTGTTAGATGGAAGAATCATACCGTCTTTTCCCTGAACTTCTTTGGAGTCTGTTTTTTTAGAGTTTAGTATTTATCAAAGTTTTCTCCTCCATCCACCAAATCAGTATCACCTGGAATTTCTTGTTAAAATGCAGCCACAGACCTACTGAATCTGAATATAGTAGTCGTGGCACCAGGAATGTGCAGGTTTACAAAGGAAATCTCAGATGAGCTTAGGGAGTACCAGTATGGGGGCCAGTTAGAAGCATTTTTTCATCATGCAGGTCAGATGGTCAATTGGTCATCATTAAGTGGCCTGCAGCCCTCTGACTATGGCAGAAGGACAGATTTCCCATTTTAAGCCCTCTACAGAATTTCCCTGCAATGTCTGTCAGTCTGTCACACTGTGGTGGCTGATGTGCTGCTGTGATGCTGGAAGCTATGTCACTGGTAATTCAAATGCCAGCGGAGTCACCCAAAGTGAGCAGGCTTCAGTGGGGCTTCCAGACTCAGAACAACATCAAGGGAGGAATTGGCTGCCCACTCTGGACGAAGTAGCCCCTGAAAACATTAATGCATACCTTTGGAACCTTGTCTGATACTTGTCGGACACAGTGGCGGAGCCCGGGCCCCTCAGGGTGGAGGGGGTTGGAGGGCATGCAAACCGTGAAGACTGAGGAAGGAGCAGCTTTCTCTGAGGGCAGCTGGTCATGGCCATGTGAGTGGGGGGAAGCTTGTGGGAGTGGAGACTTTGGGACCTTCATTTGCATTTGGGGCGTGACTCAAGGTCAGCAACAGCAGCAACAATCTGCTAATGACTTGAACGTAGAATGTGTGACTTTAAATCTAGGAAAGTTGGAGTTCAAAAATGAAATGGAATGCTAAAGGATCGATATATCAGACATTAGTGAGCTGGTAGTGGCCATGTTGAATCAGATAAGCATGATGTCTCTCTCTAGGGGCTGGTCCCTGCTGACGACATGTTCAAAAGATGTGCAATAAAGCATCACCATCCTCACTTCTAAGGAACATTTTGGCTGTACTTCTTCCAAGACAGATTTGTTTGTTCTATTGTCAGTCCATAGCGTATTTAATATTCTTCAACAACATTATAATTCAAAGGCATCAATTCTTTAGTCTTCCTTATTCACTGTCCAGCTTTCACATGCATATGAGGTGATGGTAAATACCATGCCTTGGGCCAGGGGAGCCTTACTTTGCAAGGAAACATCTTTGCTTAACACTTTATAGCAGCGATTCTCAACCTGTGGGTCGTGACCCCTTTGGAGGGGTCGAATGACCCTTTCACAGGAGTCACCCAATTCATAACAGTAGCAAAATGACAGTGATGAAGTAGCAACAAAAATAATTTTATGGTTGGGGGGGGTCA
>NW_022111379.1:20150606-20156004 GCF_000313985.2 Echinops telfairi
GGACTTGTGGGCTTGGGCAGCATTGGGTTGGGATGTTTTCATGATGCACATTTTCTTTACATAAAACTCTCTCTTATACGTGAGTCGCCGTGGATTTGTTTCTCCAAAGTACCCAGACTAATACACTGACCATGTAGATTTCAGCCCAAAGCTTAACCACAACACCAGCAGGGCTCCTGTTATAAAAAAGGACATCACATAATCATTCTTGAAGCTCAATATGGCCTGTGATAGGATTATATCTATCTGCTTTCAAGAAATCAATCAATATAACTATTATTCAAGCTTATGCACCAACCACAAAGCTGGCAATGAAGACACTGAAAAATCCTACCAATAAGCTCAGTCAGAAATTGATCAAGCATACTATCAGTATGCATTGATAATTATTGGTGATTGGAATGCAAAAGTTGAAAGCAAAAATAGTTGGACATCTTTGCTTGGTGATAGAAACATAGCTGGAGATTTCATGATAGAATTTTGCAAGACCCAGGACTTTTTCATAGCAAATACATTTTTTCAACAACACAAAAGACAAGTGTACAGATGGGCTTCTCCAGATGGGATACACAGAAATCAAATTGGCTACAAGTGTGGGAAGAGATGATGGAAAAGCTCAATAAGAGCAGCTAAGGGTCCGACTGTGGAGCAGACCATCAATTGCTCATATGTAAATTCCCATTAAAGCTGAAGAAAATGAAATCAAGTGGCGCAGCACCAAAATACAACCTTGAGTCTGTACCATTTGAATTTTGAGAACATTTCCAAGAACAGGTTTGATGCATTGGGCACTCATGACAGAAAATCCAGTGAGCTGTGGGAGGACATCAAGAACATCATACATGAAGAAAGCAAAAGGTTGTCAAAAAGACACAAAAGAAAGAAAAGATCAAAGTGGAGGTCAGAAGAAACTCTGAACTATGCTCTCGATTGCAGAGTAATTAATGAAGACGGAAGAAATAATGAAGTCAAAGTCCTGCATAGGAAAATTCGATGTGCACTGCATCAACCGATTGGAAGGCATTCATACGGGTCAGCAGACAGACCTGGAATTTTTCATAGGGTATTTTTGGTTTGGTTTTTCTTTTCTTCATGCCGATCTATATAAGATAGGCAGAATAAACAATCCCAATGGGGGGAAAATGGGACTGATGGCTCTGGGGTACAGGGGAGAGGAGGAGGTGGGGGCAAGGGAGGGGGAAGCCAACAAACTCAGGGACAAGAGAACAATAAGAGATCTAAAATTGATGGCGAAGAGGGCAAAGAATGCCTGGTGGGGTTCGATCCAGTGCAATGTAGCGGAGAGCAAGTATAGAGAGCTGAATAAAGGTCGAATGTGAGAGTGGGACAGAAGGAACGTAAAAGGAAATAGAGAAAAGAATTGAGGAGGCAATTATAGAGCTATAAACATAGGCATGTACATATGTAACTATATTACTATATAATTATAGGGATATAGGTTTATGCACATATATTTATAGGTTAATTATTAAGGTAGCAGATGGACATTGGGCCTCTACTCAAGTTCTCCCTCAACGCAAGAACACTTTGTTTTAATAACCTGACATTCTGTGATGCTCACCTTCCCGACAGGATCACTGTAGACAAAATGGGTACATAAGTTAATGTGGTGAAGAAAGTTGATGGTGCCAGGCTATTACAAGATGTAGCCTCTGGGGTCTTAAAGGCTTGAAGTTAATCAAAGCCATCTAGCAGGGAAGCAACAAAGCTCATATGGAAGTAGCACACCAACCCATGTGATCACAAGGTGTCGACAGAATCAGGTATCAAGCATCAGAAGATCCACAACAAACAACCATTTTGATGCAAATGAGGGGGGTCAGAGTGGAGACCCAAGGCCTATCTGTAGATAATTGGACATATTCTCACCAAAGTTTCACCAGGAAGGGTCAAACCAGTCAGGGTGCAGTATAGCACCGAGGAAACACACAACATTCCTCTAGTTCTTTGATGCTACCCCGCCCCCTCCACTATCATGACACCAGTTCTAGCTTACAAATCTGGCTAGACCAGAGCAGGTACAGATAAAAGCTCTCGACACACAGAATCCAGGATAGATAAGCCCCTCAGGACCAATATTGAGAGTAGCATACCATGAGGGTAGTGGGGAGGTGGGGAGAGAAGAGGGTGAAAGGGGGAACCGATGGCAATGATTGACATAAAACCCCCCTCCCACCTGGGGGGTGAACAACAGAGACATTGGTGAAGGGAGACCGCGGGTGGTGTGAAATATGAAAATAAAAATGTATAAATTATCAAGGGTTCATGAAGGTGGGAGGGTCGAGGAGGGAGGCGGGAAGAGCTGATATCAAGGGCTCAAGTAGAAAGAAAATGTTTGGAAATGATGGCAACATATGTGCAAATGTGCTTGATATAATTGATGCGTAGATTGTTATAAGAGCTGTAAGAGCCCCCAATAAAATGATTTATTTGAAAAAAAAGAGAAAATTTGGAAGTACAGCTCAAGAAGACAAAGTCAGATATTATAATAAAATGTGCAAAGACTAGAGTTAGAAAACAATAAAGGAAGAATGCTTTTACATATCACAAACTGAAAGAACTCAAGAAAAAATTCAAGATTTGAATTGCAATACTGAAAGATTCAATGGGCAAAATATTGAATGATACAGGAAGCATCAAAAGAAGATGGAAAGAATATAGAGTCACTGTACCAAAAAGAACTGGTTGACAGTCCACCATTTCAGGAGGAAGGATATGAACAAAAATCTATGGTGCTGAACGAAGAAGGTAAGCTACACTGAAAGTATGTGCCCAAAGCAGGGCTCCAGGAATTGATGGAATATCAATACAAATGTTTCAGCAAGCTGATGAAGCGCTGGAAGCACTCCCTCGTCTATGCCAGAAAATTTGGAAGACACTCTTTGGGCAACTGAGTGGAAGAGATCCATATTTGTACCCATTCTAAAGAAAGGTGACCTGACAGAATGCTCAAATTATAGAACTATACCATTGATATCCCATGCAAGTAAAATTTTGCTAAAGGATATCCAATAATGGTTACAATAGAACACGGACAAGGAGCTCTCAGAGACTCAGGCTGTATTCAGAAAAGGAAGTGGACCAAGGATGTCAGATGGATCGTGACTCAAAGTGGAGACTACAAGACGCTTACTTGTGTGTAATTGACTGTGCTCAGGCATTCGACTGTGTGGATCATAACAAGCTATGGATAACCTTGAGGAGAATGGGAATTCAAAAACACTTCATTGTGCTGTACATGGATCAAGAGGTAGTTGTGTGAACAAGGGAAAACTGCATGGCTCAAAATCAGGAAAGGTGTGTGGCAGGCTTGTACCTGTATGCTGTCTGCTGAGCAAATCATCAGAGAAGCTGTTTTCTGTGAAGAAGAAGGCAACATCAGCATTGGAGGAAGGCTTATTAACCACGTTCCATAAGCAGATGACACAACCTTCCTTCCTCAAAGTGAGGACAATTTGAAGTACTTGCTGATGAAGACTAAGGATTATAGCCTTCAGTATGGATTATGATTCAATATAGAGAAGACCAAAGTCGTCACAACTTGACCAGTGAGTGACATCATGATAAATGGAGAAAAGGTTGAAGTTGTGAAGGATCATGTCTTGTGTAGATCCATAATCAGTGCTCCTGGAAGCAGCAGTCAAGAGATCAAAGGATGAGTTACATTAGGTATATGTGCTATAAGAGCCATCTTTAGAATATTGAAAAAGAAGGATGTTACTTTGAGGACTAAATTTCACCCAAGACATGGCATTTACAATGGCCTCATCTGCATCTGAAAGTTGGACATTGAATAAGGAAGACGGAAATAGAATTGATGTGAAGAATATTGAAAGTACCATGGACTGCTAAAAGAACCAACTGAGCTGTCTAGGAAGAAATAAGACCACAGCGCCCCTTAGAGGCAAAGGTGGGAAGGCTTCACCTTACATACTTTGGCCATGTTGTCAAGAGCCCGTCCCTGGAGGAGGACATGGTGTCTGGTAAATTGGAGGAGCAGAGGAAAACAAAGAAGGTCCTTTACGAGACGGATTGGTACAGTGACTGCAACAATGGGCTGAGGCAGAGGCACGGGAGCTGACTGTAATTTCTTCTGTTGTGCATAGGGCCGCTAAGGGTTATAACTGACTTAATGGCACCCAAGAACAACAATAACAATGGAATTGCCTTGCAATGCAGGCAGTCTGTTAGCTTGTAGCCTCCTCAATTTGGGGAGGGATTTTTATACCGCCGAGTGGAGCAGGTCAGGGCAGTGGCCTCGGCTGCCCTACAGTATTCACTTTTCAAGGATCCTCAAGATGTAGAGCTTGATTGGCATCTGGATATTTTGGAATTTGCTATTTTTCATACATGTATTTGCAGGGACTTAAGCATTGCACTGTTAACCACAAGGTTGGTGGTTCAAACCCACCTTTTGCTTCATAGGAGAAATATGAGGCTGTCTGCTCCGGTACAGATGTAAAGTCTCAGAAACCTTAAGGAGCAATTCTACTGTGTCATATGGGGTCACTATGAATTGAAATTGACTCACAGGAAGTGGGTTTGGTGTGTGTATTCATGACAAGTAAGTATATATTTGGTATATATATATATATATGAAAAAATACTCAGGAACACACACAAACGCACACACACCCCCCACACACACACCGACAACCTTCTTTTGGCATAGCCTTGCTGCCCCACCATTTCCTTGACGGCTGCTTCTCCTCTCTGTCTTACCAAGCTGCACACAATAGAATCTGCTGCCTTGTTGTGATTAAAGAGTGGCTTCCTCACTTTGGAGACGTTACATCGTGAGTGGGAGGTGGCCTGCTGTCAGGCCTGTACAGTTCTTTAAATGCCCTTTAGAAACATCTGGAGAGTCACTTCAAAGAACTTCTTCCCCCAAGCATCACGGTGTCAGAAGGAAACACGGAAGCTTCCTTTGCCTGAGGATTCTGTCATCCCCAGAAATGAAGGCTTATCCCCCCTCGTCTCTATTACAATAGCGGCACCTTACTTTAAAGCATCGTCTGTGCTCGCTATTCAAATGTCAGTGATTGTGAATCAGAGAGAATGGCATCTTTTTCTTCAAGATGGAATTCTCCGGCTTTAGAACATAATCACAGATGACACTGTGATTCTGAATGCTACCTTGTTGTGAACTTCAAGTGTTCCTGGGGCTCTGAAAGCAGCTCTGGGGATAGCTGAGCAGTGTTACATGTTTTGCCACAGTTCCTTCTTAGATTGTGTGGCCACCTGGTTTTTGGATTTTTTTTTTTCCAAAAGAAAGCCTAATTTAGGTTTGAGATCTTTTAAAAAATATATATATTATCATTTTATTGGGGGCTCATACAGCTCTTATCACAATCCATACATACATTCATCCTGTCCG
>NW_022111379.1:20157850-20159196 GCF_000313985.2 Echinops telfairi
AAAAAAAAAAGAAGAGGAACCATTAATTTACCATTCCCTTTCTCTTGTCCTGGTGGTGCTGTGGATTAGGCATTAGGCTGCTAACCTCAAGGCCATTGGTTCAAACTCACCAGCTGCTCTATGGGAGAAAGATGAGGCTGTCTGCCTCCATGGAGTGTCTGAAACCCAAAGGGACAGTTCTGTCCTATCCTAGAGGGTCACTGTGAGTTAGAATGGACTTGGTGGCAGTTGGCTTGGTGCATCTTCTCTGAAGTCCTTTTACACTGAGTAACTGCCCCTGGATGAAGTTGATTCTCCCGCAGTGGAGGTGCTGGCAGTAACAGCATCTGGTTCGGTGTGCTTCATGCTCCCACATTCCCACACAGCTCAGAATCTTCCTGGCACAGAATCCCTCGCTCTGGTAGGGAAGCCTCCTACCTTCCTGCCTCCCTTCACCTCAGCAAAACACAGGTCAGGTCACCTGATTTTACTATGTGGAGTTAGTGAAAAGGGGTGACAGGCATCCCAGAAAGAATGGATTCAATGCAGAGAAGGATATTTTTAGAAATACCCATGCACCACGGTGATACTTGGAGCAAAAGTGAGACACAGGAATCAGAGAACAAGGAAATTTCTTTTCTTTTCTTTTCTTTCTTTCTTTCTTTCCTTTCTTACCATACTGGCTAATGAATGTAGAAGGAATGATAAAGAATCTAAAATTACTGTCTCGTGACTCCAAGGAGCCAGGTAGGGCAGTGGTGAAGAAGCACTCAGCAGTTACCAGAAAGGCGAGTGGTTTCAACCCACCATCTGCTCCATCAGAGATGGGTGCCCGTCTCGCCCCGGAAAGATGACAGCCCGGGAACCGCCCCAGGAAAGCTCTCCTCTGCCCTACAGAGTTGCTATGAATTGGAATCTGCTGCAGGGCAATGGTTGAAGTACTGACTGTTCTAAAAAGTCCGGGTCCATCAGTGGTGAGAAGCGGTTGTCTGGGTGAAAGGTTGTTGGGGAACAGCATAGACACAGAAATTCAAAGTATCGCCACAGTGTGCTTGCTAAGTCCAGAGAGGAAGCTGTGCCCTGACAATAAAGAGGGCTGGCCGTCACCACCCTAGCCATGCAGCCGTGTGGTGGGAGAGCGTGATGTGACGCATCTCCTGGTTTGATGCGGTAGCCGAGACACAGCGTTGTCTTTGCAGTGTTCTCACAGGGATGGCTGAGTTATTTGTGATGGTAGTCAGATCAATGCAGACAACATACCTGGTCTCCTCAAAATATGTGTCACACAGAACAGGAAGTCAGGGAGGCTGTTCTAGACCTGGGTGACTGGGAGGAACTACCAGCAGAATGCGATGAATAAACTTTGA
>NW_022111379.1:20160612-20187793 GCF_000313985.2 Echinops telfairi
ATGTGAACGAACTATTGAATTGTATGAATTGTGAATTATATGCCAATAAAATTGATGGGAACGATAAATTTTAAAAATATAGCCTAGAAAACCTTAAAAACAAAATAAAACAAAACAACAAGAAAACAAATGCAGTGACCTTTGAGGGAATCTGTGAGTCAAGTTAAATCAAGGCAGAGAGGTTATGGTGACTGATTTTAAAGACTCTCAGGATAATAGCGATAGATTTAGGTGAAGGGTACCAGACAATCATGGGCCTTTATTAGAAAGCTGTTTGTTTGTTTTTAATTTAAAACTGTTGTGTGAGAAAAAGGGCCGGAAAGTTGTGTGCAGAGCCTTTTCCCATCACAGCAATCGGCCTGATCATTCTTGGAGGGCAGTCAGGGCTTTTGTACGAGAATTTCACAGGGAAAATTAATCTGTCCAGCTTATATCCCCGATTTTGCCCCAAGAGACTTCTTTTTGTTACCCCCAAATTCAAAGAAGATTTAAAAGGAGTAAAATCTGAGTGCTTCAAGGGTGTCCAAACTGCCATTTTGGTCAACGGCACAGACTTCTTTGAGAAAGGGCTAGAGAGATGGTACCGCCGCCTTCAGAAGCGTGTGGACCTAGATGGAGGGCAAGTTGAGAAACAATAGCTTCGCCTTTTGGTATTTCTGCTGAACAAAGGTTTCTATGATTTTATAGCATTCCTTTTTGACTTCTCAAATGCAGCGCTAGATGGAGTGGATGTGGCAAGATGTTCGTAGTTAGCACATCTAAACGAGGTGTAGAGGAATGTTTATTGTACTGGTCTTCCCATATTTGGGTGGATTAAAACATTTCATAATTTAAAGAAATTTAATAGAGGTGATAAGACACGAGATTCTCAGGATTGTCTAAAACATAGGTTCCTAAACGTATTTGGCCTACTACTCCTTTTTCAGGAAAAAAAAAATTACTCTTTGCCCCCTTGGCAACTAACAATTTGTACTATCATCTATAGCCAAGGATAAAGGGTACAGATCTGCTTTTGCTGCACCCCTGTTCATTCCGGTGTCCCACCCCGCAAGGGGGTGACATCATCCACTCTGGGAAACACCAGGTGTGATTGGCGTTAGTGAATATTTGCTTTTAATTGTGGAGGTGAGTTTGCACAAACAAACAAACAAACAAACAAACAAGCAAACAAAACTTGTTACCATCAAGTTGATGCTGAGCGGCGGTGGCCTCATATGTTGCACAAGGGGACACTGATAACTCCACAGACTAGACTCATGGCAAGATGGTATGACTTGAGGCTGCTCAGCCGGTTAGAGGCAGAGCCAGGACTAGAACCTCGAGTTCCTAATTCAATAGCCAGCAGCCTCTTCAGCTTGTTATTAATGCAGCCTGGGGTCTTTCTCATCCTTAGCCAAGCGGTCCTTACCTGAAGGCTCGTGGAGAATTAATTGCCAAGATCATACCTGCTCTTTGTGGAGTTCAGATGTCAATCAAAGTTGTCTCCTTTTGAAGATAGGTATCACCAGTCACCAGAAATATTTTTTAAAAGGTGGTGCAGCCAAATTCCACTTGCTCATGGGGACATTTAAAGGTGGCTTCTTGAGGAGATTTAATGAAAAGTCCAAGGGACTCTGAAGTGACATTAGCGTATAATGCATAGTTTTAGCCTGAGCCCCACTGAGCTTCCCCAGCATTAAGTGAATGTTTTGTTTCCATTAAGTGAGCTCACAGTGGGTAAAGATTCAGGTGCGGGGAGGGCAGGAGAGTCCACCACAGGGAGAAAGAAATTTCAGAGGCACGCAGTCTGTGCATTAGAAACCTCCAATTTGCATACAACTTGTACTTACAATCCCCTCACCTCAACATCTGTTATATTAAAGTTTTGAGGCACATACCATGGTTCATAATAACAGTTGGGTGCTACTTTGCAACCCTCATGAAAACTCTATTATTATTACTACATTATTATGTTAAAAATGTTTTAGGATATTTGTTTCTTTGGATTTTTTTATGACTAGAAAAGTACACCATACACTATGAATTAAGACAAACATTTGACTACCTGTTATTCGATATGAACTGTATCTGATTGCTCCAATTCGACTTCATGACCAATTTAGGGAATTCATTTGTCATCGAGGGAAATCCAGTCCCGGCATTACAAATGAACAGGGCAGCCTTGCTTCATTATTCTCTAATGAGGGAGTGGGGCATTGTAGCTGAGTAAATGAGGTTCTCCTCCTTAACTGCAATACCTTCTTCCCAGCAGAGCGCTCGACATGGCTCTTGATCTTTTGCTCAAAGAAGGGCCCATTCAGCGGAGAACAAGGCCAAGCAAAAGACTAACCACTCCCCTTACAGAAAAGGGCCAAGAGGGATGGAAGCACACTGCCCCCACAGGCATCTAGAAAAGATGGATCCATAATGTTCATTAGCTTCAGAGGTGGGGCAATTATACACACCACTGGCCTGCACCACTCTTCCTAAAATAATAACCAATGTAAGTAAGTGGTCCTGTAATCAGAATGCCAGGTTCCCAAGGTGTGTGGAGGCTGAAATCTGATGTGTGAGATGGTATCTTGGGTACTCCTTGACTTTGGCGTCCTTGTTTTTTGATTTTTTAAATGTTTTATTGTGAATTAGGAGGAGGTTTACATATCAGATGATCTTTTTTTTTTTTGCATTCAACAACTTGAACAACCTACCAAACCTCCCAATGGCTTGCCCTGTCCCCAACCCCCTCTTTCCCCTCCACCTCCCTCTTGTAGGATATTATTGTCCACCTTCACTCAAGTGAATAACTGTCTACCCTCTAGCCAGGGGTTCTCTACCTTCCTCAGGTCGCCACCCTTTCATACAATTTCTCACGTTGTGACGACCCCCAACCATAACATTATTTTCGTTGCTACTTCATCACTGTCATTTTGCTACTGTTATGGATTGGGCGACCCCTCTGAAAGGGTCGTTTGACCCCCACAGGTTGAGAACTGATGGCCTAGCCTATTATATCCTCTTCCCTTCTGCCCCCCTCATCTCTAGTAACCGTCAAAGTCTCTTTCTTTTGAGGTGAACATCCTCATCTTGATTTTTAAAATAACAGCGGTCTCATACAATATTTGTCTTTTTGTGATTGACTCACCTCACTCAGCACTAACTTCACTCAGCATCATGTCATCAAATCCATGTACATCACGAGGTGTTTCACAGTTTCCTCATCTTTCTTTAACAACTCACAGCATTGCATTAAAGAACCCCTGGTGCTATAGTGAGTTTCGCATTGGCTTCTAACCGGACATCAGGGTCGGCAGTTCAAATTCACCACGTACATGGAGAAAAATGAGACGTTCTGCTTACAGCTCCAGAAAGCCACATGGGCAGTTGATCTCTGTCCTATAGGGTCACTGAGATTTGAAACCAAGTCAATGGCAGTGAGTTTGGTTTTGGTCTGAGTATACCATGGTGTGTCTGCACCAACGTTGAGTTCTTCACTCTTCCACTGATAGGCATCTAGTGTTTCCATCTTCTTGCTACTGTGAATAGTTCTGAACACAAGGGTGCATATATCTGTTTGTCCTACATTCCTTATTACTGTACGCTATACACCTCGTAGAGGGATTGCTGAGTCACATGATGATTTAGTCCCAATTGTTTCTGAAAGGGTGATACTGATTTCCACAGTGGTTATTGTTCTGCCTTAACCCACAAGTCGTGAATCAGGATTCTAATCTCTCTGCATTTTCTCCAGTATTTGTTATTTTCTTTAACTTCGATATCAATGATGGTGTGAGGTGGTATGTCATTCTTGTTTTGCTTTGCCTCTCTTGAATGGCTAATGTTCTCAAGCATTTCTTCATATTCTGTTCACTGCCTGGATGTTTTCTTCAGTGAACTGTCTGTTCGTGTCCTCTGCCCATTTGATAAATTGGATTATTTATCTTTTTTTCTTGTTGAAGTGTTGCAGTTTTCTATACATTTTTAGAGATTAATTCCTTGTTCAATACGCCATTGCTAATTTCCCCCCCGAGTTTGGGTGTTCTTTTTATTAATTTGATTAAATCTTTTAGTGCACATTTGTGCTTTATTTTTTAGGAGGTTCAACTCATCTATTTTGTCTTCTGCTGTCGCATAATTTGTTCCTATTTTTTCCATCGATGATCTTTATATTTCTAGGGTTTACATTTAGGTCTTTAATCCAACTTGGTTCAATTTTCTTTATGGACTGAGGTATGTGTCCTGTTTCACTCTTCTGCAAATGGAAATACAATTTTGTCAGCACCATTTGTTGAAGAGGTTATCGTTTCCTGATTTAATGTGTTTCAGCCCTTTGTCAAAGATTAGTTTTCTGTAGGTGGATGGATTTATTTCTGGATTCTGTAGTCTGTTCCATTGGTCTACATATATCTTATGGTACCAATACCAAGCTGGTTTGACTACTGTGGCTATTAGTAGGTTTGGACGTTTGGAAGTGAGAACCCCCTCTTTTATTTTTTCTCTTTAGCAGTGCTTTGCTTTTCCTGGGTCTCATTTCTTTCCATGTAAAGTTGATGACTCGTTTTTCTCTCTCTTTAAAGAATGATGCTGGAATCTGGATGGGAATTGAATTAGATTTATAAATTGCTCTGGTAGTATTGACATTTTGACAACATTAAGTCTTCCTATCCATGAACATGGGCTATTCTTTCATTTATGTAGGTCCCTATTGGTTTGTTGTAGTTTTGGGGATGTCCTAGGATTGGGAGTTTATGGAATCCTATGGATTATCTCAACTTTTGTTTTCTTCTTGAGCCTCTTCTTCTACCCGTTCATCCCTGCATCACCACCCCTGTTGCCGTACATTTAGTTGGGATAAGCACTACTTGGTTCCTGAACATTTTTAGATTTAGCTTAAAATCAAAGGAAATTCTGGATATTTAAATAGAAGCTACTCTAGCATGAGATTTAAAAAAAAATTACTTTTCTTTTAAAAAAAATTTACTTTTTTTGTAGAGTTGCCTCTGGGTCTTTAATATGTTTTCTTGACCTCCAGGGCCCCATGAAATTCCCTGTTCATCACTTATTTAAATTTATTCCCATCCTTTAAGCAGGTGTTTACTTCAGGTGAGAAAGCCCTATCCTGTTCCCCTTGTTCCCATGGCCTTGCTGTCCTCTCTTGATTTTGGATAGCACATTTTACCGCATGTGGTAGAGCACAATAATCAAGAACATGCCTCTGGAGTTAGACTGCATAGGCCCAAATCTTGGCCGTGGACAAATTACTTTACTATGCTTTTGTTACCTTATCTGAAAATGGAGCAGAAAGTCCCTACCTCATAAGGTACCTGTGAGGGGCAAGTAATTTTAAATGTACTTAATACAATACAGGTATTAACATATATGCTATTTAAGTCTTCCTCTGTTCATCTGTCAGTTTATCATAGTGTGGTGACTGGTGTGTTTATGTGAAGTTGGAAGCTATGCCACAGGTATTTCAAATGCCAGTAGGGTATATGTAGTGGACAGGTTTCAGTGGTACTTCCATATTAAGATAGACTGGGAAGAAAGGCCTGGTGATCTATTTCTGAAACCCAGCCAATGAAAACTACGTGGGTCACAACAGAATGTCTGATACAGTGCTGGAAGAGGAGTCCCCTTGGTTGGCGTAGTGCACATGGTTTATGCTTACTACACTATGGCACCATGGCAGAAAGCTTTCATTAAGACTGCAGCCATGGAAGCCCTATGGATAGCTCTATCCTATAACAGTGGGGTTGCCATTAGTTAGAACTAACTTGATGGCAATGCATTTTAAGGATTATTATTATATGTAAGTGTACAAATTGTACTTATTCTCTGAGTTCCAACTCAAGTGTCATTGCCACCGTGTAGCCTCCCCTGACTACTCTAGCCCAAGAGGACTTCTTTGCAAGTTTTTATCTGTGTACCATGCAGTCTCTTGGTGTCTATTGGCTTGTATCGTCCCTTCCTGATTCCATGTCTTTTCCTTCTTTTCAGGTTATAAACTTCTTGATGATGCAGGTTTTATATGTTTCTTCTGTGTTAGCAATAAAAATACAAGTAGGTTAAAATGCAAATTCTAAGGGAGGACGTTACCCCAAGTGCAGTGTTGGCTCTGTGAATACTTCGCTTCTGACAGGGAACATGATGAGAGCGTAGTTCCAAGCTCATTCACTACTGAGGGCTCAGAAGCACTTTATAGACAGCTGGGAGAGCTGCGATGTGTGAGGGAACTGGCAGGGGTAGAGAAAGGAGCCTATAAGGAAGTATTTCCTGGATCTAGTGTCTCCTTCCCAATGTCCAAGAATTATAAGTACCTAATTTAAAGTACGTTATTTTTGGTTGCTGCTTTGTATTCATTTGATTGCAATGCTCTTAGAAGCCACATTGAACACAGTTTTGTAGCATGACAATTATATGTGCTGAACTATCCATTCACAAGAGAACATTACTGCTGGCTAGTTGATTCTGACTCATAGCGCCCTTCTAGGACAGAGATTTGCCCTGGTGGGTTTCTGAGGGCGTAAACCTTTACAGGAGCAGAAACCCTCAGAGAACAGTGGGGGTTTTGAACTGCAGACTTTGCAGTGAGCAGCCGAACTATAATCTACTACACCAGGGCTCCTACACAAGGTCAAGTACTGTACAAATGCAGTGTGCCATCGACACCAACTTTTAGAATTTCTCGGTACAGAAGTGAGCCCTGTGAGACAGTTCTTCTCCCCTTTCATGTCTACTACATCATTTTAGACTTGTCATGGTCCACCTTCTTTCTTTTATCCCTTAAAAGTGAGCTCATTTATTGCCTCATCAAAACCCACAGGGCTGGAACCAAAGGAGAAAGAGGGAGAGGGAGATGAGTGGGGAGAACAGACCTGAATATAATCACTAGGCTTTCATCTCTATAACTGGGGAAGGTTCCCAGGCTTTTGCTTCTGAGTGATTGGGCAAAGCAGGGCAGCTCATGTGGAGATGGCAGAGGGAAGGAAACCAGACAGGTTCACAGAGAGAGGATGGGTGGATTACTTTAGGACCGTGTCCCTCAAACTTTAATGTGCATATGATCACCCGAGAACTTTGTGAAGAACATGGCATCTGAGGTAGCAGGTCTGGGCGAGGCCTGTAGCTATGCATTTCTCCCGAGTTTCCAGAAGTTGCTGAAGGTGTTGCTCCATGGACCATACTGTGGTCCGAGGATCAACAAGACCTCAGGTAACAACACGGAAAGGAAAGAGCCTGTGGATTTGATCACCTGATGAGTGAGTCTCCCGTGACTTCTAAGTATTAACAGGTGTAGGAAGCGGAGAGTGCTGGTATTGGTCCATAAACAAAGGGAAGGGCTCCCAGGGGAAGGAGAACATCGGAGGGAGAGAGAGCAGGGTTCACTAATCAACGACTTTCCCCACCTGGAGAACATTTTCCCAGCCCCTTCTCCGTAGCAATGCTGACGTTTCTCAGTTTCACCCGGGGCAATAGGCTGGGTCTGTCTTTCCCCCAGGCTTTCCACCTGCCCTGGCACAGTGTCATCCTTTGGAGAGAAGATGGTGAACCAGTTCATTCCAGTTTGACGCCCCCAGGCCGGGAATTTGCATCTCTACCCCAAGCTCTCCCATGTATTTTTAAAGATCACCTGGGGATCTTGTTAAACTATAGATTGTAATGCAGTTGACCTGGGGTGGAAATGCAAATTCTCAGTCAGGGGTAGGAGTGGACCAAACTAGTTCTTAGCTCTGGTTGGAAATGCCAGGGTTGAGAATCCATTAGGTTAGTGTTAAATGGGATTTAATTTGTGTTTCCCATGTTGGACTGTGTGGTAGTGACATAATTTCATGTCAACTTGAAGAGCTATAAAAGGGTAGGGATGTTGTTTAGCCAGTCAGTCAGGTCACAGACTGATGGTGACTCCCTGTGGGCGACTCCTTGTGGGCGTGCCCGTCTCCTAAGGAGGGCCCTGGGAACCTCCCCGCTCCACCCCCACCCCCTACCCCTCCACCTTCACTTTCCTGCTGGCCGACCCTTGTTGCTGTCAGAGCCCTGGAGATGCGCCCACTGCCATTGGATCCAAGGGACTTTGCATCCACCTGCCTGTGATCTTCCTGCATTCTGCACCCTTGCCTGCGGCTGTGGGACGATGCAGAGGGACTTATGGACTAGTATCAGACTTAGGGACTTGAGTTGGACTGGGCTGGTTTCCTGTTATACAACGACTTCTCGATATCAAGCTTTTCCTTACACATGTATGAGTGTCACTGGATTTGTTCCACTAGTCAATCCGGCCTCACACAGACGGCTAACCACACCGTCAAGAGTCAAAACCATCAGCTCCTCCAGATGAGGCTTTCTGGGCCCATAAAGTATCACAGTCCCAGAAGCCCACAGGGGCAGCTTTATCCTGCTTTACAGGGTCACAATGATTTGGAATGGGCTCGATGACAGTGAGTTGGTTTTCTTTTGGGGGGTTGGCCATGCGACTAGGCCATCCAGCTGCAGCTGTCCACACGTGCTGTTTCAGGTCGAGAAGAAGGTCACCAGGGAGAGAAGAGCCGGGTGCAGCAGCAAGAGGAAGAGCTCGCCTGCAGCTAGAAGGGGGACTAGCAGGCAGCACCGAGTCTGGGATTTACTCACAGTGTGATGGATTCGTTATTCATCCCTTGAAAAGCATTCCCTGGTATGGTGGTTATGTGTAAGTTATCACAAATTTCCCTTGAGGAAAGAAAGGAGAAATATTTACTTTCCAAATTTTAGCTACAAATAGGAAGCTGTGATGCATAGCAATCAGCCCGGTACTTACAGAATGAAGTTGAATTCGGAGGAGAAGATCATCGTAACATCTGGAAGCTGCTGGAGGCCTGTATTACAGATGCTTCTGTGATTCGAAGTAGGGAGGTAAAGAAGGCAGAGAGGAGGCAAAGGTAACCGGCATTGAGGCATAAAGATAAAACAGGCACCGAGACACTTTGTAAATACCAGGTTCACATTAAATGGAAAATAATTAAACTCAGTTTTATCAGGGACACTTTCAGAAGATGCAGTCCGGAACCATTTAAAACTCCCTAATCCTACGGGGAGGAGCCACGGTGGCGCAGTGGGTGCAATTGAGCTATGAACCGCAAGGTCAATGGTTTGTACACAGCAGCTGCTCCTTGGGGAAATGGGGAGGCTTTCTATTCCCATAGAGAGTTACAGTTTCAGAAATGCCAGGGACAGTTCTACCCTGTCCTGTAGGGTCACTTTGAGTCGGAATTAACTCATGGGCAGTGAGTCCGGAACCCGAAGGGAAAAGTTGCTCTAAGGACTGCTGTTCAGAGATTTAGGGGCTGGGGCCATATTTTTAGATTTTTCCTCATTTAGATTTATAGTCCAACCAGTCTGTCCCTATTGCATTGATTGCATTTTCCTATTGTGCTCCATCCCATTTCCTTGTGGTAATTCATTTATTCTACACTCTTGATAGTTCCAGAAAGTAGCCTTCTACTTTGGAACAGGCTTTCACACTTCAGGAAGATTATTCTCTGTGTGAGAAATTGATATCTATTGTTACGAAAATCCTGCAACCACTTTGTGCTTTAGCAAGTTCTTCCTTGTGTCTCCTGAATATCACAAACATTCTCTGGGTGGTTGGAGCTACTCAGACTTCTCTTTTATTGACCTCGCACCCAAAGGAGAGAGAACACAGTAAAAGGGTGAATTAAAGGGTTCCTTCAGAAGCGTCTGGATATCTGAATTCTTCCAACTGATTTTTAAATGCACTGGGCAGGGACTTTGGACAAGGGGTTTCAACCCATGGGCACCCTACTGACAACAAAAGAAAGCCAGGTTCTGTTTTGGCTCTTTTGACCGCTTCTTACTCCACGTCCTCAGATGCTGCTGCACCCTTGCAACAGCAGTGGGGCTGAGACTGCACCACGGACTGTTTGTCTGAGCAATGCCCCTTTCAGGGTTTGCAAAGGCTATTTCACCAAGGTGATGACGCTTAGAGATGGCTGTCCATGTGGGTGCCAGGACTGTGGTGATCTTCCTGAAGATGGTTGATGCCAAAGTATGTGTATGTGTCCTGCAGAATCCCTGGCCCCTTGCAAAAATGGGATGCCTAGGGTGGAGCTGTCCCGTGGGGGGAGAAGACCAAGGAGCTCCCAGGAGCCTAAAGGTTCAGGAGAGATGGCTCTCTCTCATTCCTCCCTGCCCTGCTTTTTACTTTTGGGTGTTGCAGATTTAAAATCTTGGCAATCTTATGAAATTTATCTGGAGGAAGAGAGAGGGCATTTGAGTAAGGGTGATTTAATGTTTTCAGTGTGAATAAGAGATGATTGGATATGTGAGAACGTCCACGGTGGTAAATGTATAGATGGCTTCTAATTTCAGGAATTTCTGAGTTGCTGGCAATGAATCACTCGGGCGATCATGGTGCTCTGGTGGACTTAGTAAGATTTAATGGGGACTACAAAATGACTTCATTTCTATGACTCCGTGCCCACCTCAAGGCAATGCTTAAAACATTTTTATTTAGTGAATGGATCTGGCCATATGAGATTAAGGATATCAGTAATTCTCAACCAGGAGTGGACTCAAGTTACCTGCTCCTCCCTACTGTTGTCTGCTCTCTGCCCTCATCATCTTGGTCTTTGACATTCAGACTCTGTTTAAAAATGTAATGACCCCTCATTCTAGCCTCTAACTTTTAAATCACCACACACTGGTGATGCTGCCTCAGGCACTTGGGGCAGAAAAAGTATGGGGAATTCTGCCCGGTGGGAAATCACCACGCACGGCGATGAGCACAGAATGGTGCTGGGTGCCGGTGAGCTGTTTCCCATGCAAGAAGACCCCATGTGGCAGAGCAGCCCTGCTATTAGGGTTTTTGGGGCGTCATCTTTCCAGAAGCACATCGCCAGGTCTCCTTCTGCCAGAGTCATGGGGTAAGCTTGAACTGTCAACCTTGTACTTAGCAGTTGCCCACTTAAGCCTTATGTCACCAGGGCTCTTTAGCACCTAACCCCCATTGCCAATGGTGATTCTGACTCATAGCCACCCTGTAAGGGTAGCATGGAACACCCCTGTGGTAGGTCCAAGGCTGTCAATCTTTAGGAAAGCAGATTGCCACCTCGTTCTCCTACAGAATAGCTGGTGGTCTCCAGTGGCGGACCTTCCGGTTAGCAGCTGAGCACTTAACCACGGCACCACCAGGGTTCCTTTAGTACCCAATACCCAAATACCCAAGCTCAGTGCCCCTGAGTCGATTCTATAGGGCGCTTCCTAGACTGTCAATCTCCCCTGGAGCCGACAGCCTCATCTTTCTCCTTTGGAGGGGCTGGTCTGTTTGAACTGCCAGCCTTGTGGTTAGCAGCCCAGCACCTAATCCCTAGGGCCACTGGGATTTTTAAATCCCTGATGCTATTGTGGGGGTTCTACTATTGCAAGTATTTACCTAAAACACGGCGTGTTTCTAATCCCCTGGAGTCCACCGTGCATGTAGATGATGAGCATTGCTTGGTATTTAAATGGATACTTGCCACACGTGAGCTCACCAAAATAGTCACGGGAAACTAAACCCTCCTCTAAGTGGGTCTGTGCAGTTCCACTAGGGTCACCTGTGTTTGGTTAAAAATTTCTCCTTCACCTTTTGTTCTCATTTTCATCAAACACCCTCTTCCCCTCTGCACTTGCTTAAAAAGGAAACTTGCTTACAGGTATTTTAACCGGGGGAGATTTGTGAATGCTCCAGCTTCGATGAGCACCAGGCTCTTGGTGTTCTGGACCAATCTGTGGGAGAAAAGAAGCAGCAGTGTAATAGTGCACTTCATTAGGGATGCACAAGGCCATATTGCCAGGGAATGCTGGCTGAAAATGGCAACAATGAATCAAGCAATTTCTGTATATTTGAGAGACGCCCCTGAGCCGAGGGGAATGCCTGGGAATGGATGATGAGAACCAGCTGCTGAGTGCCAGGAACCTGCTCTCAATCTCCTTCCATGTGGTGGGAGAAGCACACGTGGGAGACAGCACCAACTACTAACTCCAAGTCTTCCAGGGCTCCTAGCCAAGTAAGCAGGTCATACCTTAGAGAGGAACTTGCATGCTAGGAGTGACAAGAGGTTTTGCTCCCAGGACAGATGAGCAAATTAGCTCTCAGCAAGGAGCCCTGGTGGGCAGTTCAAGCCCATCAGCTGCTCCACTTACAGCCTTGCAAGCCCCGCATAGGGAGACTATGAGTGAGCTCTGAGGCCAGGGGGGTTTAGGTTTGGGTTCCACAGTCTTGGTACTGGACTGGTACCCACACGACTCCATGATTCAGAGGGGAATCCAGTCCGTGGGAAAAAGCAGCGCCATACCCAAGGGCTTGGGCATTTGCTGGTTTTGAAAAACGGTCATGCCCATTTTATGTAGTCCCTAGCTGGTGCAGACAGTTAATGTGCTTGGCTGGTAACTAAAAGGTTGTAGGTTTGGGACCACCCAGAGGCACCTCGGGTGGAATGCCGGGCGATCTACTCCTGAACGAGCAGCACTTGAAAACTCAGCACAGCTGGATCGTGACACACAGCTGGTCTCCAGAGAGGAACTCAGTGACAACGGGGAGTATGACCCTCACCCCCCACCCCCCGACTTCATTTGCTGCAAGTTGATGCATCAGCCACTTCCCTTCCCTGAGCTAGTGTCCCCTTCTATAACCTTGATATAATACTAAACACCCTTCCCACCCTGCACTATGTAGGGTGTAGTAGTATGTGGTAAATGCTGAAAGGGATAATGTATGAGAGGGGTGGAGCCATGGTTTTAAAAAACACCCCCAAACAAGAACTAGTGGAGGTCTATGGCTCTTGTTTGTGATTGCCATGAGCCCACACGTGATTCTCTCTCACCCCAAGTCCACATTCCCCTGTTTGTCCTCACCTATCCTTACTTCAAATTACTTTGTAATTGTCTGGTGAATTGCATCTTCCCTGATGTACATCAAGGCTAGATCTTACCTCTGTATCTGGCAGGACTTGCCTCAGGTTTGGATACCAAATGGGCACTCACATACGTATCAATCACTTCTTCTTTTTAGATAGTCAGTGATCGAACCATGAATTGGAAGGCCTCGTGATATAGCTGAAAGTGCTCTGGTTTTGATGAGAGAACAGGTGGGTTTGAATCCCAGCCCTGCCAATATCAAAGGTGTCACGGGGCTTCCTCTCCTCCTCCTGCACAAGAGGAGTCATCACCCTACTTTGCAGGGTAGCTGTGAGATTTAAACAATACAGCTTAGAGCAGTGGTTCCCCACCTTCCTAAAGCTGCGACCCTGTAATACAGTTCCTCATGTTGTGTGACCCGTATGTGGGCCTGAAGATGGATCGAAGAGTGGCGTCTTGGTTCCTAAGACCATTGCAAGTGTGCTCTTAGGTGACCCCTGTGAAAGGGTTTTTCGAAGGTGTTGCGATCCCCAGGTTGAGAGCCGCTGGCTTAGCGGATTACCCAGGTGCAGGTGCTTAGAAAACGTTACTAATATTCTCCCCTTCACTCTCCAAGCGCCTAGGCAGCAGAAGCCTGTGAGTCTTCTAGAAGTCCGAGTTCAGGAGAAAAGCGACCTGGTTCTCCATCAGCCTCTGGGGGCCTCACGTTCTCCGTCTCAAAAACGGAATTGAGACAGTCTCTTCCCATCCTTTTTGTGAGTTGGGGGGAAACATGACGATTCAGGATGGATGATTGAAAAGAGGTATTTCCAACACATCACAACAACCAAACAAAAGCAAATGCAACCCTAACAGGCCCAACCCAGGGTAGGGAAGCAAGAAGCATTTACTGAATGAATGCAGATGCCCAAGCAGCTCCCAACAAGCCAATTCCTGGTCTCTACGTTCCTTTCCATGTTTTGCCCCCACCGCTCCAGATACTCTAAACTCTGCCCTCCCCAGGGTCGGAGTGACTTGGCAGGCCTCCACAATGCCAATTTTAATTTCCAACTTTATGTTGTGATGTTTCAGAGTTTATACAGCTCCCAGGGAGTTGCCCTTGTCACCACGGCAACCTCCAGGCCACTGCCGTGAGAGAAATTAGCGCCTGCCCAGACCTAGGGATGGCTGTAGTCGTTCCCTCTTGCATCCCTAGCAGTGGATGCTTGTGTACAAATACCAAGTGGGCTCCAGCCAGCCAGGGTAATCGTGTACAGCAATAAACTATCTGTTAGCTGATGCTTACATTTCAGACAAATTGAGAAGGCTGTCAAAGGCATTAGCTTCTATCCTTGCCAGGGAGTCACTCTGAGAGATTTCACTAGGGTAGAAAAGAAAAAAAAAAAAACAATAATAAAAGCAACATGACTGAAATGGTTGTATCCGTCCGATAATGAGCTCTGTGTGACCCCTCCCCACCATGGGGCTCCAGGGTACCCCCCCCCAAGAAGAAATGGGGGCTCCAGGTCATCCTCATACCATAGAGGAATATCTCCTTTAAGAATAGTCAGGGGGCATTCACAGCCCAGGCACAGCACAAATGTAAATTTCAGTAACTCCTGTTTGTGTGATAGGTTTGTGTCTTATTTATCTGCGCTCACCGGCACAGATGGTTAGGCATGGACAGGCCCCAGAGAAAATCCTTTGAGATGCCACTGTGTTGCAGCTCTGGGACTCAAAGTCTCGGGGAGAGAGGGAAGTAGTGCGGGCATGGAGGACCAGGACTGGCATCAGGCTTCCTGGAAGCCCAATTCCATCACTCTGGGGAGGTTTGAATTGGATGGTTCAGAAACGTTAACTCCTGGCTTCCCCCCAAATCCTTTTCTGAGACCCCTGCATGTGGTAACCCTCCACCAGTTGTAATTTTCTCCCTCTGTGAACAAATTGAGGACAAAAGGACATAGTTAGAGAATGGATGAATGGACAAATGGGCTCAGGAATGGATTTACACAACACCACCACCACCAAGGTCAAGAAGCCAGCGTTGCCGTATACAATCCAAGCGTGTATGCGATATCGCTGTTCGCAGATGATCCCAACATAAGCTACCATTTGCTACCTACTGAGGAAGAAAAAAATCTCTACTACCAAATTGTGCTTCTGCACATTTCCAAGGTCAATGCTCCCTGAATGCTTCTGACTTGATGAGCGCTTTACCCACAGAAGGGCAGAGTCCTGGGCAGCGAATGTCTTTTCTGAACAACAGAGTAATGGATTGTTCCTGGGCTGATTCCTTTTGTTCCTACCTAATGGTTTGCTTATTTAAATGTGGCTGCTTTTCTCACTGGGTGGTCTTAATGCATTAAAAGTTATCAAAATTCCACTTTTAAACTTGAGAGCAGAGGAGCTAAGGGTGAGGTTCAAGCAAATGGACTTTTCTGTAGTTTACAATGCACCTCCTAGAAGATGCAATGATTCTTGAGCAATTATATTTATTAGCTTCATAGCTTGTGAATGCCTTAAAGAGCAGTCAGAAATTCTCTGAGGAGCCAGGATTTATCTTGGAGCTTCAGATGCCCCAAGGAATTAAATGGCTTTGGGCTCAGATTAACTTTAAAGAGGAGGCTGGGATCCTGGGACTCCTTCCAATGTTGTCTCTCTCTCTCTATGGGGCCTTGGACCTCAGGGGAGGCTCACTGGTTAAAGAGCTCAGCTGCCAGTCAGTGGGTTGGTGGTTAGAAGCCACCAGCAGCTCCACTGTCTACTCCTGTAAAGATGGTTGGGCTTCGGTGCCCTTGTGTCAGGGCATTTCAGTCTATTGGATAGCTCGCTCGCTATGCTGGAATTGGCTTGAAGGCGGTGCGTCTCACCTTCTAAGGAACAAAGGATCACAATGATATCTGCACAAATGTGAAAGCACTGCATTACATAATGTAGCCCACACTACATTATCGGGTTGCTTTACACTCTTGCAAATGCCTTTCATCAGTGCAGACTTTAAAACCGTGTTTTGGACCTACATTTATTATATTTTAGTTACCAAGATGATCTTCCGATGCACAATAAACTTCCACCCCATTTTCGTCTATGTGGATGTTATCGAAATGTGACCCGGGGGACGAGCTGCTCTAGCCAAAGCAGTTTTTATGACTGGAATCTATCTTCCTTTCCACTGGAGGAGTTTATCATCACTTATCACAAGGCATTCAGTTCTTTGAAGCAAGGTTAATTACCTGGATTTTAATGACTCTTGAAAATCATACTCTTCCTTCAAAGGTTCCTGTACATTATTTGTATTGATATAGATAAAAAAGATCAGGGTTTCCTAAAGACAATTTATCTCCTAGAAAAATTATCTCCTTTCAGTTGCATTTTCTCTAAGGACAAAAAAATTACCATTCCCATTACAAATGTCTTTTGATCTGCAGTATCTTACTTACATTTTTATGATCTCATTAAGTCCTCTGAAAGCTTGTGATGGGATTACTTTGATAGGGAGATAGGTGAGTGATCTAGAAAAGAAAAAAGAAATGCCAAGAGTTTAAGATTTAAGATCAGGTGCCTTTTAAATTTATGAATAAAGTAAGTGTGGATGTGTGTGCAAATGTGTTCACCTATGGCACTCCAGAATTACCAACCACTGGATTCACTGGATTTACATTAAGAAAGACAAGTACCATGACTCATTCTTGGGGTCAGTATCAAAGAGTGTATAATCTAATGATGAAGATCATTACTTTTGGGATTTGGGAATCAGACACACCTGGGTTCAAATTTCAGCTCTCCTCCTGCCTGTGAGACTTTGAGTATGTTAGTAGACGTGACATGAAGCCTTCTATGCATTACCTCCATCTCTCGCCTGACAGTTTGTCCTGTTGTGATGCTTTATAGGTTGCTATGATGCTGGAAGTTATGTCATCAGTGTTTCAAATGTCAGCAAGTCACACGGTAGACAAGTTTCAGCAGAGTGTTCAGAGTAGGAAGACAGACAAGAAAGCAAGGCCTGGTAATCTATTCCTGAAAACCAACTTATATATGAAAACTCTATAAAAGACAACACAGTATTGTCCAATATAGTGCTAGATGATGAGTCCCGTAGCCTGCAAGACACTGAAAACCCCCAGCGGCTGAAACAACAGACTTAAGCACGAAGATATCACAGAACCAGGTACGATGTCATTGGATTGTCCATGGGGTCACCCTGAGTCACCACCAATTTAATAGCAACTGACATGAACCCAAGTAATTACTTGATCTATAAAATTAGCCTAAAATTAATTCCTATTCTATATAATAAACTATGGATAGTTGTGAGAAGAATGGAAGTTTTAGAACACTCCATTGTGCTCCTATGGAATCTGTACATGGATTGGGAGGCAGTTGTATGAACAGAACAAGGGAATATTGCATGATAGTCAGGAAAGGTGTACATCGGGGTTGTATCCTCTCATCATACTTATTCAATCTGTATGCTGAGCAAATCATCAGAGAAGCTGGATTCTATGAAGAAGAATATGGTATCAGGATTAGAGGAGGACTTATTTTTAAAAATAGTTATATTGAGCTATAATCCATATATCATACACTTCTATAATTCATTCACATTAAAAGAGTTGTACAATCACCACTACAATCAGTTCTAGAACATTTTCTTTCTTCTTGTATTCATTATTTGTTCCCCATTTCCCTCCAACTTCCCCCCCTGTGCCCCCAATAAGCTACTGTACCAATTACCATCTCTATAGATTTCTTATCCTGGATTTCATATGCTGGAAAAGACAAAAAGAAATAACTCTCCACACTCCCTCCAGCAGATATATTTAGAAAGAAAAGACCAACAATGATATAAAATTAAACCAGAGAAAAAGACTAGAACAAATTTAAAATAGGTCAAAAGGTAGAGCAAATGAGCAAGTATTACATTTTAACCTAATTACATCTGTTATAATCAAATATGTCTGTCTGACAGCAAGATGATTAACATCCATTGACTATGGTTAGAAGCATAATCCATGTAAAAAAACACAAAAAGAAAACTCCCTACCATCGAGTAGATGCCGACTCTTAGTAGGTACCCTGTAAATAGAATTTGGGTTCCCACTATCACCCTTAGCTTGCTACAAATGAGTATACAAAATCTAAGCTCTGCTACCATTCCCTCATTTGGATTTGGATTTTATGATGAATCCTTGGATCACACAGGCTGGTGTACTTCTTTCATGTGGACTTAGTTGACACCTCATTTAGATGGTGCTTCCTTGAAGACAAGGTTTTAAACCCTCAGATGCTCTTCTGTTTGATAGTTGGGCATCATTGGCTTTCTTCATCACACTTTGCTGTAGCACCCTTGTCTTCAGTGATCTCTTCATGAGGGCAAGGGTCACTCAGGGCCATGTCATAAGGACAAATTGTTCTTTGACTGGGGCTAGAATTAAATCCAAGCCCCACATCCATTCACTTATCTATGTATATCTTTGGCTTATTTTGGAGGACTTATTACCACTTTCTGACAGAGCATTATCAATCATCTATTGAGAGTGTCGTTCCTTTATCCAATGGTATAGGATTTAACAGACTGCTGAGAAAAGGAAGTTATACAAGTATAGACTGGCTTCCAACTGCAATCCACAGGCTGGTGATTTGTACAGATTATACTCTTAAATGATTAAGCTCGGTTTACATTGACCACGGAGGTTAGTGCTAAGGGAACATTTATTCACAAGGACAGAATCATCCCTGTCGGCTTAACACACAGTAAAGCAAGGAGGACATTAAAATATTCTGGGCCACCTTCAATTGAGCACGCACAATATAAGGGATCTGAACCAAAGTCCAGTGACTGCTAGTTCCATAACCTTGGGGTGGCAGCCATTTGTTTCCTCTCACACCTGAGAGTTTCAGTCTTAAGTCCAAGGGCTTCAGGTAAGTTTGAGGTATGGCCCATTTCATTTAGTGGTGCTTCCACATTGAGTCCTATGAAAGATGTTTTCCTTGAATGGATAGAGTCTAAAGTGACCGTAGTTTATAGCATACTTCCTGAGTTACCAAGGGCTGGATAGAAACCAGGTCAACATTGGCTAATTAAGAACATAATACAGGGCTTATTCTCTCCTTGGGATTCATGTAAGTAATGTTAAACATTTTTTTTACTAATGGGAAGTTGCTCCTCCCCATTTACCCACCAACAGAAGTGTAAATGCCTCTGGAGGAAGACTTATTAATAGTGATATGTAGATGACACAACTATGCTAGCTTAAAGTGAGGAGGACTTGAAGCACTTGCTGATGAAGATCAAGGATTGCAACCTTCAGTATGGATTACAATTCAATATAAAGAAAACCCAAATCTTCACAACTGGACCAAAAGGTAACACCATGATAAATGGAGAAAAGATTGACGTTGTCAAAGATTTCGTCTTGCTTGGATTCACAGGCAATGCTCATGGAAACAGCAACCGAGATATAACATGATGTATTGCATTAGATAATCTGTTTCACGAGACCTCATTAGAGTGTTGAAAAGCAGGGAGGACCACTTTGAGGACTCAGGGTGCCTGACTTTAGCCCAGGGTATTTGTCAGTTGCCTCATATGCATGTGAAAGTTGCATGTTGAATCAGGAAGACCACAGAGGATCTATGCATTCGCGTTATGGTGCTGGAAAAGAATACTGAAAGTACCATGGACTGCCAAAAGAATAAGCAAATCTGTCTTGGAAGAAGTACAACCAGAATGCTCCTAAGAGGCAAGAATGGTGAGACTTCATATGACATCCTTTGGACAAGTCAGGAGAGAGCAGCCCTTTGAAAAGGGCATCGTGTTTGTCAAAGTAGAGGGGCAGTGGAAAAGAGGAAGCCCCTCAATGAGATGGATGGACCCAGTGGCTGCAACAATGGGCTCAAGCATGGGAACAACTGTGAGGCTGGGGCAGGACCAGGCAGTTTTCACTCTGTTGTGCATAGGATTGCTGTGGGTTGGAACGGAGTGGATGGCATCCTCCAACAGCAACACCAACCAAGAAAACCCACGTAAAGTACAGGTCTGCCACCAAGTAAACAGCTAATAAATAGTCCTAGATTGGTCCTGTAGCTTGGTTGGGAGGATGGAAAAGAAGCCATTTCGGAGAGAAGTGGAGAAAGAAATGATGAAAACACAATGGGAAATCAGTCAGGCAGGCGAAGACAAGACTCAGTCAGGACATGCTCCAATCGTTGTTTTTCTCATTTCTCCCAAAGAACCGATTTCAGCATGGTTGTAACCACATCGTGTTGCTCCTGTGCTTAACGTATATGGTCAGCTCATTGGGGACCGAGGGCCTATGTCTATAGGAACATTTCCTTCTGTGTGCCTTCCCATCTGTAGGAGCAATCTATGTGTATTCTTAAAACTGAGATAACAGTTATAGAGTGCCTATAAGTTGAGAAAAGAGCAGCTACTCAGCATTGGCCAAACCAGTGTAGCATGATCGATGAGTTCTACAGGATCTCGGGGTCAAGAAGATTCAGGAAAAGAGTCTGCAAGGCAAGGATGAAGGGCCCACCAACATTTGTGGGCCATCTGCAATGGCCCAACTTTTGACACAAAGACCAGTAGAGGAGAGGTTGGAGATGCAGTTATGCTTTCCAAGGGTTTAGGCGGGAGGGGCTGACTTCCCTGATAGGAAATAACACTTCTTCCACGATGAGCAGCTTAGAACCTTGGAAAGAACTTGCTACTGGTTTAAAGTGCTGTGCAAGTTACGCCCAGCCATCTACAACCTTGCTTTATCTACCTAACAGTGATGCAGGGTGATGTGATGTTTAATTGTATGTGCCACGTGGCTGGCCTGCAGTGCCCAGTTGTTTAGTCAGACACTAGTCCAGATGTTGCTATGAAAGTATTTTGTAGATGCGATGAACATTTATATCAGTTGACTATAAAAGAAGCAGATTACCTTTGAAAATGAAGTTACACCTCATCTAACAAGTTGAAGGCCTTAGACGTAAAAGCTGGGATTTCCTGAGGGAGAAAGATGTTGTCTGAAGACTACAAATAGATGTTTTGCCAGAATTTCCCGTTCCCAGCTCACTGCCTGGCCTCCATGGGGTTGCCAGGAGTTCGTGTGTGTATGTGTGTGACTTCATGAGTGCATTGCCATTTTCTTGACTAGTTTTGCTAACTTTGAGCAAGTGCAAGTCATTTCAATTTTAATAGTGTAATAGTTTTGGAATAAGGTGCAATCAGAGCATGGGTTACTTTCCCTTTATTTTATTTTTTATACATAGACTAGGGTGTGATTTAAAAAAATTGTGATATAGGACATCCACGGGGAAAACACATAAAACGGAGATATGTAGTAGGTAACTTAATGTTTAGAGAGTAAATTTCCAGGTCACCACCGCTCTCGCCAGGAGTTCTGAATCAAATGGAAAAGCCTGGATTACAGTTTTGGGACCCAAGACTATGGGAGTTTTCTGTCTGTTACCACACCCACAGATTCTGTACTTACCAGTCCCTTACAATTGCATGCAGCAATTCCTCAAAATCCATCTCTTTGTGTGTATATATATGCATAGATATGGAAAGAGCCCTGGTGCTGTAGTGGTTACTCTTTGAGCTGCGATCTGCATGGTTGGCAGTTCAAACCACCGGCAGCTCTGTAGGAGAACGACTAGGCTTTCTACTTTGGTTGAACAGTCTCTGTGGGAGTTACATCATCTCCTGTCAACTTACGAAGGGGTGGAGTCTAACCGGTCAATCAGGTCAATAGCCAACGAGGCCTTTGTGTGGTCATGGGATTCTGGAAACTCCTGTCTTCTTCCCTAGAGGCGGGACAGATTCTCTCTACTTGTCTTCCTGCTGAGAAGCCACATGGAGCCAATGGAGTGACACTGATGCAGCCAAAGCCCTGGAGCTGGAGGAGCCACATGGAGACCCACACCAGCACTGAGATGCTTCCACCACCACTGGATCCTCAAAACTTTCCTGTGGTCTTCCTGCATTCAACATCATCGTATGGCTGCATGAGTCTAAAGAGGAATTTATGGACGAGTCTTGACATATGGGGTAAAATCAGACGTATGGACTTGATCTGGACGTGGCTGGGATGTTTTCTTAATGTACAATTGCTCTTTGATATAAAGTTCTCTCTGACACACATATGAATGGATATGATTTTTTTTCTCTAGTCAAAACGGACTTGTTAGTCTCAGAAGCCCACTGGGGGTCCCTCTGAGTCTGCATCAACTCGATCACAGTGAGTTTATGTTTGTACGTATATGGGAGTAGTGGTGGCCCAGTGGTTCAGGCTAACTGAAAGGTTGGCATTCGTACCTACCCAGTGGCTCCAAGGGATCTTCTGTTGCAAAGATTCCAGCTGAGAAAATCCTGTGAGGGAGTTCTAGGTCTGCAATTGGTCTCCTGAGGAGTCTAACTGTACTCCACAACAATATTTGAAAATAAAAAAAATGATTGGTTCTGTTTCGCTGGAGGACCCAAGTTAGGTGGGCATTTCCTGTGTATGGAAAAAGTAACTGCATGTGAAAACACAAGTGGGAGGCTGGCATCTAAGGCCTTGCTGGGCAGAAGCATGGGATTCCCAACCACTCTCTCTTGGTGAGTGAAATGGGGTGACCCCATCGCAGCCTTCTTTTTCTTCAGAGGAGGGTCTTGTTCTTGTGTTCACCTCACCAAACAGCCCCTGATGCGGAGACATGTTTAGAAACTTCGTTTCAGAACAGTGCTTCCCTCTCTAGGAGACGATACAACCGGGAGGAAGCAATCCAACACGAGCCCTCTGATTCTCTTCCTGACAGCTGGCTGGTTACCAAGCACATTGCTCAACACACCACCTTATTTAACAGGGGACCGGAGGAGAGCAGGGACATTGGTGGGGGTTGGGGGCTCGGGGAAGGAAGCTCCTTCTGATGACATGCTTGCTTCCTGTATTTCTTCCGGAATCCTATCCGGCTGGCTTACTGATTAAAAACACACTTTTATTGCATGCTGCACTGCAAAGCCAATACATTTCCAGAAGAGAAAGCGGTATTCTACTGTACCCCATGCAACATCAATAAAACTGACAGCCAAATTCTGATTCCAGAATCTTTATTGCTGGGACGGATGCAGTGTCGAACAGATTTTGGAGAGTGTTTACATAAAAGCTTCAGCACAACCCTTCGGAACTGTTTATTCATGCCAATGGAGCCCGAGTGGAGCCCCCAGGGCAGACATCCTCTGCCTCCAGCTGGGGGGGAGGGGCACACGCTGGCTCCCAGAAGAGCAGGGCAGCTCAGGTTTGGCCCAGAGGTTGTCTGAGGGCTTGATTGATACCACGTTGAGGAATGGGCAGCAAAGGTTGGACGGAAGCGAGAGGGGCTGTACATCACGCACTGGCAGTCCCTAGTGACCGCGGAGCAGCCCCGGTGCAAGACGAAACTGTGCAGAGTGGATGCTGAGGCTGCCAAGCAGGAGAGGCAGCAGCGAGGAGAGTAACAATAGAGTCCCCGCTGTGAGAGAGCCAATGAGCAGACAGCAGGTGACTCTGGGGATGGGGCTCAGCTGAGAAAGAGGATGGGGAGAGAGGTGGGTGAGGCAGGTGCACCTTGCTTTACAGAACAGATGTACTCCCAGGAGCGACGTGGAGAATGGAATTCCTTGCTTCCAAATTCCCGTTTTCACTGACATGCTTTCATTTCAGCAACATGATGCCTTTACTTCTGGCTTGTCTGCAGTTGGCAGTTGGTTCTAAGCATCTCGGTGTCTGTCTCCCCTATTTAAACTGATCGGCTCCTGTGCCCATGAGCTGTTAATAACTACTATAATGTACTGACAAGGAGCCTTGGTGGCATAGTGGTGATGCACGTAGCTATGATTCCTCAAGGTCAGCAGTTCGATAGCACCAGTCGCTCCATGGGAGAACACCAGGGCTTTCTACTCCCATAAAGAGTTACAGCCTCAGAAATCCACAGGGACAATTCTACCTTATGCCCCTGCACACTATGAGTTGGCATCAACTCGATGGAATGAGCTTTATGTACTGAAGATGCCTGTGTGGTTCTTTCCACTGCTGTATCCTTCCCAGAGAAATTTCCACACTCCTAGTTTAGGGAGCCTATACAAGGATTTTCTTCACAACATTGTTGGGCTACAGTTGCGTAAAATGTGGATGGTGCACACCACATCAGCAGTTGGAAGGATCCGTTGGAAGCGACACCAAGTGGGGCGTGTGAATCTTAGAATCATGAGGCTGGGAGAAGTAGGTACGGATTAAATTAGACCTAACACAGTACTATTTGTAAAAAACCCGACTGTTTCATACAGTCTCCATTTGAAAACAAGAGCTCAAAGCACACGAACACATTCCGAGAGTCGTCTATGAGAAAGACAGAACTGGGCAAAGGGCGGAGGGGGAAAAGAGGGTCTTTGAATGGACGGATAATGAGGAAGTTCCTTGAAGAAAGTATGATTCACGAAATAGAAAGCGTGTGTTGAGTTGTGGCTGATGTGCTGAGCTCCGTCTGTCCTCCTTGTTTTTGAAGTTAGGCTCACACGTATTCCAAGGATGTTGTGAACTTTGAGAACTCTGGTGGAATGCGTTGGCCAATGTCATTGGACGTAGAGCAGAAACTAAAATGAACTTGGGGGGAGGGGATGAAGGCCAGGAGAGTCCCGCCGCTGTCCAGGGCCACAGAAAGAACAAGAGTGGTACGGACGACAAAGACCAATAATACCGCAAGCACAATACCGCAGAGGCCTGCTGTGTTACAGAGACCTTCCTGGAGGCTTCTCTCTGGTCCTCGGAAAGGGGAGGAAATGCCCGTGGAAGCGCCTGACTGTGGAGCCATGTAGCTCATTACATTCATTACATTTCTCAGTCCCCCCCCTTTTGGTTTGATTTGCTTTTAAAAAAATCATTTTATTCGGGGCTTTTAACAGCTCTTGTAACAATCCGTACATCAATTGTATCAAGCATATTTGTACATATGTGACATCATTTTCTAAACACTGCCTTTCTATTTGAGCCCTTGGTATCAGCTCCTATCCCCCCCATAACCCCTTGATAAATTATAAATTATTATTGTTTTCATAGCTACACTGACTGCTGTTTCCCTTCACCCATGTTTCTGCTGTTCATCCCCCTGCTGGGGCAAGGGGGATTATCCATTGATCATTGTGATTGGCTCCCCCTTTCACCCCTCCTCCCCCATCTTTCTCTTACCCTCCTGGTATTGCTACTCCCATTTCTGTTCAGGAGGGGTTTATCTAACCTAGATTCCGTGTGTCATGAGCTCTTATCTGTACCAGTGTACATGCTTCTGTTTAGCCAGACTGAAAGGCAGGACTGGGGTCATGATAGTGGGGGGTGAAGAAGCCTCAAAGAACCAGAGGAATATTGTGTGTTTCATCAGTGCTATACTATGCCCTAGTTGACTCATCCCTTCCTTGTGACCTTTCTGTGAGGGGATGTCTTATTGTCTATAGGGTCTCTGCTCTGAGCCCCCTCATTCTTGGGTCTTCTGGTACCTGTCATCTGATTCCGTCAACACCTCATGATCACACAGGCTGGTGTGCTTCTTCCATGTGGGCTTGTTGCTTCTCTGTTAGATGGCCACTTGTTTAAATTCAAGCCTTTAATACCCCTGACACTGTATCTTTTGATAACCAAGCACCATCAGCTTTCTTCACCACATTTGCTTATGCACCCATTTTGTCTTGAGCGATTGTGTTGGGAGGTGAGAATCACAGAATGCCAGGTTATTAGAACAAAGTGTTCTTGCATTGAAGGAGGGCATGAGCAGAGGCCCAATGTCTGTCTACTTCCTCAATGCATTGCCATATAAATATATGTACATAGGCCAATACCTCTATTTTTATGAATTAATATATTTACATAAGTGAACATCTATGTTTATACCTCTATCCATAGCTTTGCTTACTAGGTCTTTCCTCTGTTTCTTTTTACCTTCCTCCTGCCCCACCATCATGCTCACCCTTCTTCTGCCTCTTAATAATTCCTCTCAGCTATATTGCTGTTGCTCCAACACCACTGGAATCTCTACCTCATCCTCGTTGTTGCTTTTAATTCCATATTGTTCCCCTGTCTATGGGGTTGTTTACTCACCGCTAACCCTCCCCTCTGCCTCCCTGCCTCCCCCTCCCCACCAGGTCCTTTGGAACCATGGATCCTGTTGCTTTCTCCTTGGGCTTATTTCCCATTCCTATCTTATATTGGTAGGCAAAATAATAACAGAGAGAAAACAAAAAGAAAACAAAAGACTGAATAAAAAGAGAAAAGAAAAAAAACTAGCAACAACCCCCCTCAAAAAAAAAAAAGCATCCATAATTCCAGGTCTCACAGTCCATTTTAAGCCTTGATTTTTAAATGGATGGATGATGCAACATAGATGGAAGCTGAGTCATGGCCAAACCCCATCCAGTCCAAGTGGCTTTGCAGAAATGATGAAACCGTGAGAGACTGGGCCACAAAGGCAGCCTTAGTGACAGGACCTCTGGAGCCTTCATCCACTCTGAAGTCCTGTCTGCAGACCCTCTTCTCACTTAGTTCTGGATTGAAGATAGAAGCAGACTCAACCCTTCTCGAGGTACATTATGTCTGTCTCCTTAGCTCTGGGACCTTGTGGTTGGTCATGACTTACATGTGTCTGCTCACCATTCTTTAGGCTGAGCCCAACATTTGCAAGGCAGTATGACACTTGCTACACCATGCAATTGGCCTCGTTCCATAGGTGCATGCTATAGTGGGATGCCAAAATCCTCCTTCAGGACTAAGATACTCATTCCCCCAGATGTTGGGAGAGTGGGCGCCCAGCTGAAGTTCTCAACTAAGTTGCTCTCCTGGAATGACCCTCCGCCTGAAATTGCCACTTCATCCAAGATGATGTCTCCTCCGCTGGACAGTCTGCCCCCAGGGAAGGCTCAATGCATAGCATGCAGGCCCTTGGCCTTAAGGTACGATTCCTCGGAAAGACTACTGACCTTCCGAGCTCTTTTCATCAACTCTTACCGGGGCCCCAACTAACGCCAATGGCCAAGGCTGTGCACTATGTATCTGACTCCCCAAACGGAGAAATGTACAGGTACACTCTTTGGATTCAGGTAAACGCAGTTCTTGAAGAAGGAAAGATCACGTTATCATGCCCTCCCTCTCCCAGTGTTTTCTCATGTCTCCTAGATACTCAAGGAATATTTATTTTCCTTCACATTTAATTATCCAGATGACCTCGAAAGGAGTCAGTTTTCCAAGTGCACTGGCTAGTTAACAAACTCTCATGCTAATGCTCCTTGGAGACCTTCAGAGCCGGACACCCCCCCACCCCCAGTGCTTTTTGTCCACCC
>NW_022111379.1:20188599-20200308 GCF_000313985.2 Echinops telfairi
GCAGCTATTTGCCCCACCCAGAGATGCCTCTCTGCTTTCTTTCTAAACTTGGAATGGACCATTGTTATTTATATATACTTTTATGTACTTGGTTCTTGTTGCTGGGAATATAAATGACAAAGCCTGTGCCAATTCAACAGTTTCTACTCCCGCTATTTAGGGACACTCATCACATCCTTGGCATTGGAAAGCCATTCTCCCTCTCTTTTCCGTCACTGTTGCATATCAAGTGACTGCCCCCTAAGGTACCTGGTGGAGCCCTGGTGGTGGAGTGGTTACACGCTGGGCTTCAATCCTTGAAGCCTGCAATTCAAAACCACCAGCTGGACTTTCTACTCCCGTAAACAGTGATGATCTTGGAAAATCACAGGGGCAGTTCTACCCTGTTCTGTGAGTCAGCACTGACTCCACGGCGGTGACTTTGGTTCTGTTTGGGGGTCAGGATCCCTGGTGGTGCTATTGGGTAAACAGGTACGCTAACCACAAGCCTGGCGACTCCACCCTGCCTTTGGCAGAAGATGAAACAGTCCGATCCCCTACAGATGGATAGCCTCAGGAACCCTGTATAGGGTGGATATGAGTCAGAATTGGATTGATGGCAGTGGGTTTGGGCGAAGTTCCTATCTAATCTTTCAAGTTGCTGCTGTCAGTTTGATCCCATATAGAGAATTCTTAAAAGATCATCAGGCTTAAGGCAGGCATTTTTAACTATTTCCAGGATTTACCTAACCTTCATAGCTCTCAGAAGTCTAGAGTTCATGGTAATTAGACATTCTGTCCTGACTGCTCCTACTTAGGATCAGGATACTTCTATCTATCAAGACTTTTTGATCAAAATGTACATATAGTAATGGTACCAGGTACCGTCCAATTCTTCTTGTCTCATGACACAGCAGGCGATTGTTCAAGGAGGCAATTAGCCACACAGTCGGTATTCTCCTGTCCTTGACACTTTTCCTTCCTGTGTTGTTCCAGAAACTAATTGTTATGCCTTGAGTGGCCACTTGCAAGCTTTAAAGACCCAGGTACTATGCACCTACTAAATTAGGAGGCAGGCCAAAAGCACGTAACATGCTATTAACAAAGCAAGCACCTCACTGCACAGAGTAGATTCCAACTCCTCCACCCCCTATAGGACAGGGTTGGACTGCCGATGGGCGTTTCCAAGACTGTAACTCTTTATGGAAGCAGAAAGCCTCATCTTTCTCTTATGGAATCACCGGTGGTTTCGAACTGTTGACCTTGAAATTAGTAGCCCAACACAACCACTACACCACCAGGGGTTGGGATGTGTCAGTGACTCCCTTTTAAAGGCAGATATTACAAAAAACAAAAGACAATGGTGGCTTTTTGTGTTAGTCTGGGTACTTTAGAGAAACAAATCCACAGAAAGGCATGTATAAAAGAGAGTTTTATAGAAAGGTTAAATGCACATCAAGAAAACATCCCAACCCAGTGCTGCCCAAGCCCACAAGCCCAACATTAACGCATATGTCCGACACCAATCCAGACAGTCCTTCTCCATCTCACAAAACACACACTATGATGTTGACTGTAGGAGGAAAGCCAAATCAGTGAACGTGTAAGCATCTCAGCACTGGCAGGAGTCTCCACACGGCTGCTCCAGCACCCAGGGCTGCATCAGGGTAGGTTCATGTGGCTTCTCCTCTGGGATGTCTTGCAGGAAGTGAGCCTTGCCAGCTGAAGCAGGGACTGGCTAAGGCAGTTGCACCCTGTCCGACCATCACAAAGCAAGAGACCCCAGAACCAGAAAGGCGTGGCTGACCGAGCCAGTTATTCCTCCGCCCTTTTTAATTAGTCCCACATGTGTTATCGGCCAGGTTGGCACAATAAACTAACTACCTCACTTCTCTACCTTCATTTGGTTTAAGGGCTTGACATGCGAAAGGGTTTCCTGCAAAGACCAACTTCTAAGGCCCACAGGCAAAGGAGAGCAAGGGGGAGAAATCCATCCTGGATCTGGAAAACCCACAGCCTTGGTAGGATCTCTTGTGACATTGTTTTTACCTTTTCTCTTACACAGCACATGGCTGAAGTGAAATATTTTAATTCATTGGCCTCTCATCGTTTAAAAAAGCCATCTCTCTTATGGATTTAAGAAAGCCACAAACATACATCTGTCTTTCACAGACAATTAGTTTCCTGCTAGAATTACAAACCCTTAATTTTAAAACACTACAAAGGCTGAGGGAGTGAGAAAGAGAGAAATAAGATACAGTCAAAGCATTTTTGCCTAACCAGCTTGTTGATAAGGAAGGGGAAAATCACTTTAATGATTCAGTATTTATTGTATAAGACCTTATACCATAGTTAACAGTGACATAAGCATTTCTGTGTTCTTTTTCTTCATTTCGTTCAAAGCCTCTCAGTAATGACAATAAATGTGCTTTCATCTTGGTGTGAGACAAAAATGGCTTTCCCCTTTTCAAATGATTTTTAAATCTTCACCCTTTCAAAGGCCCAGGTTTAAGCAGTAACTTCCTTGCAGGGGATGTCTTCACTGATTAGCCTCCTGTTGTTTCCTGCATCTGCATAGAGGGGGCAGAGACTTCCTAGGGTTAACTGAAACATAAAGTCAGTAGAGCCAATGTAGAGAGACACTGGATAGATCTTGTTTATATCAGAAGTTGATATAAACAAGGGTTTGAAATGCTTGTGAAAATGCATCCAGGTGTTTTTTTGTTGGTTTGTTGTTGTTTCTTGGTGAAAATGTACATAACAATATATGGCATCTCAATAATTTCTGCATGTACAATTCTGTAGCATTGATTGCTTTCTACAAGTTTACGACTGCTCTCCCGATCCTGTGCCAAATCACTCCACCATGAACTTACTCTCCCTGCCTCCAAATCTCTCTGGGAAGAAGTATGGTCAGAGCGCTCCTTGGAGGCAAGGATGGTGAGACTTTGTCTTATAGACTTCGGACATGTTAGGAGAGACGAGCCCCTGGGAAAGGACAGCATGCTTGGTAAAGTAGAGGGCAGCAAAGAAGAGGAAGGCCCTCAATGAGCTGCATTGACACAGTGGCTGTGTGTTAGTCTGGGTAGACTAGAGACACAAATCTGGACACTCATTTGTGTATAAGAAAAAGGTTTATATACAAGAGCAATTGAATATTGAGAAAATGTCCAGATCAAGTCCCTAACTCCAATATTAGTCCATATGTCTGATACCAATCTATAAAGTCCTCTTCAGACTCACAAAATACATGCAATGATGCCAAATGCAGGAGGATCACAGGCCAGTGGGTTGGAAGTCTTGTGGATCCAGTGGTGTTGTAAACATCTCAGTGCTGGCAGGGGTCTCTACGTGGCTTTTCTGGCTCCAGGAGTCTGGTTGCATCAGGGTAGGTCCCTGTGGCTTCTCCAGCTCCCAGAGTGTAGCACCATGTGTCTTGTCAGTAGAATGTCTCCAAGGGACTGAGTCTTGTCAGTAGAGGATCTCTCCTGCCTCCAGGGAGCAAAACCCCCCCAGGATTTTCCAGAATTCTCAGGAGAAGGCCATGCCCACACAGAGGCCTTATTGGCTATCTTCCAATTGACAGACTAGACTTCACCCCTTCACTCTTAATCCTCTCAACTTCCAAATTGACACCAGATTATGTAACTGCCACAGGATGCAACAATGGGCTCAGGCATAGGAGCAATTGTGAACACAGCCCTGAGGGGCAGTGTTCTGTTCTCTTGTGGAAAGAGACAGAGCTGACTACTCGATGGCACCTACCCACAGTAACTATGTCCTCTAAGCAGAACTATGCTTCCAAAGCCCTCTGCCTTCTGCCTGCCCTTGTTAACCACTAATCATTTTTGGTGTCTGCATATTTGCTTATTGTATGTAAGTAGGATCATCTGATATTCGTCTGTTTGCCACTGATTGACTTGCTGAACTCAGTATGCTGTGCTCAAGGCTCATCGATGTGGTGGCGTGCATCAAGACCTCCTTTCTCTGTATGGCTGAGAACTCTTCTACTTTATACACATCTTGTTGAGCCAGTCACCTTCGGGTGGACATTGCTGTGGTTTCCACTTGTGGGCCATTGCGAAAAGTGCTGCAATGAGCGTCGGAGTACAGGTTCTTCCACCTTTTGGTGTTTGGCGATTTCTGACAGCATTTATTGTTGTAGGCTGTTGTAAGGCTCCTTAGAGTACATTTGGTTCCCTTTCTTATTTCACAGGGGAAGGATCTTAAAATGGGAATGTGAAATGATTTCCCCGAAACCACATGACAGTTCCCTGGTAGATCTGGACCAGAACATCAGTCATTTCTTTCCTGGTTCAGTGCTGTGTCCCCACCAACCAAATCACATCAGTTCCCTTGTTCATTGAAGGGACTTAGGATACACCCTCTTGTGTGATCCTTGAAGTCTCTTGTGAAGGGAGCTATCAACTTCTTCTTTTTAAAATAGTTGTATTGAGATCTAATTAACCTATCATACAATGCGATAGTTCATTCACATTAAGAAGGGTTGTGCAATCATCATCACCACCACAAAACGACTTTGGAACATCTTCTTCCTGGTTGTACTCATTGCTCTTGACTCCCCATTTTCCCCCAACCCCCTTCCATGCCCTCCATAATTATTATTCCTGTTGCTGTGTTTATAGTTTCACCCATCCTGACTTCTTACACAGAAAAACATCAAAACAAAGATGAAAAGCAGAAAAGTGTAGTATAAAGTTTTTTGGGGGAAGGGTGGTGCCGGCCCCCACCGCTACTACTACCCACAGGTTCAGTAATGCACAATTGTACGGTTGAGATATATGAGTATTATATAAAAGTCATCGAGAGCATGAGAGATATTACAATAATGCAGTCAGACACATTACATGGTAGCATTGCTCACCTCATCCAGCTTGGTGGTCTACGTGGAGAGAGGGGGAAGGGAAGGAGGGTTTGGGAACAAGGGAGAGAGGGGGTGTGAGGAGGAGGAGCCCAGCGAGTGGAGTCAGGGAGAAAGAGGCCAGAGAGAGAGCTCTATTGCTGACCCAGGCCTATATACCTTTGGAGGGTGCAAGCCCACTAATTATAGATAAAGTCATATGTCACAGGAAGGGGTTGCACTATAGGTTACACAGCAATGAGAGGGGGTGGTCTAGGGACATACAAGCAATAGGAAGAGGGCGGATTGGGGTATACACGTGGCAAGATGGGCGGATCCTAGATTTAGGATGGCAGCTTAACTTTGACCTGTTCCTTGGGTCTCCATAGGAACCATTATCGGTAGGGTATAAACTCCGCCTACAGGAGCCTGTCCATTGTCCCTAGCAGCCGGGAGCAGGGCCCTCTGCAGTTTGGCAACTGATCGCCCTCAGGGGAGATGCCTGCTAGCACCTACCTCCCCCCACAGAAAAGGACACAGGAACATTGATCAAATAAAACAAGAGAAAAACCTCAATAGAAAATAAAGCAGAAAATATTAAAAATCCAGAATAAATTTAAAATGGGTCAAAACATAGATCTAATGACAAGGTGTTACATTGCAGCCTAATTACAGCTGCTAAAATCCACTTTACAGTGCTCTTTGTCTGATATCACATTCCTAGTGTATGCTCAGGGTGGATTCATGTGAAACTTCACCCACATACGGACCCTGCATATGGATTTTGGGTTTTCACTATCATCCACAATGCCCCACAAACTGGATCTTTAGAATTTAGTTCCTGGTTTATTCTTTCTTTGGATCACAAAGACTGGTGTGCTTCTTCCATGCAGACTTAGCTGACTTTTCAATGAGATGGCAGCTTGTTTTGAGACAAACCTTTAAGACTCCAGACACTATATTTTTCCCTAATAGTTGGGCACCATCTGGTTTCTTCAGCACACTTTGCCACAGCACCCATATCTTTGGTGATTTCCCTATGAGGGCGAGTACTGAGCAGGACCATGCTGTTCTTCTATGAGGGCCAAGAACGAGTTGTTCTTCTATTGGGGCCAGGATCGAGTGGCAATCAGCTTTGTGATGGAATGCACTCAGTCTCCAGCTTCAAGACAGCTTACATTTTGTTCCTTTGGGAAGTTCTGAGCCTACCAGAGTGTTTTCTCTCTCGCTTCTCTGTCTTCCTGAGCACTTAAGTGATTACACTATAGGTTTTTTTTAGCTATCATTTGAAAATGTATTAGACTTCATGCATCCTATTTCCTCTGTTCCAGTGGTGAACACGCTGTCTCTGGTGAATTCCACCTTCACATGGTTGCATCCAGTCTGTTTATTACTTATTCCCTGCCATTCTTCTTGTCTATTCTGTTCTCTGTTTAAACTATTCTATTGTTCCCGGATTGGTTTCCCTTCATTCCATCCTGTTTTTCTCTACCTGGTCTTGATTAATCTTTCTGACAATTCCAACAATATTACTCATGTGCTCAAATATATTTCGTACCTCCTGTTGGCCTGGTAATTATTTAAATTAAATTAAATAGCCTTATATTAGAGACCCTTCAATGAAAGGCTCAGATGACAGTCACCAGGTATGTCCTTCATCATTCCCCTCCTGTAGCCAATACACTAGACACGTGTGGTGACAGCACACTTGAAATGTGGCCGATGTGAACGGTGACATGTTTCAAGTGTAAAATACATAATGGATTTCAAAGCCTTGGTAGTAAAACTAATGTACAGTATCTCTATAATTTTTTATAGTAGTTACATATTGAAATAATATTGTAGAAATTTGGATGAAATAAAAGAGAGTATTATTATTCTTAACTTCATGTTTTAGAAGCTTTTAAAAAATATCACTACTGCAAAATTTAAACTTTCCATATGAGATTCACCCTGTTTTTCTACTGGACACACCTCTGGACAAACCAGATTATTGGAGTCATACATTCCTGCCTTCATTTAGACTGCTTCTCTTATCCTAATGTTCCTCCATCGCCAAATTCAAACTCTAGTTAAGGGTCTATCTCTGGTGCCATCCACTCTTCACAACACATTACACGTGCTCACAGGTGGATAGACTGTAGAGTCACGCTGTCTGGACTCGACTCATAATCTGACTCTTTAAGGTAGTTTAGGCATCTGCACAATGATGATGATACTACCTGGATCAATGAAGCTTCTCTAGAGTAACAGAACCGCTAGGGTACAGTTGGGTTACTGAGGATGGCCACTGGTTTATAACTTAGCCAAGTTGACTCATTAAACTAACACACCACACTGTCCAACAGACTCGGGAATTAAATAAGGAAATGTTCCTACAATATTAATATAACATCTAGCACAGTATAAGAGCTCAATAAATATGTTTAAAACTTCACAGTTGTTCATTGTGAAGCAGTGAAGCTACACACACCATACATAAGCCCCACCCATGACAATAGGAGTAGGAGACCAGGGACAAGAAGTGGGGTCAGGAAAATGGATGTTGGGGAGACTTGCTGTAGGATGGGAGAAATACTTTGAAATGGACTCTTCTGCTTGTCATGCTCAGTTATCTGTGTATAAAATGCTTCCGACTTGTTCCTGGTTCTTTTTAAAAAAAATATTTAAAAAAATCATTTTATTAGGGGCTCATACAACTTTTTCACAATCCATACACACATCATTTTTGCCCAGCACATTTGTACATATGTTGCCATCATCATTCTCAAAACACCTGCTTTCTACTTGAGCCCTTGGTATCAGCTCCTCATTTTTAATCCCCTCCCTCTGCCCTCCCCCTCCCCCTTGATAATTTATAAATTATTATTTTATCATATCTTACACCATCCGACATCTCCCTCACCCACTTCTCCGCTGTCTGTCCCCCAGGGAGGAGGTTATATGTAGACCTTGTCATCTGTTCCCCTTTTCTCCCTCACCTTCCCTCCACCCTCCCGATATCGTCACTCCCTCCACTCATCCTGAGGGGTACATCTGTCCTGGATTCCCTGTGTTTCTAGTTCCTATCTGTGCCAGTGTACATCCTCTTGTCCAGCTGGATATGTAAGGTAGAATTGGGATCATGATGGGGTGGGGGCAGCATTCAAGAACTAGAGGAAAATTGTATATTTCATCGTTGCTACACTGCACTCTGACTGTCTCATCTCCTTTTGCAAGAGGTTGTCCAATTTCCCCCAGATGGGCCCTGGGTTCCCATTGGTTCTTGACAATCTTGACAATCCCTCCTGATTATGCAAAGAATGGAGAGTGCAGGTGAATACCACTCCCAGCTCTGCTTTGGCCTCACCTGACAGCCTTTTAAAGAAATGGTAAAGAACAACCTGCCCTTAGACATTTTTAGTCTAGGGAGTCACTCTACAGAGTTTGCATTTGCTCACTCATTTTAAAAATTTCCGTTTATTGGATGTCTCTCGCTGGATAGTGTTACTGGAGTGACTCTTCTCCAAGACAGCGCTCTTGAGCACCCAAGGAGCTTTGAGGAACCGATGTTTTATGTTGTGAACCAAGAGGCTCAGCAAGATTCCCTGGATAATGGATTTTCCACATCCTATGTGCAGCAACGAAATTTTCCTCAGAGGAAAATGGTAAACACATCTCAGCCGAGACTCAAAACCCATTTAGAGTTTTGTGAAGACACAAAGTAACCCAACTAGAATACTTCCAGTAATAACATAACATGACAAGAATGATGCTGGTAAATAAAACTATATGTTGAATTCTCCCGGGGGAATGTCTGCATCATCTGTAATGATTTCTCAGAATTGTTCTTGAGGAGCAGCGAATCTTGTGTTGTCAGGGCAGTAACACTGAAGATATCCTTCGGGAAGCTCTTTCATGATCAGCCTCCATTCCCAGACACTTAAAAACTATGTGTTTTGGAGTGAGCTTGTCAAAGCTGGTTGCAACTGATCTACCACATACTTATAATTAATTTGAGGATGGTTGGAAGTGCTTGGAATTACAGCCTGTATGACTTTCCACTAATTCATCAGCTCTTGAAGACACACATTTTGTGTGGCTGCCTGGCCCCCAAATCCTCCTTTCTCTGAAGCATCTCATTGCGTGTGCAGGCTGTCCTTGGGCCCTGACTTGGAGGGAACACCTGATGTAAACGGACTCAAATGGATTTTCTCCATGTGAACTTGAACTTGTCCTAGAAATCCCTACCCCTTATCTGCCAGTTTGTCAAACTATGGTGGCTTCTGTGTTGTTATGAGGCTGGCAGATATTTCACCACTGTTTTAAATATCAGTGGGGCCACCCATGGTGAGTAGGTTTCAGTGACATGTACGATTAAGATAGGCTAGGAAGAATGGGCTGGTGATCCAAAAATTAGCCAGTGAGCGCCCTATTGACCATGACACAGCATTAGCCCAGGTAGCTCTGGGAGATGAGCCCTGTAGGTTGGCGTGAAATAGCCTCGACTCTGGTGTTAGATGCGTGCTGGGGAGGCAGCTCAGTCTGGGCTGAATAGGCCAGCATATCAGCCTCCAAGTAACGATGAGCTCTGCTATTCTGGGATTTTAATTTATCCGCCTTCCATGCTGAAAAGACCTAGCGGGTCATTTTCTCTAATTAACACTTCACAGAAACATGCACTTACTGATGAAGATCAAAGCCTACAGCCTTCAGGATGGAGTGTACCTTAACCTAAAGTCAATGAAAATCCCCCCAAAGGTAAAAATGTTGAAGTTGTGAAGGGTTTTATTTTATCCGGATCCCCAACTAATGCCTAGAGAAGCAGTGGTTAAAAAAATTAAATGACATATTTTATTGGACATATGTGCGTGCAAGAGACCTGTTAAAAGTATTAAAAAGAAAAGATGCCATTCTGAGAACTACGGTGCATCTGATACAAGCCATTGTATTTTCAATCACCTCCTATGCATGTGAACATGGCATCATAAATGAGGAAGACCAGACAAGAATGGATGCCTTCGAATGACAGCATTGGCAAAGACTATTAAGCACACCAAATGTGCAAACGCATCTGTTTTAGAAAGATGACCAGCATGCTCCTTATAATCCAGGACGACAAGACTTCATTTCAAGTATTTTGTATCTGTCAGTCCCTGAAGAGGCATCTCACCAATGAGAGGGATGGACACGGTGGCTGCCACAATGGTGTCTGGGATTGAATTGTGCCCCTCCCCCCCTCCCCCCAGCTCAAAAAGATGTGTTGGAAATCTTAACCTCTAGGCCTGTGATTATAATCCCATGTGGGAATGAGTTATCTTTGTCCTATGAATGAGACACCACTGGGGGCATCAAAAAAGATGAAGGCGGTCAACAAGATGGATGGACACAGTGGCCGCAACAATGGGCTCAAACCAAAGAGCCCTTGCGTGGATGGTGCGGACCCCTGGGCAGCATTTCACTCGGTTGTGGATCAGGCACTGTGAGTCAGAACTGGCTTGATGGCACCTGACAACACCCAAATTAACCTACAGCGTGTTTGAGTCTGTCTCTTACAAGCTATCGCAGGAGCAGAAGCAACAAGTGGAGAAGGGAAGATGGGCGTCAACCACAAGGAGATCTGCAAGGAGCCAGGAAACAAGCTGAAGAGACAAGGACCTGCTTCCACAGTCAACAGAGAGTGACAATGCCCCACCCTGGACCCCCACTTCTGGCCCCCTAAACTGTGAGAAAATAAAGTTCTGTTTGTGAAAGCTACCCACTTCTGGCATTTGAGTCATCGCAGCACTAGAACCCAATCACACCTGGGCTCAAACAGAGCACGTGTTTTGAGGATGGTGCAGGACTCGACAGTGTTTCACTGTGTGGACATAGGGGTGCTATTAGTCAGGTCTGAAATGTTTGGATGACAAACATTTAGTGTTCAACCTCACCCAGGGGTCGTGTGCTTTTCCACATCATCAGATTATTATAACAACACTTTGCGGTTCTGTGAAACCTTAATGTCCGAGTGTTTTGGGCTCTGTTGTCTAATTTTTCTTCACAATAGTCATCCCTCACCCTCTCAGTGGCAGGAATCATTTTGCAAAGAGCACAGAGGTTGGCTTGCTAGTCCAAGTCCACAGGGAAAATCAGGAAAATGGAAGCTGGTGCTAGAACTCCAGTTCTGCCCAGACTCCGTCCTATTGACCAATTCTGATGGTTGTCAGGAGAGGTGTGTTGGAACCCAGGTTCTCACAGCAGAGTCTCCTCACCCCCATGGACTCAGAAAAGCTGTCTGCTCATGGGGTAGAACTAGGAATTCAGCAGTTCATCAGAGTCAAGGACAAACTTAACAGCAGCAAAGAGTAAAGACCAAATATTCATTTGGCAAGTTGAGTTTTATTTATAAATTGGATTTAAAAAAAAATTTGGCCCAGATAGCGTGTTCTGGAACTGCATTTCAGGGCCATGCAGAGAGCAGCTGTGACTAGTTTGCTGGCTGGGGGTGGGGATATTGTCTTCTAGTGAGGTAGAAACCCCAAAGTTAAAAGCAATATTAAACAGCTTAAACACATTTTTATGTGCTTTGAAAGATGTTAAGAGCCCTGGTGGCAGAGCGAGTCACTCACTGGGCTGCTAACCGTGAGGTCTGTAGTTACCGGCCACTCCACAGGACACAGAGGAAGCTTTCTGCTCCCTTAAAGCGTCACAGCCTTGGCCATGCCCACAGCCAGTTCTGCTCACTCCCGAAGCCCTGTCTTATGGTCGAAATCCACTTGATGGCAGTGAGAGTTTGAGTTTAAAGAATGCTAGACTGGTTACAAACCCACTGCTGTCATACAGATTCTTGACCCTCCAGGATAGCATCGAACTGCCCCATAGTGTTGCCAAGGTTGAAGAGGACTACC
>NW_022111379.1:20201800-20206539 GCF_000313985.2 Echinops telfairi
ACAACAGAAATGTGGGTGAAAGGAGACAGTGAATGGTGTAAGATATGAAAGTAATAATAATTTATAACTTATCAAGGGTTCAGGAGGATGGGAAGGTGGGAGAGGGATGGAAAAAAGAGGACCTGATACCAAGGGTTCAAGTAGAAAGAAAATGTTTTGAAAATGATGATGGCAACATATCTACAAATGTGCTTGATACAATTGATGTATGAATGGTTGGTTATAAGAGCTGTAAGAGCCCCCAATAAAATGATTTATATATATTTTTAAAAAGTATCTCCCTTCTTCCTACACTTATTAGCTAGCATTCTTTTTAAGACTTTGCTTTCCACATTATTATTGATGAACTACATATTGGGTTATTTTTTTCCTCATAGCCCTCAGAATAATTTAATCAAATATTTTTCATGACTTTATATAGCTTTAAGCACCACCCCTTTCCTTCAAAAGAGCTTGGGTGAGGCAGGAAGAAAGAATTCATTTAGCTGTGCTTATATTTCTCAATTCCGAGTAAGGAATCTTTAGCCAATTCCAACCTGGCAAATCTCCCAGGACACCTCAATTTTATGTGGTTCTTTCATCTGGGTGCTTCACCGCCCCCACCCTTCAAGGCTCAGCTTCATAACCCTTGGTCTGTGCAGCCTTCCCTGAGAGACTCAGTCCCAAGTGAGCTGCTCCATTCTTTGAATTCCTTAGCATCTCCCTGACCCTGTCCTCACCCACAACACGCTCTTGGGTGTGCTTCCACCGAGATTGTGAGTTCCTTCAGGACAGGGACATGCCATTTACTTTCATGTCCCTCTGCGGCATGGCAAACTGTCTGACCCTGATCTCCTGTGAAGGTGGAAGAACGAGGAAGACATTCAGGAAACATGTCCAGAGACCAATATTTCCCCATCACATTGGACGGTTTCACTTTCCGACGTCTCCAAATTGTCTTGTGATAAAGTCTAAAAGTTGAAGTTCTGTTCAGTAGGCACAACATGCAAAAAATAAACGGCTATAATTATTATTAGCATTTTCTTACTAACAGATTTTCAGAAGCTGTTTCCATATCAAGCCGATCAACCTTTCTGTTGTCATAGAGACAAAGTTCTTTATATAACCATGAGCAAGGTGAGATTGTACCCTCCCCCCTTCTCATTGCTTAGATCTAATAAGAAAAGGAATGGAAATTTTTTAAAATCAGTTTTTTTTCCCCTTCTACTTTTTCTTCCAATTAAAATGAGTGAAAACGTGGGAGGCCATTTTTTTTTGTGCTTCATGTTTTAGATTTTAAAGATTTGTTTTTCTAATAAATTATGGAAGAGGAGGAAAGGCACGAATGGTACCATTTTCAAAAATTGTAAGGAGAGGACTTGTCAGTAATAAATAATTATAACCCCCATACCTTTTCTTTTTAAAGTGATATTTAGATCGAGGTCCTAGATGCAGAGTTACCAACGACTGGGATGATTAAAATGTAAAGTGGCATCCCTCGTCTCATGATAGCTTTCTCTCAAAATTATAGTTTTCATTCTCTCTTTTTAAATGAATACCCAATAACTAAATATTCATAGCATTTTCTATCTTATAATGATCACTTATCATTTCATTTATTCATCAGTAAGAGAAGAGAATCCAATCCTCAAAAAACCGAAGCAGACTTACGCTATGATACAGGAATTCCACTCTTTGGTGTATGCACAAAAGATCTGAAAGACGGAACACAGATACTTGAAGTCTAAATGTCCATCAACAGATGAATAGAGATACAAAATGTGATAGATGCATGAAGGGGCTTCTGGAAGTTCCTGGAAAAGTAGAATAAAAGATAATGGAATTTTTCGATGAATTTTCTGAAGCCCCTTTCTGAAATATAATAGACAACTACCTGCCGTTAAGGGAAAGGAAGTCTTGATACATATTATGACAGGGAAAAGTCTTGGAACAAAATGTTGTGTGAAATGAGTCAGTCACAAAAGAACAGATATTGTGTGGTCTTATTTATGTGAAATATTTAGAACAAGCAACTGTAGAGACCAAAGTTCCTTAGTGGTTTCCAGGAGCAAGTGGGAAGATGGGGGAAAGGGTAGCTCACAGCTCTGCAGACGCTGAACTTCCCTTGAGGGTGATGGAAAAATTGGAAATGGATAATGGTGATGTTTGGACTCAACAAATAGATCTAGTGTCATGGAATTGTGCTTGTGATGAATGCGAAAATGGAAAATATTGTGTTACACATATATGGACCATACCAAAAATTCCAGCATGAACTTGTTCACTTTTCTTGCCCTTTGCCTCAATATTGAGATATACTTCCACTCATCCATCTTCTTTCTCAAGAACTCAGCGTTCTTGGTAGGGGTAGAGAGGCTACTTTTGTGTGTTTCATGTTTTAGATTTTCAAAACCGTATTTCGAATAAATTATGGAAGGTGGGAGAGGTATGAATGATACCATTTCCAAAGTTTGTAAGCAAGGGAGCAGTCAGTAATCAATCATTATAACCCAGAGTTACCAAAATAGGCATATTCCTACCCTTCCTAAGGTTACCCCCTCCCCTAGCCAGTCTGCTGTGTTCTTAGCCGGATGCTCTTCTCCCAGTCCCACGAAACCATACTCCATCCGCTATTACTCCTCCGTCATCCCTTGTCTTTTCAATTAGTCCTTATCCATAGAGCCTTCCCCATTGCTTTTTGAAGAAAAAAATAACTTTCCTGTTGATTTTCCGTCTATCTTTGAGTTCAGGGTCGTAATGATATCACAGCTGTCACCTTCGTGCATGTGGGTGGGGAAGCTGGGAAGGAGCGCTTCTGGCATAAAGATGTTTACAACAAGCTCTTGCTCTTTAGAAGATTCTGTCTGTCGCGGCTAGCAATGCCTTGTCAATGAAGCTTGAGTGTACATCAGACTCACGGGGGAATGTACCTCCCCCTCCTGCCTAGTTTCAGTAGATTGGGTCTGGACCTGAGAATGTGCATTTCTGACAACTTCCTATTTGATGCTTATTTTGCAAAGGAGCCCTGGTGGTGCTGTGGATTAAGTGTTGGGCTGCTAATGGCAAAGTCGGCAGTTCAAACCCATCGGTTGCTCTTTTGGGAAAGATGACGTGGTCACCTGCTGTAAAGGTTGACAGTCTGAGGCACACCACAGAGTTGCTATGGGGACTATGCTCTGAGAACCATTGCCTAAAATTAACACCGCGTCTACATCTTCCTATGCAGCCCTCTCGTCAGATGCATGCTGTGCTGAAAAACTTTATTCTGGTTTGCTCTTCACAGACTCTGCCACCACAGTTTTTACCCGAAAGAGGAGGTGATTTCTTGATCATGTGCTCTTTCAGGATGTGAGCCCTTGTGAGGTTACAGTCCCTTGGTTGTGTGAATCCCTAGGTAATTAAACCTAAGGAGTTAAAATGATCAAGAGATGATGTTTCTTGGGGAGGGTGTGTGTGTGTGTGTGCGCGCGCGCGGGCACTAAAATAAGATCAGTAGAGAAAGGAAGTAGATGATTTCCAGGATTCCACATGGATGGCAGAGGCTGCAGAGCCTGGAGAACTCTTTCGAGAGCGGGACGAGCCAGCCTCAGAGCGCTGTTGCTGTTAGGGTCAATGAGATTGCATCTGCCTCACAACGACGCTAGAAGACAGAGTAGAATTGCTCCATAGGGCTTCCTCGGCGTGGAAGCAATTTAACAGAGTTTTTTCTCTTGTGAGCAGCTTGTGGGTCTGAACCACTGACCTTTTGGTTAGTAGCTCAGTGCTTTGTATGATGGCCATTTCCCACCTCCACCCCCAAACCTGCTCAGCCCTATAAAGGGCTCCAGCTTCTCTCAACTGTGCCACAGTGGAGTGTGAGAAAGGCAGCTACTATTTTGGCTTTTTTCTCCCACTTGAGTCTTCTCAAGGGCAGAGGTATCTGTGGAGACCAGCACCGGTGTAGGTTCAGGTGTCATTGAGAGATCTTAGAGAGCAGCCAAATCCCAGAAGGAGTCACAGTTACCCCCACCCCAACCCCACCAAAGGATCAATGCCAACTTTGGAGAAGCAGGAGGATTTTTTATTAAGAAGAGAGTAATTTCCTTATAAAGATAAACAAGTACCAGAAGATAATTAACAGATGGAGCGCTATCTTTGCTACCCAATAACAGTGTGGCCTTGGGGGCAAATTATTCTATTTCCCGGACGTTGGTTTCTTCCTTTATTATAAAGGTGATGGGTGGGGGAATTGGGGCCATCTCTAAAGTCTCTCTGAGGTCCCAATTTCCGCTATGTGCTGTTATAAGCACTGAGCAAGTGAGGGAGAAAGGCGGTTCGTGCCACCATCACTCAAAAGCGCCAGATCGCAAGCTGGGCAGGGAGGGGCAAGGCCTCAGACTTGGAAAGCAAGTTCCATGGATTTGTTGATTGATGGAAACAAATTCTATCAGCATGGTCCTCGCCTTCAGGGAATGGAGCTGACAAGAGAATTAATGGCAACTAATTAATATAAACCCCTCAACCCTTAAACTGTATCTATCAACCAGATCTTCCCAGGGGACCCACTCACTCTTCCACAGGCAGAAAGAAGCCAGGCCACTCAAGAGGGAGGGGGGACTTGCCTCTGAGAATGCTGCCCCCAACCGACCACTGGGGGCAGCAGCTCTCTCCTCCCCACCAACTTAATTCCTCACCTCCAGTGGTTAGGAGTACTGCCAGCCTGGTGCCTCCTTGAAACTTTTGTGGCACTCCTTTCTTTTCTAACAGTTTTCTTGAGATGT
>NW_022111379.1:20208028-20209441 GCF_000313985.2 Echinops telfairi
GAACCGTTCAGAAAACCATTGTGGGAAGGGCAGAGAGAGGGGTGCTCTCCATACGCCCCACCCAAAGGAGTGCAAATGCCGGCCCGAATGCCCATTCTTCATCCTCCATCCTCCTCAGCTCCTTCCCCGCCTCCTCCGTCTCCTTCCACACCTCCATCTCTGCCCTGTCCATGTTTCCACCAATTTCCCCTGGTCCAAATGTCTTCCGCTTCATAGTGTCAAACTCAAAAAACTCAGACTCACTGCTATCGGTTGGGTTTCCCTTCAAAGCCACGCTACAGGGCAGAGGTGCCTCTGTGAGTTCCCAAGATTGTAACTCTTTCCGGGTGTAGCAAGCCCCCCTTTTCTCCCAACTTGATAGTCCTGCTAGAACTCTGTTCCCTAGCTGGCCTATAGATTGTGAGGGCTTCGAGAACAACATCGAACTCACTTATGTTTGCATCCCTTCTCACCTCTACATGGCAAGTCCTCAGTAGAGATTTGCGGAATGAATATAGTATTCACAGCAGCTGCCCCTATGGAAGACCCACTGTAGACTGTGCCAGGTGACAGGAGTTCTGTGTCTCTTCCTGTCCACACCACAAAATCAGCTGGCAGGGCGTGCCCCAGAACACTGCCGCTGCGCAAGGCTACGTGGCTCCTTCAGTGTCACATAGCCACCACAAGCTGTGGAGCTATTGAAACCCACGTGGGTCTTCTCAGTTTCTATTCACACGAACTTGTCACAAAGAAATTATGCAAGGGGACTTGGCAAGAAGACACATTTTTTTTTGGTAACCATAGGGATAAAAAGTATTTTCTACTCAGTTTGATCATCAAAGAATTTTTCTCTTCTCCTTCCAAGGACTCTGTAGATTCTGGAAATCCTCGCAGTGTTGTCTGATGAAGCGGAGGACTCTGAGCTGAGGAGTCTAAGGCTGTAAGGACAGGAAGCAAAAGAACGGCTTTCATTCTGAGGGTTTGAAGCCAGCTCTCGAGGGCAGTTTCTATCAGTAACCAATCTGTAGTCTCATATGAGTCTTTGCACCAGGAGATTGGATTCTAAATACTTAAAAAAATCACTTGGCTTTGACTACATAGTGCTGTGGCGTGAAGGACAACTCTTACAATAAGAAAAGTAAGAAGCACACCAGCCTGTGTGACCATGAGGTGCCCATGGGATCAGATATCAGGCATCAAAGAACAAAAAATCATATCAATTGTGAATGAGGGGGAGTGCAGAGTGGAGACTCAAAGCCCGTTTGTAGGCAATTGGACGTCCCCTTACAGAAGGGTCGTGGGGAGGAGACCAGTCAGTCAGGGTACAGGGAATCAAGGCTGAAACATACAACTTTCCTCTAGTTCTTAAATACTTCCTCCCCCTACTCTCATGATTCCAATTCTACCTTACAAATCTGGCTAGACCAGAGGATG
>NW_022111379.1:20210877-20237392 GCF_000313985.2 Echinops telfairi
ATGAACTATTGAACGCTCTGCTTGGGACTATCTGAGGGGAGAGGGATCTCCTGCAATCCGGGGCAGTTTTTACCCATCCCTCTCTGAGACGGTCTGCTTCTGTAGAAATTGACAGCGTTTGAAATCCTAAGGAGCAATTCCACTCTGTCCTGTAAGAGCGTTTTCATGAGTCAGAGTCAACTTATGGGGCTTGTGGGGTCTCAGAAACTCCAGGGAGTAGTTCTATGCTGTCCTACTGAGCCACCATAGTCAGAACCGACTCAACGGCAGTGGTCTGGTTGAGGCAATCAGGACACCGGAATTTTCCTTCCGGCCCTGTTAGGTGTTTTCTCCTTGGAAGGAAGGGTTGAAGTCTACAATCCCTAAGGCTTTTCTAGCTCCAAAACGCCATGACTTTTTGTAAGCCGCTCCTATTTTATTGTTGGTGGGATGGCATGTCTTGGATTGGAAATAAAATTCTGGGTATCAAGAGGTGAGGTTGTTCACTTGAAAGAAATCTCACCACTGGAATGAGTGTGTTTTCACAAAAGTTTACCATCTGGTGATTAATTGCAGTCAGAGCTTACATTTCATCAGGCGGTTCTTGCAATGTACCCATTATAGCATATAGATTTGGTTTGTTATAATCACAAAAGTTTGTTACAAGGTAGTTTCCCTGCCCTACGCATTAATTTTTGGTCTACATAGTGAGAAACGTTTTAAATCCGAAGGACTTCTTTTCCATATAACTATGCTGACATAGTTAAGGTTTATGTCAGGGCAGTGAGATAAATGGCTTGGTGAGCCTCGCCTTTCAAGTTCTTGGGTCTCTTGCTCTCTGATGGTTGGTCCAGGGTGCAGCTGCCTTAGCCAGTTCCCTGCTTCATCTGGCAAGGTTCACTTTCTGCAAGACATCCGGGAGGAGAAGCCACATGGACCTACCCCGATGCAGCCCTGGGTGCTGGAGCAGCGTGTGGAGATCCCTGCCAGTGCTGAGATGCTTACACGCTCACTGATTTGGCTTTCCTCCTGCAGTCGGCGTCATTGCGTGTGTTTTGTGAGATTGAGAAGGACTTCCTAGATCAGTGACGGACATATGGGCTAATGTTGGACTTATGGGTTTGGACAGCACTGGGTTGGGATGCTTTCTTAATGTACACTTTACCCTTTATATAAAACTCACACACACACACACACACACACACATGTATGAGTTTCTGTGGATTTGTTTCTCTAGTCTACCTAGACTAACACAATGCTTATAGCTACTATTCAAATGAGCATGACCCACAGGGATTTCTAATTATATTTTACTGACCAACTAAAGTTCATGGAATTCACAATACATTTATCATTCCTTAGAGATATAAAAAGGCACAACATTACAGCACAGAAATCCCAGTAAAACTCTCAGTTCTAGAATTAGGCTTCTCATATTTTAGAGTGCATAAGTATCTTTTGAGAAACCTTAAAAAAAAAAAAAGATTCGTGGCCCATCTCAAGAGATTCTAAGATCTTCCAATCTGGGGTGGGACTCAGGAATCTGCATTTTAACAAGTCCTCTGCCCACGTAGTCTTGATGTATGGAGTCCACAGAGAACAATGAAAATTCTAAAATTAGGTATGTCAAAGCTCAAAAATCCTTACAAGGATTTTGAATGAAACTTAAGAATTTCCACACATCGTTAAAGAAAGATGGTGTACAGAAGCACATGTATGCACATAATATTGTGCGGGTGTATTAATGTCAAACATTGCTCAATTGATTGCAGTGCTTTTTTTTTTCTTTTAAGAACCATCGAGTTGACTCATTGTAATTTTAAGGAAGGAGCATTCTCACAAAATCATGGGCCATGGATCTCTTTAGGCTGAACCTCATAGCACTTGGCATTACAGGAAGATATTGGAGTTGTAGGAAGTTAGTAAAGAAATAAGAAATCTCAAGTCGGATAGGTAAGTTTTTCTGATTCGTTAATTCTTATTGTGTAGGGACTCTAGTATTTTCTACCTCATGAAGGCAGGGGTTTTGATTTTCACTGGAAGAAAAGGTGAATGTAGGGCTAATTGGAAAAAAAAAACCATGAGAGAATTACAATTATGTCTCTGAGCTGTCCACCTTGCCAACTGGAAGAACTCGCGTGCGAGAGAGAACCAAAAAGATAACTTCTTGAAGTGACACTGAAATTTCATGCAACCTTTTTGATACTTGCTTGGAAATTTCATACTCTATTTCAGCTGTCTATCCAGCTGTGAAGTCAGAGTTACACTCAGCTAGTCCAACTCTGCCCTGGGGTTCGTGTGGCTCTTAGGAGGACCTTAAAGCTGAAGGTTGGTACATGCTGGTTCCCAACCCCAGGCCTGGGTCTGGGATTGGACTATGACTGGCAGGTCTGGGGCACAGTAATGATTCCTGAGACGGGTGGAGAGTCTTATTGAAAGAAGGACATGAATTGGGGGGGCTATCCTTTTCCCACAGGAAAAGTCTGTCTACAGCTATAAGCTACAGAGAGAAAAACAGAGATGAGACAGATGAAGGCAAACAAGTTCATGATCATGTCTTCTGCCTTCAAGGAACCAACCCGCCCTAAGGCCAGTCCGTCTTTGTACTTCCCAAGTCATGAGCCAGTGCAGCCCTTCCTTTGCTTAAGCTGGTTGAACTGGAATAGCTCCCACTTATAACCTAAATTCCTCAAGTCTACTGTCAGCCAGAAGGCCTCCTGGTGCTGCTGTGGGTTACATGTCGCACTGCTAACCCCAACGTCAACAGTTTGAAGCTGCCCTTCACTCCAAGCGAGGAAGATGCGTTTTTCTGCTCCTGAAAAGATTTATAGGCTTGGACACCTAAAAAGTTCTACTCTATCCTACTGGGTCACTATGAATCGGAATCAACCCAATAGCAGTGTTAGATTTTTGAGAGTTTCACTAGCGACCATGCTGTGAACTTTCTTTGACCTGCCTCCCTTTCCCCACCCCTCCTAAGTGAGGAGAGAATTAAGACGATTCTGTGTTTATCTCTGCCATAGAATTCATCACACAGCGCATTATTCTCTTTTACTTTCCCTCATGCTATTGGGAATAAATGTGCCCAGTGAGTGAATTGACAAATGGATGAATGAATGTACCATGTGGTAGTGTCACAGAGCTACATTGTATGTATGCGTGTGTGTTGTTAAAGGAGCTACATTTAGCTAACTACCATAACTATCCAGGTATTCTGTGGTATTCTTTTAATGTTAGGAAAGACCTCCCAGTAACTTCTATTTAGATTAGAAATCAAAATTCAAGCTGAAATAGTAGATATAGCCAGCATAAGGAAGGAAAGATTTTTTTCCGCAAAAGGGAAATGGAATTTTATTTTAAAAGGTGAGTCAAGAAATAATAAACACATGTTCTACATTATACTGGTTCCCTGCTTTACCAGTGAGCAGTATTTGGGTGTCAATGCTTAAGAAATTTGGGCCATGGGAGGTTACAAGATTCTGAACTTGGAATTGATTTAAGACATTTGAGATGATGGGTGAGATGTGAGGCCCACTTTCTCTTTATCTGAAAACCTATGAAGTCTAGTGGTCAGGCTATCTGTTTCCAAAATACAATGGTAGAACTTAGCTTAAAGTAAACATTGGCAAGGGTGGCAAGTCTTCATCTTTTTTTTAAATTTTAAACATTTTATTAGGGGCTCATACAACTGTTATCGCAATCCATACACATATCAATTGTGTAAAGCGCATTTGTACATCATTCTCAAAACTTTTTCTCTCCACTTAAACCCCCGACATTAGGTCCTCATTTTTCCCTTCCCTCCCTGCTCCCCCTTCCCTCATGAGCCCTTGATAGTTTATAAATTGGTATTTTGTCATATCTTGCCCTGTCCGATGTCTCCCTTCACCCACAGGGAGGAAGTCACACACAGTTCCATGTAATCGGTTCCCTCTTTGCTACCCATTCTCCCTTTACCCTCCCTGTTTCGCCACTCACACCACTGGTCCTGTAGGGCTCATCTGCCCTGGATTCCTTGTATTTTCAGTTCCTATCTGTACCAGTGTACCTCCTCTGGTCCAGCCAGGGCAAGTCTTCATCCTTTGGACATGTAATCAGGAGAGACCAGTCCCTGGAGACAGACATCCCGCTTGGCAAAGTGGAGGGACAGACAAAAAGAAGAAGGCCCTCAGGGAGATGGATCCAACAGTGGCTGCAACCCGGGGCCCTGGCATAGGAATAACTACGGAAATGGCACAGGACCAAGCAGTGTTTTGTTCTGTTATGCAAAAGGTTCTTATGGGTTGGAACCTACTTGATAGTATGTAACAACAATGGGAGAAATTGGAGGGGAAAAAAGGATACCAGACAACAAGCAAGTCCAAAGCCCAGGAGAGCACAGTAAGTTAGATCTTCCAGCTTAAAAATCATCCTATCTTCGGAGACCATCTGGCCCATGGCCCTGCCTTCTGACTCTGGGGGTTGGTCATGCCCTCTGGATTTTACCTTGGACTTTAGCTCTGCTTTCCAGGCTCTGTGGGATGGCATCTCATGTCCTCAGTGTTAGGTGGCCCGTTCTCCTCGTCCATTTGAGTGGCAGCCCCAGAGCCCTGGCCCTTGCAGGCCTCATTTTTCTGCCTCTGCCAGCCCTTTAGCTGGCAGTCCCATGCTCTGGAACCAAGTTGGTGAAGATCTGACTTTTTGAAACCTAGCAGGGTGTGGTCTCACCTTTGGGATCCAGGAGATAGTGGTCCTACCACTTGAAATCCAGGAAGCCCCGCTTTCCTGTGCTCTTTCCCATAGTTTTGCTGATCTCTCATCACAACATTTTTTTCTGCTGTGATGGCTATTGATCTCTTTACCAAAATAATCTGTAACCACATCCTTGGTGAACATTCTAGGATAGGGATCCTTAGTTTGTTCCATGGAATTGTTCAACTCTTAAAAATTCTGCTTTCCTTTTGCAGTCCATTTTTAAGTGCATCTCTTTCTTTTGCATTTAAGTACGAGTGGCGAGGAGAAACCACATGACCCCTTTAAGACCTTGCTTAGAGAGATCTTCAGCTAGATATCTAAATGCAGCACGTTCAAGTTCTACCTTCCCTCAAACATTGCAATAGGGTTTAGATGAGTTCTTTGGACACCATGAAAACATCATGCTTCCTCCACTGTCTCGTCACGTGTTCATCTTTTTTTTCAGCTTCATCAAAAGCACACTCAGCACTTACATTTCTCACAACATCTCTTTGCTGCCGCCATAAACGGAGACTCTCTCTCACTCTCCTCACTCCTTTCTGACCAGAACTGCCTTTGATGTCCACAGTTCTACTAATAATCTCTTCAAGGCAGGCTCGGCCTTTACGATGGGCAAGCCCAACTCTCTGCCATCTAGTTGATGCCAACTTATAATAAGCCTGTAGGAGAGGGCAGAACTGCCCCCGTGAATCTCTGACTGTGACTGTTCACAGGAGTAGAAAGCCTTGTCTTTCTCCCAAGAAGCAGATGGTGCTTTTGAACTGCAAACCATGTAGGTCACAGCCCAACTAGCAACAACTATGCCATCAGGAATCCTTGGGGTTTACTATTAAGCACCTTAAAATCCTTAAGACTCTCTAACCTTCATTCAATATCCAATTCCAAAACTGCTTCCACATTTTGGCTATCCATTATAGCAGCAGCCCACTCTTCCGGTATCAAATTCTTGGCTGTTCATTGCTGCTGTACCAAGAATGCCACAAGTGGGCTGGAGTCCAAATCAGGGGGTTGGAAGTCTAAATTCAAGGTACCAGCTCCAGGGAAAGGCTTTCTCACTCTGTCCACGCTGGAGGAAGATCCTTGTTTTTTTTATCCTAGCTGACAATTTACTCACTCTGTTTCCACACTCTCCATTTTTGTACAACTTCTCCAGAGACTGGTCTTGAAAATTTATTGGCATAAATGAGTGAGCACTTCCACTTTCCCATCCATTTGTTGAAATTTGTCAATTGGTGTTCCATCAATTCCTGGAGCCCTGTTTTCCATCACAGGCATAGAAGTTAGAATTTAGAACACATTTGTTTGGTTGAAAGAATTGAATTTATAACATGACCTTTTGCATCAACAGGGCAGAATAATATATAGATTTGGAGGTGATAGAAAGGTGATTTGGACTTGCTTCTTCCTTTCATCCTTTGCCATAGATGCTCAAGGACTGGGTATCCCAACATTGTCAACGTGTTTGTTTAGTTTCATATCGATCCTCTTCAAGTTCATTTTTGAAAATGAAAATAAGGTCCAGAGTTAGGTAATGTACTGACCTCATTATATTTTTGTCTGAATATTTTCAAGATGATTGTGGAAGATCAAGGCGGCATGAGTACAACACAGTCCCTGCCTTCCCACACTATTTGAGTTTCAATGAACCATACTTACAAACTCCTCTCTTTCTCCCTCTCTCTGGCTTTCATGATATATACTACATACAATGTCACAGCACATACTTTGCTGTTATTACCATCCTCAGATGTTCACACACCGATGTTCAATTTGATGACCTGTTGTTCAAAACACTTCTGTGTAGAAGAGGTAAGAAATGCTGGAGAGGAAAGAAATAACAAGGAAGAAAAAGAAAGAAGTTTAAAAAAAAAATTACAGTGATAACCCAAGCCAGTAGCTTCATTTATTGGAAAACATGGACCCAAACACTGATGGCTTTGCTTCACAGGCGGGTTTTAGAATCAGTTAAGTAGAGTTGTCTAAATTAAGCTATTCTATTTTATTTCTTTGGATTCTAATATCCATTGCAATGGCCAAAGAGAACTTACAGACAAAATTCATACTTAAGGGATTTATTAAGGAAGTTAAGTTGTAATGTGCTCTGAGAAATGCTTAGGGTTGTTTATCATGTTGTTTACAAAGTTCTGAAAAGTCTGCTAATAAATGCCTGAAGGGCATATTATTCTGCTAAAACCTCAACCTGAAGGCATGCGGCTTGAGCTTTGTGAGTCCAATTTCCCCACTTTGTAAGCTAGCCTCCTGCACAAAAGCACTCATCTGACCTTGTTCCATGAGTTGGGGAGTCCATCACTCTGTTCCGTGCTCTGGCTCCTGGTTCTGCTGCTGCTCCTCTGATAGTACAGCTGTCATCTGGATCCAGCAGGTTCACTGCCAGGAATCTCAGGCCTAGAGGGCATGCCCCACTCTTGGCTCTTGCTAGTAGTAAAATCCTTCCTCCCATTTCTCAGAAGGCTCATTTTATACACAGCAGGATGGCATTCTAGGGAATCCTACACACCGATGAACCCTATCAGTACCTTCCCCACTGTCTGTTCAGAGGCATTCAGGGAAAGGTTGTTTGGTGGGAGTTAGAGACTCTGGCTAGAAGAACCACATTAAGTAATTCACGGCCTCTGAAGAGATATGTAGGATAAAAAAGGGAAAGGATCACACAGACAACTGTCCCTAATTTTCTGACTAGAAGCACACCCTCCCCTCCCCAGAGATTTTTCAGGTGATCCAGCACCTTACAGAAGTGAAATTATCACTGCAGTGGCCAAAACTCCAAGTTGCCCAACTCTTCTTCATTGTGGGAGCAAGTTGTGATGATTTGTGTATTTCTTAATGCACAGATGTATGAACATAATCTGTAAGTTTATATATAATGTTCCCAGCTCCCAAAGGCAAAGAAAGAATGGATTTAGAATGATGCTGATAATAATAAGCAATAATAGTAAAACTAGAAGGAAAAAACCCTCTTTAAACCTGGAAGATATTTTACTTATGTAGAAACCCATTTGGTACAGATCATGAGTCAGGATGACCTGTCTTAGAGTTCCGGGCCCCAAGAAGGAAAAGAGCCTTCCCGGGATGTTTCTCTTCCCTCCGAGTGTGTCGTGAGTGGATCCTACTGAGGGACTCTCGGATTTATTCAGGACGCAGAGACTAGAGCCCCGAGAGGGAAGAACACATGTTTTTCTCCTGACCGCGCTGTGTGGAGGCAGCAGCCCTGTCCTCGCTCCGTGTGTTCCCGGGGCACAGCGGTCCTGCTCTCTGGCTGTTGGCAGACGCGGTGTTCTCCTCCATTAAAAATGCATGGACCATCCACCTGCTGCCGATCCCATCTGTCACATTGAATCATGTCTTCTGGACATCATGTGCCTGCAGACAAACAGAGAGGCCATTTGTTACCCGAGGGCTTGCAAGGCTTTTATCAAGAGCTCAATCTCCTGCAAAGAATAGCTTAGAAATAGCAGGCAGTATTGAATTGTGTACGGGGAGTCTGGAGACGGGAGAATGGGACTCTTGCGTTCCGTGATGGGGTTTCCGCAAAAGCTGACTAGTAGTAAGGCTAAGGGTGCCCGTGGGAGATGGGGCGATGGAAGATGGGTTTGAGGTGGCAGCTGAGCAGAGGACCGGAAGGTGGCCAAGGTGCACTTGTGCAGCGAAGGGAAACACGGAAATGGTAGATGCTGCTTTGGGAGCTAGTTCTCCACCAGTGCCCAACTTTAGACATCAGATTACAGGCAGCCTGGCAGGGTCCACCTTGAGGGTGGGTGGGGAGGGAATTCTGTTTCCAGACATGGTTTCAGAGCGAGAGATGAAGTCCAGGAACACGTTGTTGGAAGAGAAGAGAAGCGGGCTTCTGGAGAGCAATCTGAGAACAACAGAGAAGAAATCAGAGAGAGGGTCCTTGGAAAAGGGCAGGGCATTGACAATTTTTAGGAATGTCACTTTGCTTTCTGAGTAGTTCTTATGTTTAAATAGCAACCTGTTCTTTTTTTTATGATGCAACATATTTATATCTTTAGTGACCCTGGAAGATACATAGAATTGCCGGTAGAATTGTTGGGTTTCCTAGGCAGACTGTGAGCCTTTCTGACTTTTTGGTGAGCAGCTGAGTGATTCGCTGCTGTCACCAAGGTTCCTTTCGGGAATAGTATGTTTTTACTTTTCTTGGATACCAATGAGTCGATTCTAATTCCCAGTGAGTGGTCCCCCGGAAAACAGAAGCAAACGCTGCCTGGGTTAGCTCTGTCCTCCTAACCACTGTGGTGCTGCTCGGACCTATTGTTACAGCCGCTGTGTTCATGCGTTTCATTGAGAACCTTCTTAATTTTCTGCTGACTGACCCTCTCCTTTACCAAGCATGGTGCCCTTCTCCAGGGACTCGTCCTTCCTGATGACATGCCCAAAGTACATTCGTTCTTCCTCCCTTCTAAGGAGCCTCTTAGCTGTACTTTTTCTAAAACAGATCCATTCTCCCAGCAGTCCACAGTATGCTCCGTATTCTCTATCAAGGCAGAATTCAAATGCATCGGTTCTTTTCCAGGGTCCTTTCTATTATTGCCTGGAGTTGGCATGTACGAGACAGTTGGATATACCGTGGTTTCAGTCAGGTGTACTTTAGTCCTCAAAGTGAATATCTTTGCTCTGTGACACTGTGTGTTAGGCCGGGTATGGTAGTTATATAATCTGGTATCGATTTGGGACTTGAGAGGACTAAGAGTGAAGGGGTGGAGTCTAGTCTGTCAATCGGATCGTTGACTAGAGAAAGAAATTCATCGACACTCATATATATGTAAGAGAGAGCCTTTTATCAAAGAGCAATTGTATATTGAGAAAACATCCCAGCCCAGTCCAGATCAAGTCCATAAGCCTGATATTAGCCCATGTGTCCAGTACTAGTCTATAAATTCCTCTTCAGATTCACACAGTGCGTGCAATGATGCCAAATGCAGGAAGATCACAGGCTGGTAGATGAAAACACTTGTGGATCCAGTGGTTGTGGAAGCATCTCAGCACTGGCTTGGGTCTCCACATGGCTCCTCCAGGCCTCTGAGTGTGGCTCCTCAATAGCAAGGTGAAAGCAGAGAGAGAGAGAGAGACAGAGAGAGAGAGAGAGGCTTCTCGCAGGTCTCAGTGTCTCCGCATGGCTTGTTAACAGGAAGATGAAGGCAGAGAGAGAGGAAGTGCCCAGAATCCTTTGGAGAAGACCATGCCCACAAGGAGGCATCATCAGTCTGTGACCTGATTGACAGGCTAGACTCCACCCCTTCACTCTTAATATCCTCAAGTTGACAGGAGATTATGTAACTGCCACACACTCTAAAGAGGTCCTTTGTAGCATATTTGCCCAAATGCAGTACATCATTTGATGCATACATTTTTTTCAGCGGCTGATCCCTCATCAATTGTCACACTATTCCTTCTTTAAACGCTGTTCTTAGTCTGAAAGCTGGGCTAAAGCCTATCTACCATCACAGAAACAGGGAAGCCACCACAGTATGACAAACTGACAGATGAGTGGTGGAGCAGGCTCCTTGATAGATGTAAAAAGAGCCAGAACAAAGGCAGAAATTCAAGATAGAAATGAAAAAGAACACATTTGAGAAAATATGGCTGGAAATAGGCAAGAGAGGGGTGAAATCACGAACACAAGGGGAATGGCCCTCACTAGAAGCTGGAAGAATGCCTTCAACATCAGTTAGATAAGCAAAGAAGGGGAGGAGGTGTCAATACGAGGAATTGTTGCAGTTAGGATTGCTTTAGTCTACTAACTGCTGTGGCTACAGTAAATAGACAGTTAGCAAAGAGGTAGCAGTAAGATTCCATCAGACTCTCGGGATCCTTTTGTCTGTCTGTCCCATCCTGCTTAGCCACTTTCTCATGCTTCCAAAATGGCTGCTGCCCTTCTAGGTTTTATGTTTGTACTTCAGGCTGGAAGAATTAGAAAAGGAAAGCGTATGACCCGGGAAACAATATCTTTGTCATTGAGTTCTGTTTATAGCTCATTGACTACACCCACTCTCGTCCGTAGCTTCACCGGAGCCTGACTAATGGATCATTTAGCTGGGCCTTAGCCACACTGAAGGAGCACTGTGGTGTAGTGGGTTCTGTGTGGGACTGTGAATTGCAAGGTCAAAACCAGCCACTCAATGGGCCCAAGATGAGGCTTTCTACTCCCATAAATATTCCTATAAAGATTGACACCTTTGGAAACCCCAGGGAGCAGTGCTTTTCTCTCCCATGGGGTCACTATCAGTCTGAATTGGCTAGATGGAAGCTGGTTGGTGTTTTTTTTTTTTTCCAGTAACCCTGAGAAGCTCTGGTGGCACTGCAGTTTAAGCACTGGGACATTAACATATAGAAAAACGAACATGGTAGATTTACTTCTTGGTAAGTCACCATGGAGAGAAGAGTAGAGAAGATGACCTGGCTGTACCTGCAGCTGCTACTGTGGGGAAGAGATGCCAGATGGTCAGCATCTTGTCCATATAGGAGCTTAATCGAATTGTAATCCTAGAATCTCAGATGCAAGAGGCCATATTAGCTGCTCTGTAGTCCAATCCAATTTACAGTTCTCAAATCTCCCCCACCAAATCTCCAACACACTGGGACCATTGCGTCTTCTCTTCCAATAAGAGGAATTGACCATCTCTCAACACAGACTATTCTATCATTGCAGTCAACATTTGTCATTCTGAAACCTGCATGCGTCTCTTTGGTTATAGAGCTATGCTCTGGATCCTTGATTTGTAATTTCTTTTCACAGGGGGAGCCTAGGGACTGGCACAGAGCCCATGCATCCAAGTGCTGAATGCACACTCACTGAAGGAATGAACAAATAGACATCTCAAATCGAGAGATAATGAAACTGCTCCCATTGAAATGTCCCTCCCTGCTCTAGTGATAATACATGGATGACCAACCTAGGTGCTTTGGTTAAATCATTGAATGTTAAAATGTTGAAAATCACAGTGAGGAGACGGCATTGGCACCATGCCTGACCTCCTCTGGCTTCTGTGGGGAGAAGGAGAATTCAACTCCACACCAGCCCAAGGCCACGAGGAAGAAGTCAGACACGCCTTCACCCTTCACCATTCTTTATTCTGTTCTGAGACCAGCTATCCGTTACAGAGGACTCTACATCTCTCCTGGGTTCAATCTTTCATTGCAATGGTCACACAGAGCTCACAGACAATACTCACAATTATGAGGTTTATTCGGGAGGCTAACAAACCGCAACATGTTAAACATACCGTTTTGTTTTGTTTTTTGGTCTACCACACCCTGTTACATTCATGTTGGCAGACATGTCTTACTCTGATCCCTGAGTCTTAGCTATGTGGTTCCTTGGCTTTTGCCTTCTGTGGGCTGGGAAGCCTGTCACTCTGCAGCATGGTCTCTGGGCTGCTCCTCTGCGCTGCCTCACAGTCTTCATGATGGAACTTCTGGCGTCTCTACCTCTTTATAGACAAACCTCAAACTGCGCTGCTGGTGGCTCTTTTATCTCGAGGGTCATGAGCTTTTCTATTTCTGTTACTGAGATGGATTTTTATATCCAGAGGGATGGCCAAAGTGACCAATCCCATCAATTCATGTTTCACACCCTATTTTCCTGGTCCAATCCAATCATCTGGTAGGAGGTACAAAGAAGACATGTATAGAAGGTTCATATTTAAGCAGTTTCATGTCTCCACACAGTGTCATAAAATGTGTAAATGAGGTACAGACTTTGAAAAAATCTAGATTAAGTAATGTTAAATAAAAAGAACACCTTAAAATAACTTGGGTACATCAATCACAGTTATGAAAACTTGTATCTATGTTATATTTATGCTAGGGGAAACCATTGAATCATGATGATAGTTTAGGTTTTTGGGTAAGAGTGTTGCTTTTTTTCTTTTTTGATGATACTGTGTATATCTCACTAAAGGTGTTAAAATATATGATTAAAATTTTTAAAGCCCATGTGAAACATTTCTTGGCTTCCTTCACATAAAAGCATTACAAAAATGTAAGCCTGGTCAGGAGAATGCGATCGCATTGTAAACATATGCACAAAAATGGCCATTAACTAACCAAGTTCCATTTGGAATGTAGGTATGAGTGAGGTCTCTGTGAAAATGTCCGCCACTTGGTCAGTCTGCAATGAGGAGTTGCAGGTTTCTTGGGGCTGGGATGAGGGCTGGATCATTTGGAACCAGAAGGCCAAATCTCTTTAACTACTGCGCGGGCCTGCTGTGTGTGTGTGTGTGTGTGTGTAAAACAATGCTTTCCCTTGCTGAAGGAAAGGCACAGTGACCTTTACACAGAATATAAAGGATTGATGGCAATATTTCTAAAAAAAAGTGTTTCAATAGCTGAGAAAGGACAGAGTACAGAAAAGGGAGTCTGGGGTGCTGAAGCTTAGCTCTTTCCTAAAGGTTCTGAGGATAAAACTCGTTTTCCAAGTCAAATGACCTTCTCTCCCTCACTCCTTAAGTCTCTCCTTTCCTGTTTTTGCTCCACAGATGGACAAGGCAGGAGAAACTGTCCATGGTCCTCTAATTTACCCTTCTGCCCTGTATTCCCAACTTAAAATCATTCCAGCAAAGTAAGTTTCTCCTATTTATAAGGACCAGAAGAGGGTGTTCTTTGAGATCCTTCAATCACGCATTCTTTGTCTGACAAGAGTCACCCCAGAAATGCTTCCCTAAAGTGAAATTTCCAAAACAAAATTCCTCACCTGCAATTTTATAGCTGTTTCTTGTTGCACTGCCATAAAAACTTAAGAATCCTTGACTGTGGCCTTCAGTAGTTTACCCTGGAAACTCTGAGTGAGGGATTATCAACCTTGTTTTTCTGATGAGATTTAGAGGCCTAACAATGGACCCAGAGACCCAGAGACCCAGGGCCTCAGAAGACAGCGAAGACTCTTTCTAGCTCCTAGTTTCCTCATCTGAAAAGGGAGCAGAGCATTGTCTATCCGCTCCTTCTCACATGGACATTGTCGAGACCCAGGGGGAGACTATGCCTCAGAGTACTCTGGGAAATATAACCAAATTCCTCACTTTCTCCCTGTTCCTGTGGTTAGGGGCCATCAAGCCATTTCTGCCTTATCGCGGCCCTACGTGCAACAGACCAAGACACCACCAAGCCTCACAATTGTTCTTCATGTTGGCCTTAAGCCACTTTCCCCATTGAGTCCTCATTTCCCCACTCTGTCATCTTTCAGCCTTTCATCTATTGCTGATTGGCTAAGCAGTGGTCTCAGACTTCTCTACATTTCTGTCCACCTCATTGTTCTCTAGCATTCCTCCTTTGCCCTCCTAGCGTGCAGCTCTGTTCAATGCACCATTCTGATTGTCAGGTCTGGGGGGATTCTTTGGCCTACCTAGTCTCTGGTTAGTCTATTTTCCTTCCTTTGTGAACCACTGAATTCCTTTAGACCTAGGGACCTCAAATGAGACATCGTCTACCTTCCCTGGGGACATTGGCAATGTCTGAAGGTACTCTTGGATGCCACAGCTTGGTGCTATTTGCAGGAAGTGGGTAGAGCACAAGGCTTGCGTTAGACATCTTGCAGTGGACAGACCAGTCTCCCTGTCTTCCTAAGAGGAAGTCAGTCCTAAATGCCAATCATGCCCAAGTTGAGAAACATGGTTAGGAATAAAAATTCATCGAACTCAGCATTCCTCCTCCCCTCCTCCCAACAGTTTTCTGTGTTAAGGGATAATGGAAGCACAATTTGATTTGCAGTTTGCATGCAATTTGATCTGCTTTGACACCACCACTTGTGAAACCATCATCATCATGAAGAAAGTGAGCAAATCCATTGTCTCCTTTCCTTTTGCGATTCTTCCCTCCCCCAGCCACCCTTCCTTCCTCTCCTCCATCCCCAGGCAACCATCGTTCTTGTTCTCTATCACCAGGTACTGATTTGCATAGCCTAGAATTCTAAGAAATAAAATTATGTAGAATGGGCTCTATTTGTTTGATTTCTTTCAGCATAATTATTTTGAGATTCATTCATGTGGTTGTGGAACTACTTATTCTTGAAAAAGTACTTAAGTCTGCGCTGGGGGATGATCCCTTCAGGACCAGTGGTGTGAGTGGCGATACTGGGAGGGTAGAGGGAGAGTGGGTTAGATAGGGGGAACCGATGACAAGGATCTACATGTGACCTCCTCCCTGGGAGACGGACAACAGAAAAGTGGGTGAAGGGAGATGTCAGACAGGGCAAGATATGACAAAATAATAATAATTTATAAATTATCAAGGGCTCATGAGGGAGGGGATAGCGGGGAAGGAGAGGAAAAAAGAGGACCTGATGCCAGGGGCTTAGGTGGAGAGCAAATGTTTTGAAAATGATGAGGGCAATGAATGCACAAATGTGTTTTACACGATTGATGTATGTATGGATTGTGATAAGAGTTGTATGAGCCCCTAATAAAATGATTTAAAAAAAGTACTTAAGTCCGTAGCTGAGAACAAAGGGCTACCACTTTTAGACTCTTGGGTTAGCATTAGACACTCCTTTGATGACCTTCACTTCTTAGATAGGATAATTCTGGAAGCAAACCACCAGGCCTTTCCTCTAAGATGCCTCTGGGTAAACTCCAACCTTTAACCTTTCAGCTAGACACATTAATCAGGAACTCTCTCACTCTGCATTATATCGCTCTGTCTCCATCTGGATCTACATCTGTCTTGATTGCTTGCTTGGTTCTTACAGTCTCATTCCTCATCATAGGAGGCCTGGCTGCACAGTGCTTATGCGTTGGGCTGTGATCCATAAGGCCAGCAGTTCAAAACCACCTCAGGAGCCAGAAGGGGCTTTCTACTCACACGAAGAGTTACAGCAGCGGTTCTCAACCCTTTGGGGGTCGAACAACCCTTTCACAGGGGTCACCTGATTCATAACAGTAGCAAAATGACAGCTATGAAGTAGCAAAAAAATAATTTTATGGTTGGGGGGTCACCACAACCTGAGGAATTATATGAAAGGGTCACGGTATTAGGGAGGTTGAGAACCACTGAGTTTTAGTCTTGGCAACCCCCAGGGGCAGTTCTACCCTGTCCTGTAGGGCTGCTATGAGTTGGCGTCAACCTGATGGCAGTGAGTGAGTGGGAGTGTGTTTCTTATCACGCGAGTCCTCGTGGTGCTACTATTGGGTTCGGTGTTGGGCACGAGGTCAGGGGTTCAAGATGGGACTGTCTACTCTCAGGAAGCTTTACAGTTTCAGAAACCCTATAGAGGGTTGCTATGATCTGGAATAGGCTCAGTGGCAGTGGGCTTACATTGACGTTGGAATTTTCCTTATCATGATCCTCCATATCTGGCTTGTGAACCACTTCTGTGGTCTCCTAGTCTCTGTTCCCTTGAATTCATGGAACCCCTTATTCTTTTTGTTTTCCCTTAAAGAGGATCTGAAAGACATGATCATGAGCCACCAGTTAGGGCAACAGGGCCCTGACATAGCTTGTTTTACTTCTTAAATTCCACATTTTCATCTTAGTCTACATGTGGTGCATATACAAAGACAAGAAAAGCTTGCTAAGGCATCACTAAGGGGCACTGCTCACCTGGTTTTGCTAATTTTGGCTTACAGAAGCTTCCCTGGAAGAATATCTACTCAAGGTATCAATATTGAATAATAGCTGCAGGGGTTCTTTAACTCATGACTTTGTGAAGACCATGAAAGATTAGCTGAAAATAACTGAATTCACACACACTAATGAGAATTATGTATATTTTACTATATAGTTAGCTTAAAACAATCTCTTCGCCATTTGGTTGATGACAGCGCATATTGATCCTATAGAACAAAGTAGAGCTGCCTCACCGAGTCTCCGAGGCTGAGACTCTTTATGGAAGCAGCCTGCCACATCCTTCTCCGAGGAGCTGCTGCTGGGTTTCAATGGACAGCATCTGGGTTTCTATAGTTAGCGCAGACATACTTCCATATATTAATGACATATATTTTTGGAGTGAGATTATTGACTACATCTCAGTTGCTCCTTTCAAGGTAACTATGAAAATGTTTTCTCTAAGATCTTTTTTCCTGGCCTGTCTGTAATTTTCTGCTGCCCACAGGAGGGTAGAAGTTCCATGTCAGGCATGGCTGGGGCCTCCTTTCTTATATTAATATATTTTTAGTAGTATTTTTTCCCTGTCAGCTCTTGCTGTCTGCATCTGCAAATGCTCCAAGTTCATTATCAGGATTGTCGTGCTGAGGGTGCTTTGTTGTTGCTGTGTGCTGTGGAGTGGACTCTAAGTCACTGTGACCCTCTATGACAGAGGCCTATGCTGAAACATTTACAGGAGCACATCGACGGGTATTTTCTCCCATGGTATCGGTTCAAACCACCGACCTTTCGGTTAGCAGTTCCGTTCTTAACCATGTTGCCATCAGGACCTGCGCCATACACAGAGCTCTGCCACTGGAAACTTGTTCCCCCAAAGGGTTCCTTTCTGTTGGTCAGGTCCTGAATATTGTGGTCACTGCTTGTTTTGTTTACCCAGTACCTCCTTTAGCATCTCTGGATGGTGCAGGCAGCACGCCACAATACTAACTGCAAGGTTGGAGGTGGAAGTCTACTCAGAGGCACTGTGGAAGAAAGGCCTGGTGATCTATGAACATAAAACCGGCTACTGAAAACCCTGTGGAACACAATTCTGTTATGATACACACGGGGTCTCCAGGAGTCGGAATCAGCTCAACAGCAACTGTTTCTTTTTGCTCAGGAGTCCCTTCATTCGATAACAAGGGACCCTGGTGGTGCTGCAGGTTAAGCATTGTTTGGCTCGCTAACCGAAAGTTGGCGGTTCAAACTTACCAGCTGTTGGTAACCAGCAGTTTCATCAGGAAAGAGGAAACTGACCACCCCCATAAAGATTTATGGTCTCCAAAACGCTGGATAGGGCGAAACCCTGTACAGGTCCGTAGGAGTAGGCATTGAGTCAACGGTGGGGTGTTTGGTTTCCAGTTTCCACTTGCTAACAGAGCTGTGTTTACCTTAGGGATGAGGTTTCCGTCCTCTCATCCATATGCTTCCTTCCGTTAGCCTACCGACCTAGTGTTCCTTGGCCTCCCTGCCTCCCCGGCTCCCGGGGTGGTGGTGATTTTCCCTGTAGGAAACTGAGTCTTTAAGGGAATGACTCACGGGCAGAGAAGTGGCCAAAGTTGAGTCATTCTTCTGTCTGTGAGATTCGGATGAACATCCTTGGAACCGCTCTTTTCCTGTCCCTTTTGAGGACTGCTTGTTCAGATCTTCCTTCACTTCTAGGATATTACGTAATGCTCTGACCTCCCAATAAATTCATACTATTCTTTGTTTCCATATTTTTTTTTCAGAGTCAGCTTCAGTTGCTTACACATCAAGAGCTCTACCCAAATGTCTCTTTGTTTCATCACGTGTCATCTCTTCTGTTCTTTGCTGCTTCTTGCACTTCTGATAGGAAGCGCATTGACTTCCCGATTGGGGTTTTAGCAAGGTCATGGCTTCAGTGACTTTTAGGATGCCATTCAAGAAACTCTGATGAGTGGAATAAGAGTAATTGCCCCCAGACCCTAACAAGAGGCCCTGGAAAAGATGGTAAGAGAACTTGTCATAGAGTGGGGCTCAGTGATGCAGAAACCCCCTCCCTGAGGGGGTGGCAAACTTTCAGAAAGAGGATGGAATGGTGAACCAAGATATGGTTGAACTTGGGTCTTTGGAGTTCCCCAAATTGGCAGAATTCTTTCCCTCAGGCTGGGCATAAAAGTAGAGAAGTCTCAGATGTCAAGGACCCATCATGAACTGGCACAAGGACCGTGCCCATGATCGATAACAGGGAATGAGTCCCTTGGGTTTCTTGAGCACCATAGGTAATTTTTGAGTTCCAGAGTGACACTGAGATTGAAGTTCTTGGAAATCTAAGAGGGTGAGAATGCAGAATGAAAGTGAATTTGCTTTAATGAGAATAAAGAAATAGATCTTTTTTTACATGTCTTTTAAAATTGAAATTCATGATGGCTGTAAATTCAAGAACTAAAAAATTCAGTCTTAAACTAATAAGAAAGTCATAAACGCCAATGCTATGGGGGGGGGCGTGGGGGATAAAGACGTATGTGGCCCTGATTGAATTTGCAGGCATATACAACCTAGTCGGTGAGACAAGGACCAGCCAGCTTGGAAGAAGGGGATAACCCTCAGCATTTGACAGCAATTTTAGAGCCACCACTTGAACTTAATCACCATGGGAATGGCCCGGTCCACAAGCAGTATGAATCCATTGTCTGCTGCATTAAGAGAAAAGCAGAAGGGAAGAGGAACATAATCATAACTTAATGTCTTTTGCTTCAGTTTTGTGGTGAGTTTGCAGGGTTGATTGTTTCAAGAAAAGGAACAGCTTGTTCCTGCAGCTCACCTCTTTCTGGGGAGCCCAGGATTTGCCAGCCTGTGGTCTCAACAATCCGTCTTTCAGAAGAGGGGGCCAGTGGGCTGGAGCAGCCTGCCAGAAATCAAGCAGGCCAGCTTAAAGATGTTTGCTGCTTGTCCTTTTCCTCTGTCTTACCAAATACACCCGGTGCATGCTCAAGTCAGTTTCAGGTGAGCTGAGGCTCCCTTTAAGCAATAGACGCAGCAGGCAGAAGATTGCTCGGGGATTAGGGGAGCACAGCGTGACTTTGCGTGTCAGAGACATGGACCTCATTCTTGATGCCGTACCCAGTACAAGGTTGCTTGAAAGCCCGCTTAAAAAATGTCAAGGTACAGGCAAGTTGGGGTTCTTGGCTGTGATGTAGGCAGGGTGCTGGGATCAGATGGAGGCCCTTAGAGACCCAGGCTGTGAGGTTAGCGGAATAAGGAAGGGATTGGATAGTCATGTTGTTGTTGTGTGCAGTTCTGACACACAGCAACACTCTATGGCAGAACAGAACCTCCACAGGGTTTTCTAGATTGAAATCTTGATGAGAGCAGGGAGTCGGGATTTTTCTTCCCTGGAGTGACTCGTGGGTTGGAACTATCAACTTTTGGGGGAAGAACCAAGTCCCTAGCCATTGTGCCACTCCTTGTCATGTGGATTTATTGCCAGATGTTCATGTTCAAGACATTAAACTCCCTAAAGGATTTTAGGTTCACTGAAAAACAAGACTCTACCTCTGTAAAGAATTAGTCTCAGAAACCCACAGGGGCAGTTCTACCTCGTCTATAAAGTCTTCATGCGTTGGAATTGATCCAATGGCAGTGAATTCCCTTTATAATTCCACGCTTTTTTTTTTCATCTGCAGGACAAATTTTGAGATGTGTAAACACTTGTAGTTTGATCTGGAGTGGCTCATGGCCCTACCTCAACATTTTAAAAGGGTATCATATGAACTCTGTATGTAACTGGATTTTAGGCCAAGGCCATGGCACCTCGGCTGAACTTTTCTGCTTTGCTTTTCATACTTCCCCACTGCTCCCTCCCTCCCTCCCTCCCTCCCTCCTTCCCTCCTCACTCCACTTTTTACAGCTTGCAAACCTCAAGGGCGTGCAGTTGGGTCCGGCTGAGATGAGCTTGTATTTGTCAAGTTTATCTGAGGAAGCGCCCTTGGGTCATTGTCATGGCAATTTGGATAATCCTGACAGTGTGCAGATGTGGACATCCAGGGTAAGTGGAGAGTTCTCCAACTTACCAGCCTCAGCCATGCTCAGGGAAAATAAGATTGGCTTATTCTTTTCCTTAACCTTCACTGCCCCCTCCCCCAAGAAAAATAAAACTCAAAATTTCAGTTATAAACACCCTGGTGCTAACAATTTCTATGGATAATGTCATCTGGGGTGAGCTTAAGACTCTGAGAGGGTTGGATTCACCTACCAGGTGAATCCCTGGTAGGACTTGGACAAAGAGCCCAGTCCTGCATCTTGCATACAGCTTCTCTCGTTTACAAGCCGATCCCCCTTCTCTGCTCCCCTTCCCGTCTGCTATACCTATAAAAGGGGGCTTCAAAAGTTTGAGGAAAAGTCATTATTTTAAAATTCTATTTTCCATGATCTCTTTGGAGCTCACTTGAAACACAGAAGATGGGTTCCTCAAGGGCAAGGGGAATTTCCAGTTCTCTTAGTTACTTCATAAAAGCAAATTAATAATAATAATAATAATAATATTAGTTACTTCATAAAAGCAAATCAATAATAATCATATCAGTTAGTATCTCATCAATTCAGACTCATGGATATCTCACATATGTTGGATTAGCATTGTTATCCATAATGTACACTCGCTGGTTTTTCAGAAGTACATCACTAAGATCACTAAGCCTTCCTTCTGTGGCAGCTCAGGGTGAATTAGCACTTCTGATCATTCCGTTAGTAGTGAGCTTATTAACTCTCGGTACCACTCAGACTCAAGGCGGTTAGAAGGGATTCAGTAATGTTGGGTCCACCACCTGTGTGTCAGCCTGTTGTACTGTGGTGCTTGTGTGTTGCTGTGATGCTGAAAGGTATGTCACTAGTATTTCTCTCCAACCCGCCCCCCCACTCAACAGTTTTATTAGCACACAATTTACATATCATACTATTCAACAGTTCAATTGTTCAATCCTATCAAGGAGAATTGTATAGTCATCACCACATCAATTTTAGAGCATCCCCCCACCCCATGGTTAAATCACCTCTAAAATGAGTTGTGCAATCACAATCCCTTCTAGTGCTCCCTGCCCTCTCCCCTATTCATTATTTACTCCTGAAATCCCCTTTCCCTCCCTATCATCCACCCCTTACCCTTGTATTCCCTATATCCCCTTGTGTCAGTTATGATCATTATGCATCCACTCCTCCTGTGCTTCACAGCTGGGAGACCCAACAGAAAACAATAAAAGCAAAATTGCGCTAAGATGCTAAGGATACAATCCTAATAGTATGAAGAAAAAAATACAAAGAATGCATAAGAAGGAAAAGACCCCCATCAACATTCAAAAAGCCAGGGAAGAAATATCTGTCATGGAACAAGTAAGAGATACTTTCACCCAGAACAAATTCAGGTTGAGTCTATAGTACAGTCAACTAGCCAAGTATCAAGTTCTATCTAGCATAATCAAGATTACCAGGGTCTCTGCCTGATATCAAGGCTGTTGGAAACTCTTGTGTGGCTAGAGCGGATCTGCCAGTGGCTCAGACGGAGTAGACAGTCTGCAGACGGGTTTTGGGCTGCCATCACCCGCAATAGCCCTCCACACACCGGGCGTTCGTCATTTTAGCTCTGATGCTTTTCTCTTCACTACATTTGAATTTTGTAACGGTCATTGTTTTCTCCAGGAACGAAAGAGTAAATTAAAGTGGCTATCAGACGAGACTCTGAAACTTGCTTTTAATTACACAGTAGCTTAGACAAATGTATGAAATGATGGTGTGAAAGAACTGGAACGACAGCTCCAGAAGACTAAGCTGAATATCGTAATGAAATGATAGCCCTAGGATTAAAAAAAGGAACACCACACTCAGCATCTCATAAACTGAAAGAACTCAAGAAAAAACGCAAGGCTTAAGTTGAAATATGACAAGAGTCTATGAGCAAAATATTGAATGATGCAGGAAGAATCAAGATAGAAAGAATACACGGCCACTGTGCCAAAAAGAACTCGTCAACATTCCATCATTTTAAGAGGTAGCATATAAGTATGAACCAATTGGACTGAAGGAAGAAGTCCAAGGTTCACTGAAGGATTTAACCAAAACAAGGCTCCAAGAATTGATGGGATATCAATGGAAATGTTTCAACAAATTGATAAAGCGTTGACTCATCTATGCCAAGAAATTTGGAAGACAGGTACTTGGACAACTTCCTGGATCCATGTTTGTATCCAAAATAGATGACTCAATAGAATTCTCAAACGTTAGAACAATATCATTGATGTGTCATGTCAGTAAAATTTGCTGAAGATCATCCAGCAACTATTGCACCACTATCTTGACAGGGTGTTGCCATAGGCTCAGGTCCGATTCTAAAAAATAGATGGGACAAGATAGATCATTGCTTATGTTAGACCGATCTTGAGTGAAAGTAGAGAATATCAGAAAGATGCTTACTTGTATTTCATTGAGTATGCAAAGCATTCGACTGTGGGGATCATAACAAACTATGGATAGCCTTGAGAAGAATGGGAGTTGCAGAACTCTTCACTTTGCTCATGCAGAATTTGTACATGAATCAAGAGGCAGTTGTACCAACAGAATAAGAGAATACTTCATATTTTTAAATCAGGAAAGGTATGCATCTGCTCACCAAACTTATTCAATCTGTATGCTGAGCAAATAATCAGGGAAGATGGATTATATGAAGAAGAATGTGGGATCAGGATTGGATGAAGGTTTTTTACAATCTGCACTGTGCAGATGACACACCTCACTTACTGAGAGTGAGGAAGATTTGAACCACTTTGTGATTCAGGAATTGCAATCTTCAGTAGGGATTACAACTCAATGTAAAGAAAACAAAAATCTTTACAACTGGAGCAATAGGTTACATCATAGACAAAAGGGTTTTGTCTTGCTTGGATTCACAATCAATGCTCATGGAAGCAGCAGTCAAGAGATCAAACAATGCATTGCATTAAGTAAATCTGCTGCACAAGGTCTCTTTAATGTGTTTAAAAGCAAGGATGTTACTTTTATGACTAAGGTGTACCTTATCCAAGCCATAGTATTTTAAATCACCTCATATGCATGTGAATAGTGGACATTGGCCAAGGAAGGGAAAAAAATACATGCGTTTGAACTATGGTGTTGGTAAACTATGGTGTTGAAAGTACCATGGACTACCAAAAGAACAAAAAATTCTGTTTTAGAAGAAACACAGTCAATGTTTCTCAGAGGCAAGGACCGGGAGTGTTGGTCTCACATACTTTGGATCTGTTACCAAGAGAGACCAGTCCCTGGAGAAGGACCTCATGCTTGGTAAAGTGGAGGGGCAGCAAAAAAGAGGAAGGCCCTCAATGGGGTGGATTGACATAGTGGTTGCAACAATAGGCTCAAGCATCAGACCAATTGTGAGGATGGTGCAGAATGGGACAGTGTTTCCTTCTGTTGTACTTAAGAGTCAGAAGAGCCTTGGTGGCACCTAGCAGTGACAACCTTGTTTGATGGATGGGCATAGCACGGCAGAGAGATGGGCAAGGACACTTCTGGTGGTGAGAGAGAGCCACTGAAAGTAGAAATGAGAGGAGGGAAGACATGAGTCTTTTGTCCAGATACAAGAACAGGACATAGAAGGCATTGAAGCAGGTGGGTGGGGGAAGAATGTGTTACCTGCATGCAATCAAGTTTCTTGGGTATGGATTTGATTTAATAAAGACCAGTCCCAAGAAATTTAAGCCTGGTATTGAAATACATGGAGAGTTGGAGCGGGAGAGGGGTTGGAAGTAGGTGAAAAACAAGGGGTGTGAACTTGTCTCCTTGACAAAGTGCAACTTGGAGATGGTGATACTCAGTTTACCTATGAGAGACTTGTTCACCTGGCCAGGAAGAGCAGAGCCAGGAGAAAGATTCAAATACCTAAAGCCATTAGCCTTTTAGAATGTTAATAGCAACATGAATAATAACAACCTAAAGGGAAAATAACTCAATTATCTCCCACCAGGGGAATGGGTAAATAAAGTTGGTATATCCATACCATGAAATGAATCACTCATTGCCATTAAGTCAATTCTAACTCATAGCAACCCGATAGGACAGAGAGAACTCCCCCTTGTGGATTTCTGAGAATATGTATGCATAGAAAGCCTCATCTTTCTCCTGTGGAGTGGCAGGTGGATTTCAACTGTTAACCTTATGGTTAGCAGCCAAATGTGTAGCCCATTATGCCATGCGGCATCATATTAATCATGAAAAGAACATTTCAAGATCTATCTTGACGTACAATACTGTTTGTGATAGTATAATACCTTTTCACCTACAAGGAAGTTCAGTTAATACAATTCTTATTCAAATTTACACACCAAACTACTAAAACTAGTGACGAAGAAACTGAAGAATTCTTCCAGTTCTATAGTCGGAAATTGAACAATCATGCGATCAAGATCTATTATTGCTGATTGGACTGCAAAAGTTGGAAACAAAGAGGAAAGAACAGTAGTCGGAAAATAGGGCCTCTGTGATAGAAATGAAGCTGGGGCTCAAGGGATAGAATTTTGCAAAACTAATGACTTGTTCATTGAAAATACCTTCAACCAAGAAGATAAACGGTGACTAACCATGGTGCCATAAACAAGAATTTCCCTAGAGGGGATACACTGGAATAAAACTGGCTACATTTGTGGGAAGAGACGACAGAGAAGTCCGATATCTGCAGCCTAAATGAGGCCAGGTGCTGGCTGTGGAACAGAACACCAATTGCTCATTTGCAAGTTCAAGTTGAATCTAAAGAAAATAATAGCAAGCCCGCGAGAGCCAAATACAACGTTTGGTATAGCCCACCTGAATTTTGAGACCATGTCAAGAATAGACTTGATGCATTGAACACTAATGACAGATAGCCCAATGAACAGTGAAATGACATCAAGAACATCATGATGAAGAAAGCAAAAGGTCATTAAAAACACAAAGAAAGAAAAGACCAAAGTGGATGTCAGACGGGACTCTGCTCAATCAAGTAGCTAAAGCCAATGGAAGGAGGAGTGAAGTCAAAAAGCTGAACAGAAGTATTCCAGGGGCAGCTGGAGGAGACAAACCAGAGTAGTATAAGAAAATGTTCTAACCTGGGGTTAGAAAACCAAAAAGGAAGGACACACTCAGTATATCTCAACCTGAAAGACTTGAAGGAACAAAATCCAAGGCTTGAGTTTCAATATTAAAGGATTTCATGGGCCAATTATTGACTGGAAGGGATACAGCGTAACTGTAACAAAAGAAATGGTCAACAGTCAACTATTTCAAAAGGCATCATATGCTCAGGGACCAGTGTATTGAAGAAAGAAGTTCAAGCTGCTGTGAAGGCATTAGCAAAAACTGTAAGGCTCCAGGAACGCCAATGTTTCCACAAGCTGATGACACATTGGAAGCATTCACTAGTTTTTGTCGTGAAATTTAGATGACAGCTACATGACTAATTGACTGGAATGGATCTATATTTGTTCCCGTTCCACTAACAGAGTGCAGAAAACAGCGAATAATATTATTAATGTCAAATGCAAGTAAAGTTTTGTGGCCGATAGTTGAATAGGAGTTGCAGAAGTACATTGGCAGGGATGATACCACCTTGCCTACTGAAATCAAGGAGGATATTTGAAGCACTTGATGATTAAGATCCAGGACTCCCATCTTCAGTATGGATTACAAATCAATGCTTAAAAAAATCTCACCTGTGGACGAGTGGACAACGTTATGACAAATGGACAAAAAGATTGAGGTTGCCATGGATTTCATTTTGCTTGGATCCCAATCAATGCTCAAGGTTTAACCATGATTGAAGGCACCTGGCAACAGCAACAACCACAACATACAATGAAGTACAATTCACCAAGCAAAAGGGCTACAGTGCCAACACATGCTATGACACAAATTCACCCCGAACACACGGCACACTTAAAAACCGTGAGTTACATGCCAAGCGAATTACATGTCAATACAACTAATAGCGAAAATAAAAGAATGAAGCGCTAGACCTAAGAGTTGGAGAGTTTCCTGGACTGCAGAGGAAAGACTCACAGGGTCCCAGAGAATAAGAACGAACCAACAGATCCCCAAAGGCAATTGCTCACATTCATTAATAAGGTGCACCTGCAAACCAGGTCACAAGGCCGCAGGATGGCTAGCTCCCTTCCCTTTCCATTGATGACAAACCCGGGCTGGCAGC
>NW_022111379.1:20238007-20244532 GCF_000313985.2 Echinops telfairi
CCCAATTCATAACAGTAGCAAAATGACAGTTATGAAGTAGCAATGAAAATAAATTTATGGTTTGGGGGTCACCCCAACATGAGGAACTGTATGAAAGGGTCACGGCATTAGGAAGGTCGAGAACCACTGCTTTAGGATTTGTAAAACTCGTAGAGAATTTTGGGAAATCTTGGCTGCTGACTTCTGTCATTTCTTGGTGTTTGCTTTTGAACAGGCTTACCCTAAAGGTTACCATGCGTAAATATCTCACTAAACCTGGCCCTGGGATTTACACCTATGAAAAACTAGGATCTGACAGCTATGGATCCTTTGAGGGCCAATGAGATGGGTAGGTGTCTTGTCCAAGGGATCAGAAGTGGAGCTAACAAAGCTAGATTTGGTGCAATGATAAAGGGGCTAGAGTTAGAAACCATACCTGGCCCAGTGCTCACGACTGAACGTCAGTGGGAATCACAGGCAGGTGGGCAGAGATGCATCCTGGTCAGGGAACAAAGTCGTAGAAAGCAGCAGAGTTGAGCAGGAGTCACTTGTGGAGGTCAGGAAAGGTCGAAGCTAAAGTTGTGATGTTTAGAGCTTCGAGATCACATCCCTGGAACTGGTCTCTGCACCTACATTCTCAACAATCTTTAATGACACTGGATTTCTCCCAAACCTTGTCCCTGGCTCCTGGGGTAACCTCATTCCAGAAATTGTCCCTGCCTCTGTGGCTGGCAGCGAGACTGGTTTGAGGTTCAGTCAAGAATTGGGTGGATCAAGATTCTTTCTTCTAAGGCCCCCAATTTTTGCTGGTTAGCTCTCTTGGAGACCCAGGAGGTAGGCCCTCCTTCTGGTGCCATCTGCTAATAGATAGACTTAGAACAGAATCTATTTTCCTTGCTTCATTTAGTCCAAGGAGTCTCTTGGCCTTGGCCATTTCCTTTCCAGAGAGTTCATGGGCAGGGAGGCTGAGAACTAATGTGCGTGCGTTATGAGTAAGCGGGGCAGTCGAGATAGTCGGAGTGCCAAATTTGAAGCTCGAGAGACAGGGATTGTTCTTGGTGCTACCATTGTTAGTTCCTTAACTACTTTACGCCTCAGTTTCCTTACATGCAAGATGGAAATACTGCATCTACTTCATCGTTTATATCTGAGATAATGTACAGTGAACCCTTGTTTATCGCGGTTAATCGGTTTTAGACCCTACCGTGATAAACGAAATTCCACGAAGTAGGATTCCTTATTTGTAAATCAAATATTTTCGTAGTTATAGCATAGAGGACATGAAAAAACACCCTTTAATCACCATTACACTCGTATTACCCAATTTATTAAACAAAAAAGGGAAAATACAGTAAAACATTTGGGACGTTACAATGATCATTTATTATTTATTATATTATTTATGGCATCAAGCGTGTACAGTATGAGCCAATCAGTGGCAGTAATGACAGAGCATGCGCTGTTACGCAAAAACCGCGATAGAGTGAAGCCTCGGAAGTCGAAGCGCGAAGTGGCGAGGGTTCACTGTATATTGAGTGCCAACAGAGTCTGGCCTATAGCAACTAATGCCATAATTAGTGATGAAAGGATAAGAGTGATGGTGTCGGCGATGGAGGTACAAATCCTCTGCTCCTTCACTTTCCCCTGATAAATAGCTGACATCACCACACGCAGTCCCCCATGGAGTACACTAAGTGGCTTGCTAACTAAGATATCTACATGAGAATACTAGAAAAACAGATCTTTGAATCAGTTCTGAATGGTGCAGTCATGGCCAGTGGAAACGGGAACAGAGCATACCTCCGTAGCCACAAAATCCATTGCATTTTGACTGAATAGGAAATGGGGACTAGTGTCCTCCTTAAATATGGCAATACTTCTGCCTTTTCCCACTCCGGTCAGAAGCCAATGCATATGAAATTTGGTCTTTGCCCTTATTTCTTTTGGTCCTGACTGAACCCGGTGGAACAGGTTCAAAGCCCTGTAGAAATGAATAGAAAACAATGTGGCTATGTTTGTGCGACTGTGCATCGAGCATGAGCATGGCATTTGATTTCCTGTTTCCAGTCAAGGAAATGCAAATGAGTGTGATTAAATGATGGTGTTCAATCCTGTGACTTCAGAGGGAAAAGAAGTCATTAGCAAGTTGATGATGATTATTATTAATACTCCTGGTAATCAGGCTCATTTGAAGAAGCTGATTAAAAGGAAATGTCCAAATGGAAACACGGAGTTTAAATTAATGGAAGTTGGAGCCCCAAACAGTTAAGATGATCATCTGTGGTACCACAGTATGATGGAAGCAATTAAGTTACAGGAGGTGTTTCGTCAGGAACATATATGTCTGCTGTCTTTGTCTTTCCAGATAAGATCAAGGAGTGGTTTCTAATTCTGATATCTTAATAAAAACGCTTCATTTTTCACTCACATACAAGGGACAACTCTTGTTCCTTTTGTTATGGTCACATTGAGTTTTAAACATTTTGTCCCGACTGATGCAGACTTTTGGGAATCAGCTCAGCAGAAGTCATCCTTTATCAGCTTGCACCTTTCTCAGAGATAAAACGTTTAGCATCAATTTAAACATGAAATATCAGCTTCTACGAGGTCACGGAAGAGCCCTGGTGGTGTCGTGGTTACACATTGGGCTGCAATCCTCAAGGTCAGCAGTTTGAAACCACCAGTATCTATCTCTGAGGGAGAAGGAGGAGGCATTCTATTTCCGTCAAATGTTCCTCTCGGAATCCCACAGGGGCCGTTCTACCCTGGCACAATCGACTTGATGCAGTGAGGTGGGTTTTGGGTCTTAGCTTGCTTTCAGAAATATGTTACATGACAGAACTTCTGGTAAGAGCTATCAATTGTCAATTGACCCTTCTGTCCCCTGCTTCCAGTTCTCTTTCTCCTGGGTCTTTCTCAGCCTTGAGGTGTGTCTAAGTCACTCTACCATCACTCCATCCCTTGTGCTCTTTGATTTATCCCACATCAACAAGCCATCCTCGAGGGGCTCAGGTGGACTCCTTTAATGTGCTCTTTGCGTTTGATCAGGATGGGAAGGTGAACGGGATAAGGGTTTTCAACAAAATTCTGATAGGCCAGCCCTAGCTATCTTTGGAAACTGAACAGGAGCATTGTTTCCATGGGGGGAAAATGGAAAAAAAAGTTTAATTTTCCGCCCACCCCCCTTCACCAATGCCATGTTTGATTTTCTTAAAACCTCTGGTTGCTGTGTATCGTTAGAGAAAATCTCTCAAGATGACCTCTTTGCAATCTCTCCAGAAGTGCCCACCACCTTCTGAGTTGGCCTCTCCACCTTGAGGCTCCTTTGTCTAGCAGGCGCCCCAGCAACAGCCACTTTTGATTGGACCTTCTTTTAGAAGGTGCCCTTATGAGACGCATACAAGTGTTACGGAGAGAACTTGTCTGTAGTCACCCATGGATGGCAGCGACATGCTTAAGCACATCTTACTTAGAATAAAACCCTGCCTACATGAGCTGGGGGAGTCCTAGTAGCAGAGTGGATACGTGTTGGGCTGCTGACTACAAGGTCAGCAGTTTGAAACTACCCAGTGCTCCTCCGGAGAAAGAAGAGGTTTCGTATTCTTGTAAACAGTTACAGTTTCAGGAACCCTCAGGGGGCAGTTTTACCCTGTCCTATAGGGTCGCTATGACTCCGCTATGACAAGCATCGACTCCGTGGCAGTGAGATGATATATTAATTTAAACCCTAGTGGCAATACCTTTTGCCTTACCTTTCTATTTCCGTCTTTAAACCCAAACCACAAAGGTAGGACAAGGACTTTTGGGTAGAGTCAATGGTATGTATTAAGTAGGATTCCCACTTGTAGGGAAGTCCTCCAAATTGATTAAGTCAGTATTACCAGCTTTTGGATGTCTAGACACTCCTTGCTGTGACCTGGTATTCTTTGTCACATTGTTTCCTCACCACCACTTATTCAAGCACGAAGTGAGCTCTTATCCTTGTCGTTTCTCTCAACTCTGTGACTATAGATAAGACATGTAAACTTGCTGAGCTTCGTTTCCCTGAACATAAAATAGGTATTATTTTACTGATCTCCTGGGTTGCTGTGAAGATTAAATAAATTAATCCTACAAATCTATATGTAACATGTCTAGCATTGTGCTAAATACAAAATACACACTTGCTAATTGTTATTTATTTTCTCATTATTTTCTTCCCCTTTAAATTTTTGCTTTCACACTAAGGTTTTAAAGATGAACTAGACTGTTTAATGAGTTTATATTCTTTGGGGGGTATTTAGAGAATTAGATAATTAACTACTCATTCATTCCTTGACTTCAGATCAATAGTTTAGAAAACAAAACCAGATTGCCAGAGTCGATTCTGACTCAAAGTGACCCTATAAGTCAGAGTAGAACTAAAAAATATATATGCACATATCTACATATGTAAAATTCCATGTGTTCCAAGAATTGCATTACTTTACCGGTAAAATATCAAGCACCAAACTGTTCGTGGTGGGATTTTCCTGGATTTTTACCTAGTGGGTTTGAATCTGAGCACTCAGACCTGGCCAGGTACTTGACTTTCCTTTGTGGTGTTCGACATGCACACGGCATCTTCCCAGAGGACAGTTTCTTCTTCCTGGTTACCAGCTTGTTGTTGTTGAGTGCTGTCAGATGGATTCCAATACAGTGATTTTATATGCTAGAGTAGAACTGTCCCCTTGAGTTGCCTAGGATGTGATCTTAATGGGAGCAGATCTGAGTGGCTGGCTGGCTCTGACTGACTGTTGGTTAGCGGCCCAGTGTTTGACAATTGTGTCACCAGGGCTTCTCAGGTACCAGGTTAAAAACCCTGAACCACATTGACACTCACTGCCATCAAATTAATTCTGACTCATAGCAACCCTGCATAGGGTTTCTGAGACTGTCAATCTTTATAGGAGCAGACAGCCTCATCTTTCTCCCGAGGACTGGCTGATGGCTTAGAACCTCTGACCTTGTGATGAATAGTCCAGTGCTTATCCCACAGCCCCATCAGAGCTCCGTGGTCACCAGATTGGAGAACTTCATTATCTGAAGGCGAGGATAGAAGAGACTCTAGAAGGCAGAGTACCAAAGAGTGTGGGCTTTGGAATGCTGCTGTTTTGTCTTGATGGCCTCTATTTGGGCAGCCAACCTATCTGACTAAGGTGTGTTTGCATCCTTCTCGACGGGTCCTGGGTCTTGCGATCAAACGATTCAGAATATCCTGCCATGGAAAGGGCTGTAAGGAGGCAATGGTGTCCGGAGGGCTGCCTTCGCCATAACAGAGAGAGGACCAGACACAGCACCCAGGGAGCTCAGGAAACAAGCGGTTGACAAGAAGAGTGTGAACGGTGACAGCAGAGGCACAGCCCTGGCACCCTGAGTACTCTTTATCCTAAAAGCTATAGCATCCTCTCCACGGCCGTATTAATGACGAGAAGAACGGGCATGTTTTCTGTTCGTTTTAGAGGTGTGGCACTGAGAAGCACTCCGACATACAAAGCGTCGCGGAGCTGGCTTCAGCTGACCTGTCCCTTCGTATCTTCAGGACCTCAGTAGCAGCCCCTGCAGCAGTCATACCTGCTGTCACCCGTTCCCAACCAACCATGCGCTCCTCCTAATGGTCATCTACAAACGAGGTATGCAGATGACAAGATGTAGCTCCGAAAGTGAAACCATGCACCCTGGCCAAGGTTGGGACTGAATTTAGGTCGCCTGATGGGTGCCGGTGGCATAGAGGGTCTGAGTTGGGCTGCTAACCTCAAGGTCGGCAGTTCGAAAGACAGGGCTTTCTCCTCCTGTACAGAGTGAGCGTCTGGAGACCCACAGGGCCCATTCTACCCTGCTCGGATAGCGTTGGCATGACTCAGGGCAAGGGCCTTCTGTGCGGAGGGGATTGGTAAGTGTTGGATGGTGGACTGCTAGCCGCTAGGAGTTGGAATTGGTTTCATGGTAGTGGGTTGGCTGCCATGCCTTTCCCCTGACCTCTGTCCCCTTCCAACCTTAGGGAAGCGAGGTTCTAGGACAGCCCCCGGCCCCCCACCTGCCTCACTAGGATGGTCGGAATCTGCTCCAGGAAGGAGGAGGTGGAAGAAGACAGGATGTACCCTCAGGCTCCATTGACTTCCAACGAAGGACTCTTCAGCTCACAGCTTACCACTTTCCAAAGTCAGCATTTCATTAGGGTTGTAAAAACATAAACAATTTAGCACACACCACCCGAACTGTAAACCTCAGTAAATAGGAGCCGGGGAAAGATTTAAGTGAAAAGGACAATGGCTGTAACAGCTTTAAAGGAATTCATTAGGCTCCATAGATAAAGCAGATAGGAGATCCATAGCCACACGGGAGAAGTGAAAGGAACATCTTAAATCATTAAGATGCAATGAGGCCCTGCCACAACTCATTGCTCAGACTGTCCTCAGGGGCGAAGATGCAGGTATTTCAAGGAGCAGGAAGAGGAAAGGCTCACCGCAGCCATTTTAGAGTAGAGCAGGTTCGTGCTGGCTTGTGGGGCAGGGATTTACTCTCATC
>NW_022111379.1:20245293-20246802 GCF_000313985.2 Echinops telfairi
CCCCTACATTTCCCTTACCCTCCTGGTATCACTACTCTCATTACTGGTCCTGAGGGGTTTATCTGTCCTGGAATCCCTGTGTTTACAGCTTTTATCTGTACCCATGTACATCCTCTGGTCTAGCTGGATTTGTAAGGTAGAATTGGGATCATGATAGTTGTTGGTGGTGGGGAGGAAGCATTAAAGAACTAGAGGAAAGTAATATGTTTCATCGGGTGCTATACTGCACACTGGCTGGCTCATCTCCTGCCCGAGACCCTTCTGAGAGGGGATGTCTAGTTGCTTACAGATGGGTTTTGGATCTCCACTCCCCACTTCCCCTCATTCACAATGATATACTTTTTTGTTCTGGGTCTTTGATGCCTGGTACCTGAGGATCCCTTTCTTCTTTCTACTTTTGCCTTTCCTATTTATCTCCTACCTTCCCTTCCCATATCTTCATTGTCTCCCCTCCTCTTCCTCATCCCCATCTCCCTCTAACATGCATATTCTGCCAGTGGACTTTAAGGATTCCTTCCTCTCTCTGTTGGGTGCTGTGGGGGAGAGAGATTCATATGGTACTGGGCATTTTTCTTCATCTCTCAATTATTTTTCTTTCAGCATTTTTGTATGACTGAGAGAAGGAGAGGGGAAGAGCATAAAATCACCAGTTAATTTCGTCCTAAATAGTTTGCTTGTATCATTAAATCTGATGTCCTCCGAGTTCTCTGTAAAATCCAAACATGTAGGCTGAAAACATTTCAGTGCTTTTTTTAAAATTTAAAGGTGCACAATGGAAAAGAACAGTAACTTTGGTGAAATGTGAGGAAACCCTTTCTTTCTTTCTTTCTTTCTTTCTTTTTTTTTTCTTCTATCAACCACCCTTTTGGGGGAATTCCTACAAATCCCATAACAATCCATAGTTCAATTGTATCAAGCACACCTGTGAGGCACCTCTTTCTCACCTGGTGCTGACTAGCGCTGATTATTCCAGAGGGAATGCTGGTGCGGCTTTCCAGCTCCCAGTCACCTATATTCCTACAGAAGAGGCAGGTGTAAATGATTCTCAAGAATTGAGCGCCACTTTGCTACGAATTTTATACCAGTTTTGAGGTAATTGCTGATGAGCAAAAAGGAGGACTGAAGAACATTGGGGCAATGCTGTGTCACTTTCAAGAAATCAAAAGGAGGGGGTTTGGCTATTGTTAGTGATAGTGAGGGGAAACCGCTCAGAGAAGGGTGTGTGTTGTTTCTGCAGCATCTGGAGGATATACTCCAGTCTCCTGTCATCAAGCTGATTTTGATTCCCAGGGACCAACATAAGGCACCTGCGATTGTAAATCCTCACAGAGCAGACAGCCTCATTTTTCACCAGAGGAGGGGCTGGTGGGTGGAACGCCTGAGCTGAGCTCGCGATGGTTGGCAGTCCAGCGCTTACCTGATCCCACCACCAGGCCTCAACTGGAGGAGAAAGCAAGTTTCCTTACACCAGGGGGCTGGTGTTTGAGTCCTGTCATGATCAGTGATTTC
>NW_022111379.1:20248089-20252762 GCF_000313985.2 Echinops telfairi
GGGCAGCATTGGGTTGGGATGTTTTCGTGATGCACATTTTCTTTACATAAAACTCTCTTATACATGAGTTGCTGTGGATTTGTTTCTCCTAAAGTACATAAACTATTACAGAAGGGCTGAAAATGAGCATTTTGGGGGTGGTTTCTCACTATTTTTTATATCTACAGAGATACAGTTCCTATTTCTGAGGAAGAGTCGCAGCCTGAAGCATTTTTTGCTAACTCTCCCATATCAGACCCAGTTTATATTTTCATGGAATAAAGGTAATCAAAGTTCTCCTCATGACATAGATGTCCAAGTTACCCTTCTCTTCAAAAAACCAACAGTATTCCATTTTGCAACGCACACCCAATTTTATTGACATAAATTCCAACCCATAGAAGAGGGGTGCCCCTTCTGTGTCAGCCCAGCACTTCAGAACGTCGAGCCCTGTGCACTCTCCAATCCAAACACAGATACCTGTGCCCTGGAGGACCCTGGGAGTGGGGAGGATGGAATCATGGGCAAAGCATGTGGGTGCAGTGGACTAATTAGGTGAGGATGAGCAAAACTCACCTAGCGCCATGCTGTCACGTCTTTTGAGTTCGGGGGAAGCCATCTCTCTCTGTGGTTTCTCTCAGAGGTGTCCTTTCCTTGTCTTGTTCCACCTCTTCTCCAACCTAACCCCCTTCTGTTTGGGCACAATAGCCCGTATATCCTGGGAAAACCCAGAGCCCAAAGATTTTAAAGGGTCCTTTTGTTATTGTTAGCCAGAGTGTTTTCTCTGCAGACTCTGCTAGGCAAATGTGCATAATGTTTATATTCCACCTTTTAGAACCACAACAACCCCAAAGCATCCAAGTTTCTCCTTAAAATAGGTCACGATGGCCGGTACTTCAATACTAACTTGTAGGTTGGTTGATTGAGCCTACCTTGTCATGCCATGGATGAAAGGCCTGAAGATTTGCTTCCTATACCCTCTCCTAGCTCTGTAAAGTGACTCTCAATCTAGTTTTCTATATCATTAACCTCTCAGGAGAGATACCAGCTTAGTTTTCTTCCAGAAGCGCCTCTCCAGAGCCTTTGGATTACAAATATTTACCACCTTATAAAATTATTACAAGATCCTGGGAAAATTCAATTTTCATCATTCAGACCTATGTTGTTTTCCATATTTGGATTCTCTGTCGAGAATCTATGTACTGAGTTCTGCTTTGGAAAGTCTGGGCATCACGCGGCCGGGAATCAATCTAATCTCTCCAGCTCCGCGCAGCCCTTCACATATTTGATGTCAATCCCCAGTTGCCTCTCTTCTCTAGGCCGATGCTCATGGCTTGTTCTCGTATTCACCTCTGGGTTTCTATATCCCTTTGTAAAGTGTGTGGTCTGATCAGCGGATGCTGCCTGTGCAGAATAGACCACCCCTTCTCTGCCCTTAGATCCCAAATCCCAGCTTGCACTATTGTTGCGGCAGTCACATGGGATCTGCGACTACTGGTTCTATTTTGTAAACCTGTGTTTGCAGTGATCTTTTCTCCATCTTATGCGAAGTATTGGGTTTATTTCTGTTAAAAATACACCCGACTAGGTTTGAATCATCATGCTATTCTTATGTTTCACTCTGGATTCCGATTCTGCCACACAGTGTAGACTCATCTCTCAGATCATAAAAAGAATGTAAATTTGAGTTTTAGCTTGTACCCAACATGGCTAGAACAGAGGACCTTTGTTAAAATTGATTTTTCCCTACATGTTGTTCTTCCTCTGATGCCATTTGCTTTAGGAATACCTGTTCAGGTGTTTGAGTTCCATTCTTGTGTTGCACAGCAAACACTGGGCATCAGAAAGCACCTTCTGGCCTAACACATAATTACAGTTTCACTTGGAAACAATTTTCTTTCATAATAGAAGAGTATAGACTGCAGTTTAGACTGAAATGTCCATTGAAGTATTTGCTTATTATTCTTCCATGTAATCATTTTCAGGTCCATTTTAGTAATGAAACAACTAATAACAAAGCCCTTCTCTAGTTCTAATCTGAATATTTTAAAGAGCTATAAACTTGGGGGCCTCTGAGACAGTCTTTAGACTTCTCTCTTTGGCTGAGGCATAAAAGCACTTCCTGAGATGATCAAATATCTTTCTCTTTCCTACATTTATACCTTTCCTCTTGCCAACTTTTCTTTCTAGTATGTCTTCTACCTTCTATTCTCTCTGTGCCCCCAACCCCCTGCCACCTTAGAAAACCGAAGTTTGATATTATTTCTCAGAATCCAATGGTGTTCCAAGTTTCTTAAAACACAACTTATTTTACTTGCTTTGTTACTGGTTTGAGGATGCTATTGTTTGCTTACTGAAGGGTTTAAAGGTGGATTAGAAACTCCTTGAGGGAAACAGACCTTTTTCTTTGTGATTCTCCATTCTCTGCCAAGCACGAGGCACATCACATGAATCTAGTTGAACAGAAGTTTCAGTACATGCGTCTAAGGAAGCAGGGTTGGGGGATCATGACTTTCCTTTAAAAATAGAAAGAAGAAAATGCTCTTTGAAGCTGCTGGAGCTGTGCTCCCGGACCCGCTTAGTCCCCGCAAAAGCCTTCGAAGTTTAATTTGAGCATGTGTCCTGGCGAGAATGTCATCTCTCTCCTGAGGGATCTTCAGGCAGGGGAAGAGCAGGGAGGAGTGGCTGTGGGAGAACGAAGGGGAGCCCACCCCCCCACCCCCCCGCCCTGGCACAAGCAGGGTCCTGCAACTGACTGCACCTTTGGATGGAGACCTTGAGGGCAAGTTTGGAATCTAGCTTCACTCTCAATGCATAGGATGCAAAATTTTAATTTTAATGGTTGTACCTTTATTTTTGGCCCGAGAGAGAGAGGTCCTTGAATATATTTTGGACCCTCCACTCTCTAGTCTTTAGTGGTGTCACCTCCACACTTTGGTCTCAAGGTAACAATTCTGGTTTTTCTTCTAGCATCCTCACCTCTCCCAATGAATTTGGAGGTCAATGCTAAAGAATTAAGCTTATTATTTTTATTAAAAGTTGATTTATAATTAGACTAATTATCTTCCCCTCCCAAAGATTTTCTTAAGCAACAGAAATGTTCACCCTTTTCAGAGGATTTTAAAGCTATCAGAATCTCAGGGTGATGTGCATACAATGGAGCTTCTCATCTGCTGCCAGTGGTTGTACCCTTTACATGAATTACAGACGCATTTCTGTGGTCTTATCTGCCGAAACACAGAAAATAAAAATGTAGTAGAAAAAAAGAGAAAATATCTTGTGTTCCACTATGAAACCCAGGCAGCTCAATCAAAAAGAAAAATGTTAAGGTTTCCCCTAAAACAAAGTTGTGTGGGACCAAGAGAGTGGCTTTGGTCTGCATGTCTTGTGCTGCATCTGCAGGTGTGGACACTTCCAAGCGAGTGCCCTAGTCCACACCTTCCAGGTACTTAGTTTAGGATAGCTCCTTTAATCGGGTACCTTTGCTAGAAAGCAGAGATAGACTTCTGATAGGAGAACCCAGGCTTTCCTCCATGACCCAGGAGTAATCTGACCATGGTTCTAAACTTGCCCACCTCAGCCAGAAAACCACAAGCCCAATGATTACCCAGCCCTCCCTCTTTAGAAGACCTGATCCTAGGGGGAGTCCCCCTTCCCCAACGTGATTTATCACTCAATCAATCAATATACTTTCCCTTGAGAAGTGCTTTAGCAAACACACTTTGCATCATTTCTGTTGTTATTGCTATAATTGCTGGGTGCTGACTAATATCAACTGTGTGTATAACAAAACAAAGCAGTGCCCGTCTCACAGTTGCAGCCAAGGCGTCAATCCGTTTCATTGAAGGTATTCTTCTTTTTGCCACTGCTTAACCTTATTAAACATGAAGTTCTTCTCCAGGGGCCTGGCCCTACTGATACTCTGTGTCAGTATGAGTAGACTAGAGGAACAAATTCATAGCTATTCATATGTGTATAAGAAAGAGCTTTATAAATAAGAGCAACTGAATATTGAGAAATCATCCCAGCCCTGTCCAGAGCAAGCTCATAAGTCTGATATTAGCCCATATGTCCGATACCAATCTATAAAGTCCTCTGCAGACTCACACAACACATGCAATGATGCCGAATGCAGGAAAATCACAGATCACTGGGTGGAAAGTCTTGTGGATCCAGTGCCAGTGGAAACATCTCAGCGCTGACTGGGTCTCCACGTGGCTCCTTCAGCTCCAGGGCTCTAGTGCAACTCCATGTGTCTTGTCCACAGGAACGACTTGCAGAGAGTGTGTGTGTGTCCGGCCTCCAGTGAGCTAATTATCTCCTTAATGCCTCCAAATGAGGTCATCAAGCTGTGACCAGATTGACAGGCTAAACTCCACCCCTTCACTCTTAAGTCTGAAATTGACAACAGATGATGTAACTGCCACCTACTCAAAAAACAAAACCAAAAGAAAATGAAAAGAACCCTCCCTGCTATTGAGTTGATGGTTCATAGTAAGCTTATAGGACAGGGTAGAACTGCCTCTGGGTTTCTGACCCTGTACTTTTTGGGAGTAGTAGAAAGCTCCATCTTTCTCCTGAAGAGCAGGCTGGTAGTTTCATACAGCTGACCTTGAGGACCACAGCCCAACCTGTAACCTTACTGATAACATGGTCAAAATATGTGAAATGAAATTTCATCATCTTCCCTTCTA
>NW_022111379.1:20253896-20262298 GCF_000313985.2 Echinops telfairi
TCGTGATCGCACAGGCTGGTGTGCTTCTTCCATGTGGGCTTTGTTGCTTCTGAGCTCGATGGCTGGTGAAGAATCTTGAAAGTACCATGGACTGCCAAAAGAACAAACAAATCTGTCTTGGAAAAAAGTATGGCTAGAATGTTTTTTAGCGGAAAGGATGGTGAGACTATGTCTGGGCATGGCTTGGCCATGTTGTCAGGAGACTGCAGTCCCTCGAGAAGGACATCATGCTTTTAAAGAAGAGGGGCAGTGAACAAGAGGAATGCCCTTGACAAGACAGACTGACGCAGTGGCTGCCACAATGGGCTCAGAAGTAAGACCAATTGTGAGAATAGTGCAGGACTGGGCAGTGGTTTGTTCTGTTGTGCAGAGTCGCTATTACTTGGAACCAATTGGACAACACCTAGTAAGTTGCCTTCTATGTGTATGTCTTCCAGGACAGACGTCGTTCTTTGGCAGTCCAAAATATATTTAATATTCATCACCAAACACCATATTCAAAGGCATTGATTTTTCTTTATTTGTGGTCCAGCTTTTGCATGCGTCTGAGGCAATTTAATATTATCTTGGGTCAGGTATACCTTACTCCTAAAAGAGATTTCTTTGACTTTTGACAAAATGACATGCTTGGTTTTTAGCCTCTTTTAAGCCCTTTAAGGCCATTGCAATACATTACTTAATTTCTTGACTGTTGCTTCCATGGACATTGATTATGGATTTAATAAATTGAAATTCTTGACAACTTCCATGTTTTCTCCACCATAATGTTGTTTATTCCATCAGTTGTGTGGAGTGTTGTTTTCTTTATTTTGAGGTGTAATTCATATTGAAGTCTGTATAGCTTTGATCTTCATCAGAAAGCGCTTCAAGTCCCCGTGGCTTTCATCAAGTAGGATTGCATCATCTTCATTTGCAGGTTATTAATGCATCTTCCTCCAGTCTCTTTTAAGATTCTTGGCCTAATCAGGTAAGTACTTCTGCATAGAGTCATTGTATTGAACATTTCAGTTGCTATTCTATCAATTTTTAGAACCTTGTTTTTGACCAACACTTTAGTGCACGTTGGACTTCATTATCCAATAGCTTTGGTTCTTTGCTTCTTTAAAAAAACAAAACAAAACAAAACAAAACAAACAAACAAAATCTCTCCAAATTTCTTATGCCTCAAACCTAAATATTGGTCTGAGTGGCTAAAAACAAAACAAAACAAAAAGTAAAACTGAAATCAAGTTGGAGACTTTAAGGACACACAAGTTCATTTTAACAAACAAACGACTTTGTTCCTTGATCATATACTATTACTGACACGGCTGAATGTTGACTAAATCTTTTTCAGTACAGTGATTCTGTGTATGCCTTCTATTTTTTTGAATTGTTACATTTTGCCTATTGAATCTTTCAATATTGTAACTTTAGGCTTGAATTTTGTCTTCAATTCTTTCAGCTTCATCAATACCAACATGTTCTCCTCTTTTGGTCATTTTGCTCCAGGCCTTTCTACATTTTAACTAGTGTTAATTATCTTCATGACCACTTTTCATAGTCTTTTCACATCCATTTGGTCTTTTATTTGTTTCTTGTCTTTGCAATGACCTCTTTCAGTCTTCATGTCTGATATCTTTGGTATTTTCCTACAACTCATCTGGTCTTGGGACATCAGCACTCAGTGTGTCTAATTCATTCTTAAGATGGTTCTGAAACTGAGATGGGGAATACTCAAAGTTGTAATTTGGCTCTTGTGGACTAGTTTTAATTTCTCCAGCTTCAATTTGTACTTGCATATGAGCAATTGATGACCTGCTCCAGGATCAGCTCCTGGTTCTGACTGATAATATTGCACTTGTCCACCCCCTCTACACAGACATAGCTGATTTTATTCCTTCAAATTTTATATGGTGAAGTGTAGTAAACATGTATGACTGCCATTTATGTTGTTGAAAAAGGGTACTTTTAATGAATAAATGATTGATCTTGCAAATTTTTATCATTTGATCACCTACTTCATTTGTATCATTATTGCCATCTGTTCCAATTGCTGTTCATTCTTTCCAACTTTCTCACTGAAATCAGCAGTAACTATCAATGCATCTTGATTATATAGATCATTGATTTGATTCTGATTCAATGACCCAATAAGGTAGAGTAGAATGGTCCCTGTGGGTTTCAGAAACTATAACTCTTCATTGGAGTAGGAATCCTCATCTTTCTTCTGAGCAATGGCTGGTGGTTTCGAACTGCTGACCTTGAAGTGTATTAGCACTACCTCACCAGGGCTCCCTCATTAGTTGGTAAAGATTTTAAATTTTTTCAGCTTTTGGGTTAGTGGTTGGTGAGTACATTTGAATAATTAATAGTTATGTGCATGGGCCTTCTTTGTAGGCCTATAGATGTTATCTTATTACTGAATAAAACTTTGTTCTAGGATGGATCTTGAAATGATCTTTTTGATGATCAATTTGTCATTCCTGGCATAGTAGACTATCGTATTGTCTGCTTCAAAATGATTAACACCAGTCCATGTTAGCTCACTAATGCTTAAGATCTCAATCTTCACATGTTCAACTTCATTTTTGTCAACTTCCAATGTTCTAGGCTCAAAGATCATACATTCCATGTTAGATTATCAATGGGTATTTGCAGCTGTTTCTTCTCATTTTGAGTCCCATCACATCAGCAAACAAGGTTCCAAAGATTCACCCCAACCATGTCATTAAGATCAATTCTACTGTGAAGAGGCAGCTCTCCCCTGGTTCTGGTTTGAATGTCTTCCAACTTGAAGGGTTCATCTTTTGCCATTATGTTGGGCATGTTCTGCATTTATTCATAAGGTTTCCACTGGGCCATTTGAACTTTAGAATTAGATTGCCATATTCTGCTTTATAGTCGGTGTGAATCTGGAAGTTTCACTGAAATCCGCTATGAGTACCCCCTGTGGTGTCTGAAATAGCCGTTGCACAGCGTCCAGAATCACAGCAACCCCAAACCAGAGTAAAACAAATGGATAGATGACTGAAAGATGGAGTGTCACATGTTATGTTCCCCTGTGTGCACGTGACACTTTTTATAAAATATCACTCAGCAGAGATTAGAACCTATTGTACTTCTGAATGACTCCATTTAATTGATACATCTGAAAAAAAAAGCCATATTTCCCCCAACAATGTCACATTAACAGGTATAGGCATTAAGATATACACATATATTTTTGAGTGCTAGAATTCAGTCCATAAAAATAACTTATGTCAGAGTTGACATAATATTGCTTTTCCCATATTCTACTTATCAGAAATCAATCCATTGGCCTAGCAATCAAATAAGGAGAGATGATAGAAGCATGTGGATTTCAGAAGGTGGGACCTTTGAGAGTCATTTTAAAGGCTGCTTAACACATTTACGTTTACACAGCAATTGTATTCCTACAGTGCATAACCAAACATGGTATACAAAATGCAATTCTGCAGTTGTTCATTCATAGACTCTGGGAGGCTTGCATTCATATAGTTCCAACACTTACAGGAATTGCTTTAAGTTGGGTTTCTACTTTAGAATCCTAGGTAGGCTTTGAGGGGCCATGGAAGCCTGTAGTTGGGGTGGGGGGGAGAAGAAAATATAACAAGCATTTTGCTGAACAGTTGAAGTGACTACAAGGAGTTAGACATGACCTTCTCACTGGTGTCATATGGTCCAATTGGAGAGATACTCAGAGACAGAATTCAAAATCATGCCAAGATTGAATTGATGCCAGCGTTAACAATAAATGCTGTTTATATTAAACAAGGGGCCTACGCTAGAATTGGGGGACATTTTGAAAACGAATCTGAGATCTAAGCTGCACCTGAAATTGTGGAGGTGGAATTGGGACTGGCAACAGAGGCAGGAGCAGGAGGAAGTCAGGAGAAATGTTCTGTCAACTAAACACTCCTGGCTCCGGGCAGAGCTCTACCTGTCAAACAAGTGGTAGCTTAATGACACCACCTTGAATGTGTGGCCTTTTTATAAGAGAAAGATTGAACAAAGGAGTCCTTTCTCCTCATGAGGACTTCATGGAACTCTGTGTCTGCCTGCAGGGGGCCCATATGGGCCGCCTGACCTTGTGAGCTGTCACCACCCTTCAGCGCTTCCACTGACCTTGGATCCACAGGACTCTGCACTCGCCAGCCTGTGCTCTCCCTGCCTCCTGCTTCACCTTTCAGCAGCATCAGCCTGCAGCTACATGCACCTGAAGAGAACCTGGCAAATAACGGACCTACGGACTTGAATTGAACTGGACCTTCTTGATGTAAAGCTGCCTCTTGATATGAAATCCGCTCTTGTACACAGGAGAGTGCCGCTGGTTTATTTCTCTCGACAACCAAGTCTAACACAAGAAAGAGGAATGGTTGCTCTATTTGGAGGGTGGGTTTATGTGGAACTTGAGTCTTGACCTCTTTGTCGTTGTATTGATTCTCATCTTCAGTGTGTCTTCTTGGTGGCATCTCTTGCCTGCTGCGCTCTGCACTGGTGGGCAGTGGAGACGCTGAGAACCAACTAGAATGTAAAAGAATCTAACCCTCCAGGAGGGAGCTTCCTGGAGGTCTGAGCTGCCCAAGGCACCTGTCTAGCATGCTTTACCACCTTGTCTAATGTCCCAGTTCTAACTCCCATGATTCCAGGAGGTTAATCTGAATAATGAAGACCTTTATTTTCCTGAAAGGCATAGTTCGTTGGAGCAAAGGCCTAATTGGCTAGTTAAAAAAACTAATAGGTTGGCCTTAAAAAATGATGTTTAGTCAAGAATCTCAAGGAAATAACTAACCAGCTGTTTTGAACTAATTAAATATAATTGGCTAGTCTGTTAGAAAGAGTTAATATACCTCGAGGGGCACAATTATTTTTAGAATCCCAAGGAAGCAGTGATTTGCTTGAAACATCAGATTGAAGATGGATCTGGGTTTCTGTGAAATGGTTGGAATAGAAATCAAATGAAAAACTTTGTATGATTTCTAAGTATCGGAGTCTGGCCTGTTTTCTTAATTTTATTCTGAGAATCACTTTTCAGAGTGTCAATGTAATACTTTGGGGATTTAAAGAGTCGACACTTTCACAGGCTAATTGCTCATTAATCTTTGTTCTAACCAGGGCTGGTCCTTCTTTCCTGATTCAGAGCTTGGAGGGGGCAATGGAAGTCCTGCTTCCTGGGAGGGAGCCAGCCTCGGGCTTTGTAAAGGAATGGTTGCCCCTCAGCTAGACCAGCCCAACCAGTGAATCTAGTAGAGACAGGATGGTTTTCTAAACATAAGTGGGAGCATCGTCCTGGTGGCAACACTGCTGGTTCAGGGTAGAATTCTTGCCTCTCCTGCGGGAGACCCAGATTCGATCGCTGGCCAGTGTGCTTCCTGTGCAGGCAGCAGTGGAGGTTTGCGTGTTGGGGCGATGCTAAACAGATTTCCGCAGAGCTTCTAGACTAAGGCGGATTAGGAAGAAAGGTCTCTATTCCTTCTCACTCTCAGCAAGCAATGTTGTGTCTTCTGCACATTACATCTTATTATTAAGCCTTCCTCCAATCCTGGTGCTGCACATTCAAAGGACTCCGTTAGGTTTCTGAGACCATGGTCTCATTGCTCGTCCTCGGAGTGACTGGTGCCTTTGAAATACTGACCTTGAGGTTAGCAGGCCAACACTTAACAGGGGTCAGTGGTATCCACTGCGCCACCAGGTCACCTTGTCTGACCTCTGGCGCTAGAAAATAGTACGTTTGTATTAGTTAAACAGCTAAATTGATAGCTATCAGCCTTGCTCTTAACTACTGTACTGTCAGGCCCCTTCTGCTTCCTACTGTGAACAAAAACAAAAGCCAAGAAATCCAACCCACTGCCATCTGGTCGAGCTTGACTCACAGTCACTCTCCCTAAGGTTCCCCAGGCTTTGCAAATCTTTCTAGGAGCAGACGGCCTCCTCTTTCTTCCATGGAGTCGGATATGAGTTTAAACCATTGACCTTGTGGTTAACAATCCAGCTCTTACACACAGCACCTTTCCCACCCTGTATTGCAGCTAAGGGTGATCACATGATCCAGTTTAAACCAATAGGATGTGAAGGTCTCTTATTCATCACCAGTGCTAATTCTAGCTGCTGCACTACTAAGAGGAGTTACATGAGGACACCTCTCATCTCAGTCATTAGCTGTCCTGCCCGTTAAGTCCTGCCATTGGAACAAGACACTCGGAGCTCTGATAGCTATCTTGCCACCTTGCGTGCACAATGATGATGGCATAGTGGGTGCTCAGTGACTTCATGAAGCTGCTAAATCAACCCCAGGACCCATGACTTCTACACATATTATTAAGTGAAAAATGAATATTCTTACATAACAAGCCACTGCTAGAACAGTTTCCTGCTACCAGTTGCCTAACCACTACATATCCACTGCCAATGAGTTGATTCCAACCCTTGGTGACCCTATAGGACAGAGTAGAACTGCCCTTTTGGCTTCTCAACACTTTAAATATCTACAGGAACAGAAAGCCTCATCTTTCTTCAGAGGAGTGACTGGTGAGGTCGAACCTCTGGACTGTGGCTCAATATGTCGCCTACTATGCCACCAAGGGTCCCTGCAGGTAACGTGACTGATTAAGGTTAAATAAAAGCAGTTGTCCCTTGCCCCAGGCCACTCATCATGATTCTCTCTCCCACAGGAAAGCACATTCAATTCAGTGTAAAGATGGGGCCTTTGCTATCTTGTATCACCCTTTTAAACACTCCTGCTAACTTCTCCTCTTTCACCTCTTAATAGAGATCTGTTATTTCTTTTTTATTATGATTTAGTGAATATTCACAGCAGAGTCACACTGTGCTGTACAACTTCATTTTTTTTTTTACAACTGCTCCCCTACTCAAACCATTTTATTGGGAGCTAATACAGAGAACATATCATACCAAAGATCAATTACATCAAGCAGTATTGTACAGTTGCTACCACCATCAATTTCAAAACATTCTCTTCCTTCTTGAACTCCTTGACATCAGCTCCCTTTACCCCTGGCCCCTTTGTACCTGCTAGAAACCCTTATTCTACTTGCCTATTCTATAGGCTCATCAATCCTGGGTTTCATATATGAAAAACAGAAAAAACATATTACAAAAAATCAAGAGGGTCACCCCCCCTAGTGACAAAATGCATCTGAGATAAACCCCAATAGGAACAAATAGAAAACAAAAAATACATAGCATGTTGAAAACCAGATCAGGCCCAACGTGCATTAGAGGGGGAATCAACTGACATGGTTTTAATCTTTCAAATCAGGTTTATCGTTCGGATCTTCTGCAGTCAATATTCCAATGCTTTCTGTTTGGTGACCAGTTTCTTCCCAAGCCGCTCTTATGGATGGAGGGAAATCAACGCAGGCTTATTTCCGGTGTAGATCTCACAGATGGGCTCCCACTGTCATCGATAGCCTACTGCCAACTAGACTCTCCCGGTTTCGTCTCTGAGGAGATTCCCTCCTTCGGCTTTGGGTTGTATGATTTACAATCTTTCGGTCACTGATGTTGGTGTGCTTCTCCCATGCAGACTTAGTTGACGTCTCACTTAGATGGCTGCTTGTTTGGAAACAAGCCTTTAAGATCTCTGGCGCTATTTTATCTGCTAGCCCGGGACCATCTAATTTCTTCACCAAACTTTGTGATCGCACCCATATCTTCCGGGTTCCCTTCCTGAGGGTGATTTCACAACTTACAATAAAAATCTAGTTGGTTTGCTTTTTCATTTGCTTAATTGTCCATGTGTCAGTCAACAATTCATCTCCATATAGGTCTCTAATATTCTTCCGTAATCATTCAAACACAGGATGTATCCAAACAGCCCCCTTTCCTTCTTGGAGCCATCTCTCCAAGAGCACTACGTCCAACTCTCCTAGTACGGACTGGTTCTTCTTCTTTTTTGTATTCTGAAATCTATTTTTAAAATCTATTTTAATAAATCATTTTATTGGGGGCTCTTACAGCTCTTATAACAATCCATACATCAATAGTATCAAGTACATTTGTACATATGTTGCCGTTATAATTTTCAAAACATTTTCTTTCTTCCTGAGCCCTTGGTATCAGTTCCTTTCCCCCCACCCCTTCCTCCCCCAGTGAAATCTTGATCAATCATAAATTATTTTTATTTTCATATCTTACACCAACTGCTGTCTCCCTTCACCAACATTTCTATTATTCATGCCCCTGGGGGTGTGTATACATCAATCGTTGCTATTGGCCCCCCTTTTCTCCCCCTACCTTCCCCCTACCTTCATGGTATCACTACTCCCATTATTGTTTCTGAGGGGTTTATCTGTCTTGGATTCTGTGTATCGAGAGCTCTTATCTGTACCAGTGTACAGACTCCAATATAGCCATATTTGTAAGGTAGTACTGGGGTC
>NW_022111379.1:20266188-20267335 GCF_000313985.2 Echinops telfairi
CAACAACAACAACAGTATTATTCACAGACGTCACGGTATTTAGATCCTCACAGCACCTTTATGATATAGGAAGGATAGGTGATATTATTGCCAATTTATATTTGGAGAAACAGAAGCTTTCCATGAATGGTGTCTCGGTATGGGTCTGAACAGAGCTCCCATTTTCTAAGCAATTTCAGTTCATCAGAAAATAATAGGGCTTGGGAACAAGAAGGAGTAGAGTTAGACTCCATCAGGTTTTCATGGCTGACTTTTTTTTTTTTTTTCAAACATTTTATTAGGGGCTCATACGACTTTTTTTTTTAAGAGTAGGTCGCCAGGCCCTTCTTCTGAGGCATCCCTGAGTGGGTTTGAACCACGGACTTTTCAGTTAATGACGAGTACACTAACTGTTTGCATCAACCAAGGATTGCACAGATAATCTCGTCTTATCTTCACACCCATCTGCAATGGGTCTATTTTATGCAGTACAGACAAAACTGGGATTTGAGCCAGAACTGAAGAATTGTACAGTCACAGCAGTGTGTGTTGATGACGGTTTCCCACGTGTCTGTGACTGATCACTGAGCTTTCCATGGCTCCTTATACCTGAAGCCAGAGCACCGCTTCACAGAGATTCCTCTAATTTAAAAAGGAGGTATTTCTTTAGCGGTTACCTTCAAAAAATGCTTTCTTTGCGAGTCCATAGACAATATTTTTAATTACTGCTTTTTCCCCCCTGAGTTATAAAAGTCATCTTATGAAAGTTGTAAATGTTAAACATTTTATTCATCTGCTAAGATCTCTGCCTCGGAGTATCATCTGTTGGTTTGGGCTTACACAGAAGTATTATAAAAGATTTAAGCAGAAAACATGTTTGCTATGGAAATTCAATACTTAAGAGGCCCCCAAAACTTGCCAGATGCTTTTGTCAAATGCTTGGAATTGTAGTAGGGAGGGATTGATTGCGTTGGTGGGTTTTTTGTTTAAAAAGGAGCCCTGGTGGTGCCATGGTTAAAGTGCTCGGCTACTAAGTGGCATTTCGAATGCACTTGTGGCTCCAGGGGATAAAGATGTGGCAGTCTCTTCTGTAAAGATTACCACCTGGGTGTGATCACGGGGTGTTGAACGGATCGCTGAAGACAAATGGGTGCATAAGCAAATGTGG
>NW_022111379.1:20268917-20270050 GCF_000313985.2 Echinops telfairi
AGAGTTGACTCACAACAACGAGCTATCAAGTGGTACTCTACATAGGGATACGTTCGGCACACGAAGTGAAAAATGACCAGTATTAGAGTGTCCTCAATGAATGACTAATGCTATTAAGACTGTATAGATCTATTACAGAGAATCCAGTTCTAGCCGTGTGTGTGGGTTTGTGTGTGTGTGTATGGAATAAGAAAGATGGTATAAGCTTTTGCCCCTCTCCCCAAATTCTTATCACAATCACAAGCACCTGAACTATATTTTCTAGCAAAGCAAGTCTCCTGCTATAATTAAAAATAAGGCTTACACTATAAATATTCCTGGGATAAAGAATAGAGTGAGTGCTAGTCAGATTAAGGCCTAAATAATTTATAGCATAGATTTGCCTGGGTACTGATTCTGGCTAAAAGACAGGATACCTGGAGACACAATGTCAGAGACGAGAATTCAGAGTTTGACAAGGCCTTGTTCTAAGTGCCAGTCCCTTCATAGTCCCCAAAAGGCTGTTAAATATTCAACATGATGAAAATTTCAGGGTCAGTGGCCCCTCTAGTACGAGTATTCACAGGGTCATCAGCTACTAACTAGTTCATTGGACATCAGAAGTCTCTTCCAAATCTGCTCTACAGCATCTGAAGCGGAAGAAGGAAAAAACGATAGGAGTCCCGTACACATTTCATTGGATTTGTTGACCAGTCAAAACCACACGCACCAAGTTATTAAATCCCAAGGGTACCTGGCAGGGCCTCACCTTCAAGAAGCTTTCGGGTTGTTTGGGGGATAGGGAAGGCGCGCGGAAAGAGAAATAACGATGCACAATGCCCTTCAGTAAGCTGCAGCTGAAGGCGGTGACGTCGGTGGCATTCCGGCGAATGAAGAAGCAGCAGAGGCGTTCTGCTCATTAGCAGGAAGATTAACAAATATTTCATAATGGGTTCGAGGTTTCAGTCTCACCTTAATGAAGGATTCTTTATTTGAGGTCAAAGTTCTTGAAGGAGTCCATGAATGGAGTTTTAGAGTCAATAAACTTCGTGAACATGGATTTTTCTGATAAACTTTTATGATCTTCATCAGTTCCTTAAAGATGTGACTGAGACTCTCACTCTCACTCACTCACTGTCTCACTCTCACTCACT
>NW_022111379.1:20271816-20286866 GCF_000313985.2 Echinops telfairi
CTCACTCTCTCACTCTCTCACTGCCTCACTCACTCACTCACACTCTCTCACTCTCTCACTGTCTCACTCTCTCACTGCCTCACTCTCTCACTGACTCACTCTCACTCTCTCACTGTCTCACTCACTGACTCACTCTCACTCACTGTCTCACTGTCTCACTCACTCACTGCCTCACTCATTCACTGACTCACTCTAAAAATAAAAATAAATAAATTATAGATGTGACTGAACAAGTTACAAGATAGTGCCTTTTAATAAGTTGCCTAAATAATAAAAAGGAGCATCATCCTATGTAGAAAATGGTGTGGTTGGTAATGAACAAGCTTTGCCTAGCAGGCTAATCCTATGAGCAATGGGAATCAGCAGGGAATTACAGTGCTCAGGTGAATGACACAGTGGCATGGGCTTTTGATAGGATGGGGGGGGGAGGTGGTGAGCCTGCAGTCAGACCTCCCCTAGTCCAGGGAGGAAGGGCAAGCAAATGGGAAAGAATGTGAGGGCTACTGGAGATAGTAAGAGAGGAAATAATCTGCCCAGATACTGGGGCAGAAAGCCCAAATAGCTGCAAAAATGAAGATGCATTTGCAGCAATAAGGAACAGTGACTAGAAAGCTGACAAGGACTTTCAATTACCCGCATGTAGATTCAAGCAACAAATTTCGACAATTGTTGTATGCCCCATTAGCAACGTCACCAGGTAGTCACATGTACAAATACGACATCAGTGCTGTCTCTGAGGATATTCTTGCAGACCGGTGCCCTCTCTCCGAGACAACTGACTCGGTCTGACTTCATGGAGCGCTCTAGCACTGCTGAGGCTCTATCACTTTTGTTTTTGGTTAGCAATCTTTGCTGAAGCGTTTTCTCTGAATGACGTTACCACAGTGTGATTAGGCGACGTGCAAGGACATAAACATTACAAGAAGATATAAGCAGCCCTATCTTCTAGTACGTCCACAGCACTGCAACTTCATTCGGCTCCATGTTGTTTCATTAGAGTCAATGCCATTTAAATTTTTATGTTCATTTCAAGGCTATTTATTTTGACAAAGGATTTTATAAAGCATAGTAGAAACTTTCTGCGTTTTATTTAACTTCATAACCATCTTATTTAAACCCCAATAACGGGATAACTAAGCATTCCTGTGATGCTTAAAAACCCCTTTGCATAATTCTGAAATACAGTGCAAGACTCTATAAAGAGAAAATCCATGTCAAGGAAATGCTGACACAAGTTATCCAAGGTTTGATGCTCCGGCCTGGGGACACAACCCTTCTTCTCCTAATTAGCTTATACACAAGGGGGCTTCAAAAAGTCTGTGGACATTTTCCATTATCTCTTAGTTTCATTTTTCCACAAACTTTTAAAAGCCCCTCATATAATCTACAGGATGCAAAGCACACTTCCTTTATTTATATGTGGCCCTGACTGGTGCAAAGAGTTAAATTACTCCCCTGCTAACTGAAAGGCGGAACGTTCAATTCCATCCAAAGGAACTGCACAGGGAAACCCTGGAAATCTATTTACAAAACGCTCTGCCATCGAAAGCCTGAAGCAGTTTTCCTGGGACATACATGGGGTTGCAAGGAATTGGTATCATCTCCGTGGAAAGTGGTCCCTTTCTAAATAAGTGCATGCCTCATCCTGACAGTTCAGAGGATAGAGGAAACCCAGCAGGGAGTTCCCCAACATCTCCCGAGTGCCGACAGACAAGGAAACCAGTGTCCAACAGTCAGAGTTTACAAGGAAAGAGGCAGGAGCACATTGGTTTCACATAGCTTCTTTCTAAGTATTAATTAGCCTGAGACAGTTTCCAGAAACTAGAATTGGGTGACATTTTCCCCCACCCATTGAGAAAAACTATTATCAATCGAGTTTAGGTGAAGAACACCTGGGTTCCACTCTCATTGTGTATCACAAAGGTCGGAAGAAAGGCCTGGTGATCTAGTTATGAAAAATCAGCCATTGAAAACCCCGTGAACACAGTTCTAACCTGAGGCCCTACAACCTGCATTGCTAAGATTCTAGGTGATGCCCATGCTATTGGCCTACAGACCACATGTTGAGGAGCAAGGAGATAGAGCCTGTGTCTCAGTTCCTGCTCCAGCTCTAGCTATCTTTGACCTTTACGTTATCTGACCTTCATTGTAGAAGAGGAGAATCTGCTTTGAAGGGCCTGTGAAGGGCATTTGTTATGTTCGACTTCTCAGTGTACTTACTGCTTCCCACCAGCTCTTTGATATCCTTTTGAGGAATCTATTCCTCTCCTGAGGAGCCCTGATGGCATAGTGGTTATGCATTGAGCTGTGATCTGCATGGGCAGCGGTTTGAAACCACCAGCAGCTCTGTAGGACAAAGACTGGGCTTTCTATTCCTATAAATAGCCATAGTGTCAGAAACCCATGGGACCTACGCTTGGTCAACTGGTTTTTCTCTCTCCTAGGACCTTGACCCTTGCGTTGAGTGAACCAGAGCAGCGGAACAGTGGTATTACATCTTTTCCAGTTCTAGGCTCTGTGCTCAACAGGTGTTAAAACCTTCGGGAGCCTCTTCATTTCCGTCTATATCAAGCTTGGTTCTCTAGCTTTCCTTTCAATATTGAGCAACCCCAGGGAACCTCAGACTATTCTCTTTTCCTTCCATTATCCAGAGTCCATTTCTGCTTCTTTGAGCACCCTAGGATTCAATCCAAAGCAGCTCCTTGATAAGTTTGCTGAAAAGCAAACTCAACAAAAAGGCAAACAAACAAAGCAAAACATTGAATCTGTTACCTTTGAGTCATTTCCAACTCACAGTGACCCCTTGTCTTATGGAGTAGAACTTCTCCTTAGAGGTTTTTTTTTTAACAGAGAAAGAAAACTTTTTATTATGAATTGAAGGAAAGTTGATAGGACAGATAGACAGTTTGACATTCAACCATACATTTTGTTTAGTTTATCCATTCCAATTCCTTCAGTGTACCCTCACTTATTCCACTTACTCCCTGTGTTCCCTACTTTCATTTCTCCTTCATTGCTAACCCCATGAATCTTGGGGGGCAATGTTGCTTCTTTAGTCCCAATGGGTTGATTACCCTAAACAGTGCATACCACACTTGCTATTGTTCCCCTTATCCTTAGAGTTTTATGAGCTGTAATCTTTTATGAAAGAAGTTTGTCAGGCTTTTCTTAAGCAGAGTCATAGGATGAGTTCAAACCGCCAACCTTGGAGCTACCAGCCACTTGCACCATCCCGGCTCCTCAGATGAGTCGGGAACTGTCAGGGTTGGTTTGCATACTGCTTCCTTTGACCCCACCCATCAGTGTATAGAGTTCTCAAGAGGACCTCCAGAGTTTCCATGTCCAAAACGGAAGAGTGCTAGCTAAAAAAGGCAAAGAATAATCTGAAGAGAAAGATCAGGCAGAGCAGCTGCAGAGCTGATACCTTAGCCACCTTGAATTGCAGGTTGAGGCAAGAACAATTGACACCTTGTTCTCATTCCCAAGATGGTAACAAGAATAGGAAATGCCGTGTGCTTCGATGCCTCTTCTTTCTAGCTTGTGCCAGAGAAGCTAGTGACTCACGAGCTACTTTAGTCCCTTTTCTTCTGGAGCTAGGGCTTCGGCTTCTTTAACCATCTCCAGTTGTTTACAAGAACCAACCTGGAAATGGTTTGCTTTCCTTTGGTCATTGTGCATTTGGCTTGTCTTCACCCTATATTGGGGTCTTTAACCAAAAACCAATCTCAATGCAATCAAACTGAGTCTGATTTATAACACCCTTATAGGGCATCGTAGAACTGCCCCCATTCCTTGTATTTCTCTTTATGGGAGTAGAAAGCCTCATTTTTCTCTCCTGGAGCTGCTGGTCGTTTTGAGCGACTGACATTTCAGTTAGTAGTCCTCCCATTAACCCACTATTCCATCAGCACTCCTGGTTGGGGCATTTAGGGCCCAGTAGATAAATACTTTAGTCTCACTGGAAGGAGCCCTGGTGTGCAGTGGTTTAAACACTGAGCTATTAACCACAAAGCTGGTAGTTCAAACCCATCAGCTGCTCTTTTGAAGAAGATGAGGCTGTCTGTTCCCATAAAGATTTATAGTCTTGGAAAGTTAAAGGGCAGTTTTACTCTGTCCTATAGGTTTGCTATATGTTGGAATAGATTTAATAGTGGACTATTCTCATGGAAGGTTACTTGGTGGTGCAGAAATTAAGTCTTTGGCAACTAACTAAAAAGGTTAGTATGAAAGGTTATCATGAAAAACCACTCCATGGGAGAAAGAGGTGGTAGTCTGCTTTGGTAAAGATTTATAGCCCTAGAAAACCTACTGGGCTTTTCTACTCTGTTATATAGAGTCAATATGAGTCAGAATTAACTTCATGGCTTTATGGGTTATTCTCACTGAGGCCTGGTTGCATAGTGGTTACTTGCTTAGCCACTCAACAGAAGGTTTGAAGTTCAAGCCCACCTGCTGAGAGAAAGATGCGACAGTCTGCCTTTGCCAAGATTAACAGCCTTGGAAACCTACAGGGCAGGTTTACTCTGTCAGCCGGTTTTGCTCTGAGACAGAACAATTAGTTCTACTCTGGCCTATAGGATTGCTATGAGTCAATCTATTCAGTGACAGTGGATTTTATTTTGGTTATTCCTACCGTGAGGTCTCTAGATGGTGCAAGTGGTTTGTGATTGGCTGCTAGCCCCAAGGCTGTGGGTTTGCTTGGAGGTTCCAGTGGCACCCCTGAAGAAATGTCTGGCCATCTACTTCCATAAAGATTCTAGCCCCAAACCCTACAGAGCAGTTCTGCTCTGTTCACCATGGGGTTACAATGAGTCGGAATGGACTTGACAGCAACTAATGATAGCAATTCTCGCTGAGTCAGCCACATCAGAAATTGGTCACAATCCCTCCCTAGACTATCCCCGATGGACGTCAAGAATCTCAACAGACCCATAACAATAGAAGAAATAGACAAGGTCATCAAGGGTTAGCCAACTAAAATATCCCCTGGACCAGAGGGTTTCACAGGAGAATTCTACCAAGCATCCAGGGGAGAACTGACACCACTCCTACACAAATTCTTCCAGAACATAGAAAAAGATGGCAATCCCCTGAACTCTTTCTATGAAGCTAATATAACTCTGATACTGAAACCGGGCAAGGATCCCACAAGAATCGAGACTTACAGACCAATATCCATAATGAACATCGATGCGAAAATCTTTAACAAAATACTGGCCAATGGAATAAAAAAGTATATAAAACAAACAAACAAAAAGTATATAAAACAAATAATTCACCAGGAACAAGTGGGATTCATACCAGGGATGCAGGGATGGTTCAACATATGACAGACCATTAGTATCATTTGCCATATTGAAATGAAAAACTATAAGAGCCACATGAAAATATTGATAAATGAAGATAAAGCATTTGACAACTTCCAACACCCATTAATGTTTAAGACACTCAATAAGATAGGAATGAAAGGAAAATTCCGCAATATAATATAAGCTATACATGAAAAACTAACAGCCAACGTGGTAGTCAATGGAGAAAAGTCTAAAACACTCCCACTGAAAAAGTGGACCAGACAAGGATGCCCCTTGTCCCCACTCTTAATTAATATCATACTGGAGGTCTTAACTAACAGCATAAGGCAAAGAAAAGACATCAAAGGTATTTGCCTGTGGAGGGAAGAGGTGAAACTATCATTATTTTCAGATGATATGATTTTAAATATGGAAAATCCCAAAACTCCACAAGGGGAGTACTGGAAGTGATAGAAGAATATGGCAGAGTGGCAGGACACAAGATAAACAGACAGAAGTCTATCAGACTGCTATACATATCGGATAAGACCACAGAAGAGGAATAAGAAAGGTGGTACCCTTCACAACAGCCAAACACAAATTGAAATATCTAGGGATATACTTGACTAAAAAAACAAAATATTTATATGAGGAAAACTACAGAATAGTACTACAAGAAACTAAGAGTGACCTCAACAAATAGAAGAATAACCCATGCTCGTGAATTGAAAGACTGAATATGGTAAAGTTGACAGTTCTGCCCAATGCACCGTAGAAGTTTAATGCAATTCCTTAAAGGAAGATGACCTATTTACAGGCTTTTCTTTTTTGTTGTTGTTTTCTTTTCTTTTGTTGCTTTGTTTTGCTCTGTCTTGTTTTATGTGCATATTATTATCTCTGCAGGTCTTTCTAGATAAGATAGGCAGGATAAACAATGTGGAGGAGAATACAATGGGACCAATGGTAGGGGGCAGGGGGAATGGGAGAGGGGGAAAGGAAGTGGGTGTTAACAAACCCAGGGACAAGGGAACAAGAAGTGATCCAAAATCGATGGCGAGGAGGGTGTAGGAGGGTGTAGAAGGAAGGTGTAGAAGGGTGTAGGTAGGGCTTGATCAAGGGCAATGTAACTGAGAGGAATTGCTGAAACCCAAATAAAGGCTGGACATGATAGTGGGACAAGAGGAAAGTAAAAAGTAATAGAAGAAAAAGAGGGAGAGGCCATTTATAGAGGTTTAATACCAGCCTGTACATATGTAAATATATTTATATATGAGGAAAACCATCTATGTGCATATATTTATAGGTTTAGTATTAAGGTAGTACTCCCCCAATACAAGAACACTTGCTTTGTTCTATTAAACTGGCATTTCACGATGCTTACCTTCCCGTCTGGATTGCTGAAGACAAAGTGGGTGCATAAGCAAATGTGGTGAAGAAAGCTGAGAGTGCCTGGCTATCAAAAGTTATAGCGTCTGGTCTCTTAAAGGCTTGAAGATAAACAACTGGCCATCTAGCTGAGAAGCAACAAATCCCACATGGAAGAAGCACACCAGCCTGTGTGATCACAAGGTGTCGATATGATCAAGTATCAGGCATCAAAGAACAAAAAATCATAACACTATGAATTAGGGGGCATGCACATTGGAGACACAAAGCCCATCTGTAGGCAACTGGACATCCCTTTACAGAAGGGTCATGGGCAGGAAACAAGCCATCCAGGGTGCTGTATCACACTGATGAAACATACAACTTTCCTCTCATTCTTTAATGCTTTCTCTCCCACACTATCATGATCCCAATTCTACCTTACCAATTGGGCTAGACCAGAGGATGTATACTAGTACAGATAAGAGAGGGAAACACAGGGAATCCAGGACCGATAACCCACTCATAAGCAAGAGATAAAAAATAAATCACATATAAACAATAATGAGAATAGTGATACCATAAGGGTAAGAGGAATGTGGGGTAGAAAGGGGGAACCCATCAGTAGTGATCTACATGTTGCCCCCTCCCTGGGGGACAGACAACAGGAAAGAGGGTGAAGGAAGATATCGGTCAGTATAAGACATGAAAAAATAATTTTTAAATTATAAAGGGTTTGTGAGGGAAAGGGGATGGGGAGGGAGGGGAAAAATGAGGAGCTGAGGGCTCAAGTAGAAAGAAAATGTTTTGAAAATGATGATGGCAACAAATGTACAAACGTGCTTGACACAATGGATGTATGTATGGATTAGGATAAGAGTTGTATGAGCCCCCAATAAAAGGATTTAAAAATAAAAAAAGAAAAGGAAGATCTAACTTGTTAAATCACAAGCAGGAATTTATTATTTGTATAAATAAAATGTAAATTTTGAGGACAGTTGATTGCTTAATATTTAAAAGGATGTTAATTTTGTTATTCCCCCCAAATCCAAACCTACTGACATTGACTTGATTCTGAGTCATAGCAACTCTATACAGGATTTCTGAGACTATACATTTTTATACTTATCTTTCTCCTGAGGAATAACTGGTACGTTTGAACTGCCAACCTCATGGTTAGTAGCCCAGTGCCTAACCCACAGCACCACCAAGGCTCCCTGTTAGTTGTGCTACAGATTTATAAATACAATGTATTGGGCACTAGTTAATAGTAGTAATGGGAGTTCTTCTCCATTAACCCTTTGGCCAATGGGAGACTCTCTCTTTCTCGTGGAGCTATGAGGTATAGTCCTCGCTCTCTCTATTTGTTCACCGTGGTGGATAGCAACTATACCTTTCGCTTTGTTTAGCAATGAGCTTAAAAAGCCCCAAACATTTAATTGACATATAATTCACATATGCCACAATTCAATGTTCTAATATATTCGAAGAATTTAACAACCATCACCCAAACAAATTTAGACCATTTTTGTGATTCTTGTACCTACTGTTATTAGCTCCCCAAATCCTCAACCACCTGTGACATAGATAGCCCTTTCCCTCCATGCCATGGGGCCTATTCTGACTCACAGCAACCCCATAGAACAGGCTGGAACTGTCCCTGTGAGTTTCAGAGACTGTAACTCTTTATGGGAGTAAAATGCCTCCTCTCTCTCCCTCAAAGTTGACTGGTAGTTTTGAACTTCTGACCTTGCGGTTAGCAGCCCAACTGAGTAGCCACTATATTATGAGGGCTCCTTGCCACACCCCAAAGGGGCTATTAATCTAATTACTGTCTCTATATAATCACCCATTCTGGTTTTCATATGAAGAAAATCATATTATTAAAAAAATTTCAGCAACAACAAAATAAAACAGAAAAACCTCAATCCAAAAGAAAGTAGACAATAATAGAAACTAGAACAAATTATAAATGGATCAAAAAGGAAAACAAAGGGTAAGATGTTAAATTTTAAGCTAACTCTATAAGCATTAACCAACTTTCAAATGCACTCTGAGAACAGACTACTCATGTCCCTGGTCAAAGGCTTGAGGGAGTTTCAAACTCAAAATTCCTGCTATCAAGTCAGTTCTGGTGAGATGCCATGAGTAAGCATCTTGGGTTTGTCCATCTAGGCTAACTGGCTGCAGCCCCGCTGACAGCCGTTGATTTAGACAGGCCAATGGGACACGGGAGCTGCACCATGGATTCCCATAACCGTCTCATGATTTCCTTCTACTGAGGGGAAAAAGGCCCATTTTATCTGAATTTAGCAGAATGGTTGTCCACGTCGATGGACTTCTCGAAATAACTTCTCATCTCTCTCTTCCGCTTTGTTTCAGTGCACACGGTTTCACACTCACAAAAGAGAAAGGGAGAAAAATGACCGTCCAGCCGCAATTTTTCATCTGGCCGGCACTCAGCCATTTTCTCAGGATTTGACAGAATATGATCTCTCATTTAACTCACTTGCCCTTGGGCAAGAAGGAATTGAATCAGACCCGGTGCAATCATTACCTTGGCCGCAGATTCTCACCTGCAGTTCTGTCCACAGATTGTTCTCTGTGGCCTCAGTGGACTCAGGAAAGCAATCAGAAAACAAAGCATCTGCCAAGCAGAAATCGGACTTACTGCTGTTTCCGACAGGGCTGTCTCATGTCTGCCTTTTAGGAATTCTCCACAGTCATTAGTCATTCATTCATTCAGTAAATAATGAAGCACTTAGTGTAGTATATAATTCAAATAGTGTAATCTATGAGCTCTTCCCTCGAAGAACTTAACATTTAGGAGAGAGGATAAAACATCGTTGTTAAGGGCTGTCCTGTCATTTCCAAACTCACAGCGAGCATATATACAACAGAGTGAAACACTGCCTGGTCCCGTGCCACCCTCCCCAGTGTTGCTATATTTGAGCCTATCATTGCAGCTACTGTTGACCTCTATCTCCTTAGGAGTTTTCCTCTTTTATGCTCTGGCCCTCTACCAAGCATTATGTCCTTTTCCAGGTAACGGTCCAGAGTTTTTGTGATAAAATCTCACTATCCTTGTTCCTCAGGAGTGTTCTGGTTGTACTTCCTTCAAGACAGATTTATTCATTCTGCTTTTAATGCATACCAACACGCTAATTCAAAAGCATCCATGTTTCTTCCTTGTCCTTCGTCATTGCCCAGCCTTCACATGCAGAGAAGGCCATTCATTAAAAGTAGCATGCCCGGGGTCAGGCACACCTTCATCTTCAAAGTGGCTTCTTTGCTCTTTAACACTCGAAAGAGAGCTTGTGCAGCAGAGGTGCCCAATTTAATCTCTCTCCAAGACGCACATAAGTGGACAATAAATAGGAGAGGAAGAGGACTCTTGTCTCCATTTCATGGACGGGGTGCAATGGTTGGGAGGAGGGGTTGAAGGAGACTGGTATGCAGAGATAGAGATGAGGGGGGTTGGGTGGGTTGGAGTTGTAAGCAAAGAGCTTAGTGACGGTGACAAAAATAGATCACTGTGTTCGGTAATTACTTTTTGAATTTGAATTGAAGTTAAATATTCTGAGAAATGTGATTGCAGTACAGCGACTTGAAACTTTTAAAGAGGTTGCATAGAAGTAAGTAGTCAGGAAGCTAGTATAAGGGGGCTTCAAAGTTCTATTATCTTCCAATTCCATTTTTCATAAATGTTTTGAAGCCTCCCATACAGTAATCCAGTCAGTAGGGAAGTCGTTTTAGACAAGACTGATCATGATTGAATGGAGGGAAATAGTAGAATTCTGGATCTATTAAAATATCTCCATTATCTAACCATGGTTTCTATGTATACTGCCTTCTGAGAATATTTCTGTCCTTCAGTTTCGAAAAGAGATCCTATTGATGACAATTGCTTTCTCTCTGTGTAGACAGAACATTTTCCCTTACCTTAGGTAGGCCCAGCTACCTTTTGACAACGGTTCTGTTTCTATTTTTGACCAGGGTCCCTTAAAGCCATTGAACCACAGAGTAAAAGGGAGAGAAAAGGCCTAAAACTTCTGTAGTTCAATCTCTCAATTTACAGTTGAGAAAACTGAGGCTCAGGGAGAGGTGAACTAACTTGCCTAAGGCATGACAGGTAGTTGGTAGTAGTCAGGTGTCTTAATTCTGTGTGTCTCGAGGTCTTCCCGGAGGAGCCCTGGTGGCATAGTGATTATGCATTGGACTGCTAACCACAACTTCAGCAGTTTGAAACCACCAACCATGTGTGTGTGTAGGGAGAGGGGCGGAGGAGGCTGAGGCTTACTACTAGGGAAAAGAGTTAGAATCTTGGAAACCCAAGGGGGCAGTTCCATCCTGGCCCACAGGGGCGATATGAGCCCGTATCGACTTCATGGCAGCGAGTTTGATTTGGGTTTGGAGTGGTCTTCTGGATTCCCACCACCCTCCCTCGTGGAAACCAAGACATGCTGCCCCTGGTAGCTGGTTAGGTGCACAGTGAATTCCTTTCCTCCTGCTTAATTGTTCCCAAGCTGCCAAACTCACACCATACAGGGATTCCGACTCATAGCGTGACCTTACATGGGCTAGAATGGGCCCCTGGGTTCTGAATGACTCTTTCCTCCGATTACAGTAATGATTAGAATGCCTCATCTTGCCCCTGTGGAGTGTCTAGGGATTTTGAACTGCTCATATTGACATTAACAGCCAATGAATAACCCACTATACCACCAGGCTCCTTTGTAGGAGTAGAAAGCTCCTGGGGACTTTTTACTCCAGGAAAGACAGACGGCCTTCAAAACCCACAAGGGCAGTTATACTCTGTTCAATAGGGTCACTCTGCATCAGAATTGACTAGATCAGCGGTTCTCAACCTGTGGGTCAAACGACCCTTTCACAGGGGTCGCCCGATTCATAACAGTAGCAAAATTCCAGTGATGAAGTAGCAACAAAAATAATGTTATGGCTGGGGGGTCACCACCACATGAGGAACTGTATGAAAGGGTCGCAGCGTTAGGAAGGTTGAGAACCACTGCTCTAGGGGGCAATGGATACTCGTTCCCAGTTTCCCTTGCCATGAAGTGTGATGTGTGCTTCATTCTCAGACTTGACCCATTTAAGACCTCCTCACACAAGCCTTAACTTCTTTTCCCGTTTCCTGGTCTGATGTTAATGCCCTCTCCTGGGAAGCAGGGTGCTGAAGATGGTATGGCAGACCTCCCGTTAGCCTAGAACCCCGGTAGGGGACCTTTCTTCTGCTCAGGGCCATGTGGATAGTTATGACATCATTTGCGGGCCATACGGCTTAAAAATCAGCCTGCCCTATTTGGCACACGTTGGATTCATTCCCCTCTCGTGATGGCTGGAACTGTTTCTCCTCCGGGAGACGTGTCTTGTTAGCTGGTATTGATGATTTCACAAACTTCATATGGCGCTGGGCTGAAAGTTCCCCACCCCTGGTAGAACTGTGAGTGATTTCATGAGGCAGACACCGTCGTCCACCCTCCTATCCCTGATTACAATGTCCACTGTGTTAAGCCACAGAAATGTGAGAGATTATTCATTTTAACAGCTAATATTGTCTTACCTTAAATCTAAGAGGGAGTTTTAGTAGGACCTCCTGAAGAGCACAGTATATGTCCCTGAACTTGGAGGGGAATCATGGACCTAGGTGTGACGAGAAACTTAGAGGTTCAGATGCGTGGGCAGCAGATCCAGCATTGGGTGGGTTGAGATCGACCTTCCCTCTCAGAGTTTATTAGGGCAAATGCAGTGTGGAGCAGCTATTTGCCACGCGTTGGAGAGAGCCTCCTTGGAGCTCTTTTGACTCCTGTCCTCGTAGACCACTGAAGAAGGAGACACAGCAGTGGGAGGCAGTCTCTGGTGAGTGGTAATCGGCCGAGAACCCAAGGTGATAGGAGAAACAGCAGTGCATGCAATGGAAAGGGCCCCGACATTGGGCATTATGCCCAGTGACTAAGCCTCTGAGAGAATCAGATTTACATATTAACCAGCCCAAAAGTCAGATCCCAATTTAAGACCCTGCTAGTTCAAACAAGAGCATTCTGAACTCATTTCATTTTTTCCTTCCCTGACATTACGCCTGCAGAGAGGTTGAGAGGAATGTTAGCGCTAACATGTTAGATGTTAACTCTGATGTTAACGCCTCTTTGCCTAGCCACCACAGATTTCTCTCTCTCTTAACATCTTAAAGAGATTTGCTGCAAGAGGCCTCTTTAAAATTTAAATAAGATTAAATTTTAGGAAAATTATATAAGATTACAATCTAAAGGTTTCCCTGGAACACAGCTACATTTGTTTTGTCTACATCTTATTGGTGGCTGCTTTAGGAGCCCTGTTGGTTCAGTGGGTGAACACTTGGCTGCTAACTGAAAGGTTAGGGGTTTGAACTCACGAGCTGCCCTAGGGGAGAAAGATGAGGCAGTCCATGTCTGTAAAGACCACAGTTTCGCAAACCCATGTGGAACAGTACTGCTCTGTCCTATAAGGCTGTTGTGAGTTGGATGAATTTGACAGTAACTTCTTTCTTTTTCTTGCAGCTGCTTTTTCTCATATGGCAGAGTTCTGTAGCCAAGTGAGATAGTTAAAGTTTATTTTTCCAACCTTGCCGATAAACACATGTGGGGTTAATTGAAGGGTGGAGGGATAAATGACTGGGTGAGCCTCGCCTTTCTAGTTCTCAGGTCTCTTGCTTTGTGATGGTCAGAACAGGGTGCAGCTGCCTTAGCCAGTTCCCTGCTTCAGCTTGCGAGGCTCACTTCCTGCAAGACATCTCCAATGAGAAGCCGCATGGACTTACCCCGATGCAGTTCTGGGTGTTAGAGCATCCATGTAGAGAGACCCTTGCCAGCGCTGAGATGCTTACATGTGCACTGACTTGGTTTTCCTCCTGCAGTCGGTGTCATAGTGTGAGTTTTGTGAGATGGAGGAGGACTTTGTGGATTGGTATAGGACATATGGGTTAATGTTGGACTTGTGGGCTTGGGCAGCACTGGGTTGGGATGTTTTCTTGATGTGCACTTAACTTCTATATAAAACTCTCTCTTATACATGAGTTTCTGTGGATTTGTTTGTCTAAAGTACCCAGACTAACACACCATGACAGAGTCTATATGTTCTGCCATGCCCAAAATATTTACAATCTGACCCTTGACAGAAAAAAAAATTGCTGATTCCTGCTCTATCCCCACAACCTCTACTTCAAACATTTCCTTCACTTCCTTTCCTTAACTTATTGGTATGGAACCTGGCCTTCATGTTGGACTCATCTGGGGAGCTTCAAAATTTTGATAATCTATTCCAAGAGACTCTGATTAAATAGTGCGGCCTGGTTATGGGTATTTCTGATGTTCCCCAGGTGATCATATCATAGAGTCAAGTTCATGAACCTTCCACCAAGGAAACCTGACTCCTGGGGCCACCTCTCTGGTGACCACTGCCTTGGTTCCACGTCTGACTTACCTCTGGGAAGGATATGAGTTATACACCTGTCTTACTTCCTAGATGTTGCTTCCTTTCTCTGTTGCAATAATGTTGTTTGTGATTGAGCCACCCAGCTCTGTATCCTCGCCCTTTACGGGTACAAAATAAGTACCCGAGACTGGGTTGCAGGCAAAATGCACCTGGGCCACTTAGAACTGGTTATCAAACAGACAAAAGAGCTACCCCACACTGTTATTGACATTATTCTCTTGAGACGACATGCCCTTTGAAGATGGATTTTTCAGGGAGCCAGTAAAATAGCTGCTTTCAGAGACCCCAGGAAAAGAGCTAATAATTGCTGAGACTGGGGGTGAGCTGACTTCTTCTGACAATACTTCTAACAAGCCTAACCTCAAAATTCTCACCTCAGACAAAGCATGGACTGGTACTTGAAAGTTATGTGTGATTACATGAAGCAATCTTTTATTGTTTGTGAAGTCTCCAGTATAGGAAATGCTAAAAATAAACTTCAGAGGTGTGTCTTACAATGGCTGTATTACAGTCTCAGTTGGATTTACAGTGTTGCTGGGACATTGACAGTTTAACACTTTTGGAAAAGGAGAACTGAAAACTGAAATGAGACTTTGAAGGTGTCCTAGGCATTGAGCTAACTCGATCTCCAAACTCCACTGGAACCTGCTTTCCCTTTCTTACAGGAGAAAACGAGTAACTCAAGTCTCACTCTTTTCCCAGGGACACTGGTCATCCTCTAAAACCATTCTTCCCTTTCATGTCTTCCCAGAATAAAAATGACGTCTCCTATCAACGTTGGACCCTAGGACCCTATGCTTCTATAGAGGCCAGTGGATGTGAATGGTTGATGCAGGAGGGAATTTTTCCTTCTCCTTCCATTTTCTCCTTCTTCTTGGCTAGCATTTAGACACCATAGTTTTTTTT
>NW_022111379.1:20287845-20296137 GCF_000313985.2 Echinops telfairi
TTTACCTTCAAGCTTTTAAGACCCCAGACGCTATATCTTTTGATAGCCGGGCACCATCAGCTTTCTTCACCACATTTGCTTATTCACCCACTTTTAGACACCATAGTTTGAGCCAAAGCAGTCTGTTGGACCTTTGGGGACCTGTTGAGCATAATGACATAATAAAAACAGCATTGAACTGGGTTCCTGATGCCACAGAGTGCCATTCCAACCTTGGCCTACCTTGAACTTTCCCTTGAGAGAATTATACTTCTGTCTTAATTACTTGAGATTTTAGTTACTCTGTTGACTAATCTTCATCTTTCCTTATTGCTGCCCCCACCCCCAGTGAGGCAGGAAGTTCTTACTAATGGTTTTATCGAGTAACCTCGTTGCTAGCTTTGATTCCTAGTCTTTTGGGTTTTTCTAGTTTAGAGGTGTTAGTACCCAAAGGTCATGTGCAGGTAGGTATCCACTGGATGGGAAGTGGAAAGAGATATCTGGCCATGTTCGGCTTTTCACCCAATTTGGGACTAAGAACAGGCCCTTATGATACTGACTAGTGGAGTTCAACTTGGTTATCAAGGCGAAATCAGGTGATGAGTACACAAGGAAAGTGTGCTTAAGCTGAGGAGCCCTGTATTGTTCCACGGCAGGAGGTGAAGGTCAATGTGGAATTTCTGTCTCCCATTGCGGGAAAGCCATGAAGGAGTCAGACCCTTTAGAAGAGTCATGTCCCTTGTGAAGTCTGACCTGCTGAGGCTCGGTCAAAGGTCAGAAAAACACAGACAGGATAGCAGAATTGAGCCGCAAGCTCTATAAACACGAACTATAGTTTGGTGACCAGTTGGAGAAATAAAGTAACAGCCTTCACTTGCATAGCCTTGTTTACTGTATACAATGGTAAAAGGTTTTCCCTTCATTTTCCCTCTTTTTCTTAAGTTACTTGGGGGATTCATTTACTGTTTAATGCATAAGTGCAGACCCGAGAGCTAGGACTAGAATGGAGCAGGAGAGGCTCACGTTGCCTAGGTGACCTGGATCAAGGGAACTGGGTGTGTGTGTCCTGTGCCCCTGACAGGGACCACATCATGGCAGGCACTTATTTCGTCCTGCTTATTATGCTCTTCTGATTACCTGCCCACAAACTGATACTAGGTGTTACATCTCCGACACTGCTCCAGCGCGGGCCTCCCAATAATACTCATGATGTGACTCCAAGGGTATTCATGGCCTGTTCGTTCTGACCCCTGGGACGTCTACAGAGAAGCCCAGGCACAGACTCCAAGGATAATGGTGGCTTGTTCATTCTGCCCCCTGGGATGTCTACAGAGAAGCCCAGGCACAGGGCAGTGAAGGCTGCCAGAGGGCAGAGACCTGATGATGGTGCCTTTGAGTGAAGGCCTGCAGGTTTCTGCGGCTGGATTTCCACGACGAATGTGCTTTGTGCCATCCCTGGAACGGACACTTCAGTTCTTCCTGAAATTCTGTAACAAGGACAGCGTCGTCCCTTTAAAAAAATGTTGTTATTTTGTTGTGTGCAACCAAGAGAGATTATTTCATTCAAGAAGCAAATCAAACCTACTTCCGTTGAGCTGATTCCAACTCCCAGTCACCCAGTACAGGGTTCCCACAGTTGTAAACCTTAATGGGAGTAAAGAGCTTCAATTTTCTCCAGAGGAACAGCTGGTAGGTTTGAACTTCAAACCTTGGTTAGCAGTTCAGCATTGACCCGTGAATGCTGGCTTCTCACCTGTCTTATGCAGCTCAGTCATGTCCACATGCAGAGCAAGGGGACAGGTGGCTCAGTTAAGATCATCCAGAACCCTCTCTGGTAGAATCAGTGCTAACAGAAATCTTTTGATTTTTCGTTCAGTGCTTTTTGAACTCATTTCTGTTATGCTCAGTCTGTTTCCTCTCATTAAGAAAAACAAGAAAAGACTGCCCCTTTTTCCTAAAAGCAAAATAAATGTAAAAACACGATGGGTCAAATTGAAAAACAAGAGAACCGTGAAGCAACTTTCTCCACAATATGCTTAGAAGCAAACAAGCCAAACAACAGGTAGAGCCCACACAAAAGCACAAACAAACACCAGCAGCAAACACACCACACACAGACGCACAACAGCCACCTGCAAATGTTGATTAAAAACAGAACAAATTGTTCCCAAAGTTTATAATGTAAAATAAGACAAATCTTGACAATTAAGTTGACAAGCATATACAGCAGTATAATTTTTTTCCTAATTAAACTGACAAAGATTCTCAGTTTCACATAAATCAACCCCAAACAACAAACTTACAGTGCTTAGAGGCAGAACATTAGAGTTTCTGAAAGCAGAATATAAGAAAAAGAATGTAATGCAATAGGCCATTCTTTGCTGAATCGAATGCTTTGGGAGTAGGCAGGTGTTGATTGGCCAGCGAGGAGGTGTGGAGTGGTGAGGTGGGGGAAATAGTGAGTTCCGCATGTTAATTTCTAGGGTCATCCCAAGGATGGGTGCACTGGGCAGTGACAATAATTGCTTTCTTCCACCATTTGTCTGTCAGTTTGTGGTACTCTGGTGGTTCATGTGTTATTGTGATGCTGCAAGCTATGCCACTAGTATTTCAAATGCCAGCAGGGTCACCCAAAGTGAACAGGTGTCAGTGGTGCTTCCAGAAAAGGTAACAGAAAGGACTTGGTTCCTCACTTAGAAGGAAGGAGCCACTGAAAATCTTATGCATAGCATGGAAACATTGTCAGATGACGAAGGCCTGGTGCAGGGAAGCGGACTTTGTCAGAGTTAGCGCAGGGGGTTGAGATGTGACAGAGGAGGAGCTGATTTTTGGGAGTGGAGCCAACCATGGTGATATGAGTTGGTTAAACTTTTGTAAGTGGAGCTTTTGGGATCTTCATTTGCTTATGGGGCATGCCTCAAGGTAATGGGAAACAGTGCGAAAATCTGTCCACGATCAGAACATGGAATATGCGAAGTATGAATCCAGGAAAATTGGAAGTTGTCAAAAGTGAATTGGAACGTATACAGATTGATATCCTAGCATTAGTGAACTGAAATGGACCGGTATTGGCCATTTTAAATGGGAAGTTCATATGCTCAACTATGTGGGGAATAACACAGTCAAGAGGAATGGCATGACATTCATTGTCAAAAAGAACATTGCAAAATCAATCTTGAAGGACTATGCTGTCTGTGATAGGATTATATCTATCCACCTTCAAGAAAAGCCATTTAATACAACTATTATTCAAATTTATGCAGTAACGATGAAAGCTAGTGAGAAAGAATTTGAAGAATTCTACCAGTGACTTCAGTTGGAAATTAAACATGTAATGAAGACGTATTTATAACTATTGCGATTGGAATGCAAAAGCTGGAAAGAGGAAGGAAGAGTAATTGAAATATATGGACTTGGTGATAGAAACAAACCTGGAGATCTCATGACAGACTTTTGCAAAACTATTGACGTTCATAGCAAATACCTTACAACACAAAAAGCGACTGTACACATGAACTTCTCCGGATGGAATATACAGAAATCAAATTGACTATGTCTGTGGGAACTGAGAAGGAAGATGCTCGATGTCAGCAGCTAAACCCAGGCCAATGGCTGCCTGTGGAACAGACCATCGGTTGCTCTTAGGTATTTTAAACGGAAAGAATTCAAGAACAAATCCGAGCCTTGACTTGCAATATTTAAAGTCTCTATGGACAAAATGTTGAATGATGTAGCAATCATTTGTACTCAAAAGAACAACTCTATCATTCCAGGAGGTAGTGAGCAAGAACCAATGGTGCCGAAGAAAGAAGTTTAATAAGCTTCTCTGAAAGTATTAACCAAACACAAGACTTCAGGAATTGACGGAATATCTATAGAAATATTTCAATAAACTGATGAAGCACTGGAAACATGCACTCTTTTATGCCAGGAAATTTGGAAGACAGCTACTTGACTGACTGAGTGGAAACAATCCATATTTGTATCTATTCCAAAGAAAGGTGACCCCACAGAATGCTCAAGTTACACAGAACAATATCACTAATATCACATGCAAGATCAACAATAATGGTTGCAATAGTACATGGAGAACTGTCAAATATTCTGGATGGGCTCATAAAAGTCTATGGGATCAGGGTTATCAATGCTAACATCAGAAGGATCTTGGCTGGAAGCAGAGAATACCAGAAAGATGATGTTTATTTATATCTGATTAGCTATGCCAATGCATTCCACTCTGTGGGTCATACCAATTGATAGGTAACCTTGAGAAGGATGGGAATTCCAGAAAACTTCATTGTCCTCTTGCTGAACTTATACATGGATCAAGTTGTGTGAACAGAACAAGGGAATACCATGATCTCCATGCTGGACAAATAATCAGAGAAACTAGGTTATATGACAAAGAATGCAGCATCTCTTAACAACGCGTGATATGCAGATGACACACACAGCCAAAGAGGAAGGCTCTCAATGAGATGGATTCACACAGTGGCTGCAACAATTGGGCTCAAGCACAGGAACAATTGTGAGGATGGTGCCGGGCCTGGTAGTGCTTTGCTCTGATGTGCATAGGGTCGCTATGGGTCAGAACTAACTCGCTGGCACCTCGCAACAACAATAATTTGGGAGTGAAGGTCCCAGGGGTTAGCACTTAGAGACAGTCTGTTATCCATAGAAAAGAACCAACATTGGATATCTGCAATGCCCCAGAGTTTGTACATCCTTCATATCCTCTAATCTCCTGAACATTATCGTAGTATCGTCATTTCCACTGTGAAGGTGAGACAATGATTCAGACAGGTTATAGGAGAGCTGAAATGATAGTCCGTGTCTTTCTGCCTGCCACGGCTATGCACTCCCCCTCTGAGTGGCTTTCAAAATTCCTTTGGAAATATTTACTCTTTGCAGATACATCTGGTTTTTCATTAAAAACAAAAACAAATGAACCCCCAGAAGACCAGAAAAATTAATTCTCCTGTAACGGCTCATAATTTAAAAATAATCCTTTATTTAAAACAACCCAATTTAATTTGGCCTTCCTGATGCAATATGCCCCTCATATCGAAGAACGTGCTAGGTGAGGCTCCCGCCTACGTTCTTTAAAAAAAAATCATTTTATTGGGGGCTCACACAACTCCTATCACAATCCATACATACATCAATTGTGTAAAGCACATTTGTACATTCGTTGCCGTCATCATTCTCAAAACATTTGCTCTCCACTTATACCTTTGGCATCAGCTCCTCATTTTTTCCCACCTACATTCTTATGTCATAAGGGAACACCAAAGGGACTCAGGAAGGTTTTGATCTCTTCCCCTGTTTCCTTCCTGTGTGTGTGTGTGTGTGTGTGTGTGTATTTGCCTGAACTCTCTTCTCACCAGGGATTGCTTTAATCCACTGACCTGCACTTCTTATTGGTTTCCCAATGTATCTACTTTACATTGTTGCCTGTTTTCATGCCCCTGTCTTGTCATCTCCCAACCCTTATTCCCACGGGGCTTGACACTGGACTTTAAGCTCCTGAAGAATAAAGACTGGCATCTATTGTTGAGTAACTCCCCTTCCCCCCAAATTGTTGTTGGCAACAGTTACCAACAAGGTCATTCTGACTTACGGTGACTCCAAGTCTAAGAGACTGAAGGGCTGCCCAGTGCTGCCTCACGGCCACATGCCAGTCCATCACCAAGCTGCTGTGCCAGTCTACCAGTCCAAGCATCTGTATTTTATAATTAGTGTCTGTTATATTCAAATATCTGCATTTCAAGTTTGTCTCTTTGTCCCATTCATCCCTGCCAGGATGGGATGCCTAGCAGACATGAAGGGGGAACTCCTGCCTGTGCTGAGTCTTGATTGCGATGCCCCTGTCGTGACACTTTGGGATCTGATGACCACTGGCTTATCAATTCTCTGATCCTGCTTGGTGGTGTTTTCCAAGCGCAGGAGTTGTCTGAGCTGATGTACCTCTGGTTGACATTCCTACCTGCTCCATGATTTTGAATTGATTTCTGGCTTCAGCAATTGGAGTTCAGGCGCCCTCTTCTTTTGTTCCCTGACTTTGTTTCTTGGATTTACTGGCCCCCCACAATCCCTAATACTTAGCTGTGAGTGAATGAGTGCATTTCTTTGCTCTTCCTGTGCAACACCAGGGGATGTTGGTCTTGGTCAGTGAATCATTGCCTGCTTATGAGGAGCAATTCACCAATGCGCTATCTGAAGCTCCCTTTACTGGAGCCCTGGTGGCCTAGTAGTTACAGGGTAGGCTGCTAACTGCAGAGTCGGCAGTTCAAAACCACCAGTTGTCTGAGGGAGAAAGGCAAAGCTTTTTACTCCTATAAAGGGTTACAGTCTCGGAAACGCACAGGGCAGGTCTAACTTGCCCTATAAAGTTGCAGTGACTTTTTGAGAGCTCCTTTTGGAACAGGAACTTACCAGTCAGCAGGGCTTTCTTAGTGATGCCCGTGTTACCTGCCTCTCTCTACTGAGGTTGCCAACCTCAGCCTCCTGCTGCCACAGTCAGTTTGGGTGGCAAGTCAGTGGAGCCCTGCCTGGTTGGAGCAGGAGGTGGTCTTGGCCTTACTGAGAGCTGTCAAACTGACCACCCAGTGGCCTTTCTTGATGCAAAGATGACACTTTCATTTCAAATGACAATTTGGGTCCCTAATAGGAAGAGAGACCAAGCCTGGCAGTCAAGCGGAGGCTTTGAGAAATGTATTGGTTCTAGACAAAACTCTGTCAGAGTCTGACTAGCTTGGGTGTCCTTGGGCAACTTGCTGACCCTCTCTGGGCCTCAGCCTTCCATTCCACAACTTGAGGGGAATAAAATAAACGATTTCTGAAGTCTTTTCTAGTACGCATTTTCTCGCTGTTCCGCTGCTATGCCTTTTGGGCAGATGTTGGCTTGCTGGCTGCTAACCACCAGCTGCTCCATTCCAGGCTCAGCCATCAGTGGGAAAATGCTGACAGTGTTCTGGTGGGAAGCCAATCCCAGCCTGGGGACAATCTCTGTCCAGACAGAGGACGTGGTACCTGTGCTCCCGATGCTGTTCTCATCTCTGAAGGTTGTCCCTCTGCCTCTGGGCTAAATTGTCTCAGAAGCGGCAGATCTGAGCCGGGGTGAGTGGGTGGGCTTATAAAATAGGATGGGGTTTGCAAAACCCCCGTCCCTTCACCCACCCAGGTCTTTCCCACAGTACAGGTGGACCAGTGTATCAAAATCCAGATCTCATTTATCATTTATTTCCCTATATGTTCTGGCAAACACTGGGCTATAACCCCTAGCATACTTTAAATTGAGATAGCATGCAGCAGCCACCCTTTTATAAGCGATGGCATTGACATTATATCTCTGTTAGAGTAATTTACTCCCCACAGTAATTTTGACTTAGTTTGTTCTACATGGAGGGTTATTTTAATCATCCTTTCAGTTGTTATTGATGAGGGCTCTTGGAAAAAGATTAGAAGGTTAGTTTAAAATTATCCCCAATGAATTTAAAACAATAACAGAGATGTGGATACAGACCACAACAAATCAAGTGCTGTCATGGATGTTTTAGAAGTGATCATTTGATGCAATGGAGATCTAACAGGATCACAGATAGCAATGCTGGGTGCATCCTCACGTAGTGCATGCGTTCCCCACCTCCAGCTGTTTTGGGTGCTCATCTCTGCCTCTGTGCCTCTGCTCATGCTGTTCCCTGCTTCTGACGTGCTTGGCTCCAATCCAGACCTCTCCAGCCATACATTGTCCTTCCCATACATACCTTTCCCTAGAAACTTTCTTTAAAATCAGTATCTCGACTTCAACTGTTGTTAAGTATTGTTTGTGGTGATGCATAGACTTATGTGCCTAAAAATATAAATTTCAGCTCTGGTAGCTGTGATGAGGATCCCATTTGGGAATGGATTTTCTTTGTTATGCTAACAGGGCAGTATTATTGTAGGGTGTATCTGAGTCAATCTCTTTCCAGAAATTAAAAAAAGAAGTATAGAGAAGTAAGAAAATATAGGAGAAGATAGATACTGTAACGCATGACGAGCACCGAGGAGCCAAGGAACAACAACCTCCTCCCAGGGATGACAGACAGAAAGCCTTCTTCTAGAGCCAGGACACTGAATTTGGACTTCTTGGCTCCTAAAATTGTCAGCATATAAACTTCTGTGTTTTAAAGCCACCCATTTGTGGTATTTCTGTTATAGAAACAGGAGATAACTAAGGTGTCTGTAAAAGTGACAGTCATTTTATGGAAGAATTTCCATTTGTTTTCCAAGATACTAATTGTTATTTTTAGAAAGAAAGGGAGACATATT
>NW_022111379.1:20296237-20300977 GCF_000313985.2 Echinops telfairi
TAGTCTTTGAGAATGTTGAGTTAAAGGTAAAAGGGTTTTTATTGCAGGGTTTACCAGAACCTTTTATTGTGTTTTGTGAATGTCTCTCTCTATGGAAACCAAACCTAATCTACTGTCACAGAGTCAATTTAAAAGAATTGTATATAGGATGGAGTAGAACTTCTTCTTAGGGTTTCTGAGGCTGTAAATATTCACAATAGCAGACATCCTGACATGTCTTCCTTGGAATACCTGGTAGGTTCAAATTACTGATCTTTCTGTTAACAGCCCAATGTATAACCAATTTTACCACCATGGCTCCTAAATATATAACACCCAAACCAAACCCACTGCCATTGAGTCAATGTCAACTCAAAGTTGTCCTATATAAGACATTGGAGGCTTTGCAAATCTTTATGGGAGCAGACAGTCTTATCTTTCTCACTTGGAGCAGCTGATTGGTTTGAACTGCCAACCTTGTGGTTAGCATTCCAACACTTACCAACAGAGCTACCAGGCCTCCTTCCCAAAGATCTAGAAGGATATAGTATACAGCTTTCCTCAATATCTCTTAGCTTACTCCTAGCAAAAGAGTGAATTAAGGATATGTAGAAAAAGAAGGAAATGTGAATTTCATTAAAAGTTAGGACTGTCACACTGCTGGACCCACAAAGACTGAAATTTTGTTAAGAACTGGAATGCTCCAATGAGACTCGAAGACATTCACATCCAGCATTCATAGACTGGATAAGTGAGATCCATATATTGGCTGATGTATTGTCCTTGATACTACCATGACACATTCTCTCTGTATCTCTAGTTAACATTCATGAGAAAATGGATCTGTCAGAATCAGGTAATACCTACTCTCTTTGATTGGGCAATGACTTGTTCCAAGCCTTGCTAAAGGCCACTAAGAAGAAATTGAATGCACGGCTCTTCAGTTTCTAACGCGATCAGTGGTTACTTCTTTGCAAAGTCAGCTTTAGCACCTCTTCCCCAGGAACTGTAGGCAGAGAAGCTTCAGCTCAGTGGGAAATTCGAGAAAAGAGGTAATGAGACTCTCAGTGGGAAATTTGAGAAAAGAGGTAATGCATTTTCAAAATTCATAATTCACCTCTTGAGAACGATACACACATTTCCTTCTTTCCTCCACCCTCTATGTTCACTTCCTAAGATGAGAACACCTACTACGGTATAACTGCCATGTCTACAACTATGAAGCTCGCCCCCTGTAGGAAGTAGCCCAATCAGGGTAAATATCACATGAAGAGTTTCAATTGTCGTGGAGCCTCATGCAATCACTGAATTCAGTCTTGCCAGGTGTGCTTCACCTTTCCATATGTGCTCTTATTAGTCATTCATTACTGGAACCACCCTGTTGGCTTTAGAGATACACCTGCCTCTCCTTCATCCCCTAACCTTGAATCACTCCATCTTAAGATACAAAAAATATCAACTTTTTTTTAGTTCCCTTGTGTCCAAGGCATGTGCTGGCCATAATTTTCAAGGAAAGAGAAACAAATAGGTGAAAAGAAGATGCTCAAAACATTCTTTCTTAAAAAAAAAACAACTTTCATTGGGGGCTCTTACAGTTCTTATCACAATCCATACATTAATCCATTGTGTCAAGCACATTTGTACATATGTTGCCATCATAATTTTCGAAGCATTGTCTTTCTACTTGAGCCCTTGATATCAGATTCTCATTTTCCCCTCCCTCTCCCACCTTCCCTCCATTCTGAATCCTTGATAAATTACAAATGGTTATTTTCATATCTTAAATTGTCTGTTGTCTCCTTTCACCCACTTTTCTGTTGTTTGTCTCCCCCCAGGAGGGGATTATATGTTGATCCTTATGATCGATTCCCCTTTTATTCCCCCTCCTTCACCTTCACCTTCACCTCCTTGTATCTCTATTCTCATTATTGGTCCTGAAGGGTTTAATCTGTCCTGGATTCCCTGTGTTTCAGGCTCTTATCTGTAGCAGTGTACATGTTCTGGTCTAGTCAGATTTGTAAGGTAGACTTGAAGTTATGATAATTGGGGGGAGGAAGCATTAAAGAACTAGAGGAAAGTTGTGTTTCATCAGTGCTATACTGCACCCTGACTGGTTTGTCTCCTCCCTGTGACCCTTCTGTAAGGGGATATTCAATTGTCTACAGATGGGCACATTGGTATGAATTTTGTTCTGGGTCTTAGGTGCCTGATACCTGATCCCATTGACACCTCATGATCACACAGGTTGGTGTGCTTCTTCCATGTGGGCTTTGTTGCTTCTCAGTTAGAATGCTGCTTATTTATCCTCAAGTCTTTAAGACCCCAGATGCTCTATCTCTTGATAGCCAGGCACCATCAGCTTTCTTCACCACATTTGCTTATGCACCCATTTGTTTTCAGCGATTGTGGCAGGAAGGTGAAGGTGCTCAAAAATTTCAAAGTAACACTATACCCTTCCTTACTACTTCCCTGAGCTAAGTGAATATTCTATAGAAAGCTATTATTTTCAAAGGCATGAAATAATTTCTCTTGATTCTCTTAGAACAATTGTAGTTGCCAAGATTTTCTAAGACTACCAAATATTGTTGTTGTTCGATGCTATTTATTTTGTCTCAAAAATTTCAAAGTAACACTATACCCTTCCTTACTACTTCCCTGAGCTAAGTGAATATTCTATAGAAAGCTATTATTTTCAAAGGCATGAAATAATTTCTCTTGATTCTCTTAGAACAATTGTAGTTGCCAAGATTTTCTAAGACTACCAAATATTGTTGTTGTTCGATGCTATTTATTTTGTCTCCCCTCACGGTGACCCTGTGCACAATGGAATGAGAGACTGTCTGGTGTTGTGCTATCTCCGCAATCAGCTGGGGATCACACCACTGTGCTCCATGTGGCTTTTCATAAGTGGTTCACCAGGTCCTTTTCCTAGTCTTAGTCTAGCTCTGCTAAAACCTGTTCAGCATCAAAATAATATTTAAGTCTCTACAGGAACTGCCCATGGGATGCATTGGCCAGGAATTGAACCTCATTCTCCTGCATGACAAGAAGTCCTACCAGTGACCACCATGAACAAATAAGGATGAAAAGTGTAACGATAAAGACAGTTTGCCTATATACTTCAGATTTCTAAATCTGCTTCAAGTTCTGCACTCAGGCTCTCTAATTTTCCTATCAATCAATCTATCTTCTATCTATCTATCGTCTATCTATTTATCAATCTATCAATCAATTTATCTATCTATCTATCTATCTATTAATCTGTCTATCATCTACCTATCAATCTAATCTATCTATTATCTATCTATCATCTATCTATTTACCTATCATCTATCTATCTATCTATCTATCTATCTATCTATCTCTCATCTATCTATCAATCTATCTACCAATCTATTTACCTATCATCTATCTATCTATCCATCAATCTGTCTATCAATCTATCTGTCATCTATCTATCTATCTATCTATCTATCTATCTATCTATCTATCTATCTATCATCATCTATGTATCTCTGTGGTGGAGGAGGGTGGTGGTGAAGAAGTGTATATATTGGGGCTGGGAAGTGGTGAGGAAGGGTGGATTGCTACTTTGAAATTTTTGAGCTACTTGCTTTCAGCTACTTGTTTTTCTTCCCTTGAAAGTTATGGCCAACACATGCCTTGGACACAGGGAACTACAAACGTTCAAAATGAAATCAAAAGAAAAAGTTAAAAATACACTTTTTTCTCAACATAAGTGTCATCAAAGTCAAGATACTTTTGGATGCAATGATATCACACTTAGTCCATCCCTAAAGAACTGAAGGTCCTGGGGATTTAACCAGATCAATGCAATATTCTTAACATTATTAAATGAAGAAATATGGGAATCTCTTAAAGATTTTTTAACATTAGTAAAAAAAAAGGGAGTTTGAAGGAGAAAAACAATCTCTGTACAGTGGATGCCTAGTGATTTACCAGGGAAACTCCTGCAAAATTGTTCTTTGTTGATGAGAAAAATAAACAGTAGCAGTGTCATGGAAAAGTTGGGCTCTCTGGTCAAGCTTTCCTGGATGTTACTTTTTCTAAAGCTTCAGCTACTGTACTCAAAACATTCTTATAACAAGCTCATTCTTTCGTCCTCCAGAAACTCAACAAGTGAAATGTCTTGAACATATCCCCAAACTGTTGCCTTGACCATTGCTCTTGACCTTTTGCACTTTTGCTTTGACTATACCACATACACTTCTTGGAAGCTGTTGCTTTGATGCAGTTTTGTCTCCAGGATCATACTGGTAAAGCCATGCTGCATCTCCTGTTACAACTTCTGAAAAATGCCCCAGGTTCTATAGCCTGCTTGTTCCGGGAACAATTATTTTCATACCTATCTAGCAGAAGGCTGGTTCCACTTTAATTTTTTTCACCATAATTTTGTAAGCAGAACCAGTTGAGATGTCTATAGTGTTGGATATTGTTTGTTATGAAAGTTTTAGGTCCTCTTTAATATGGGTACAAATAAAATCATACAGTCTGCTGCGCCACAGTTTCACCCCCCATATCACCTCCTCCTTTCTTAAAAGACATGATTCATTTGCAAACTACTGATTTCTTTGTGGGCCTTGTGCCCATAAACTTTTCCCTAAAGCATTCGTTATTTCACCTTTCTACCACACAAGCTTCATCATAAATCTAATGTTTCTTTGAGCTTTGAGTTTTAACAAAATTTCTTTTGTCCCTCTGATAAGGTCTCTTTTCTAATGAATATCTTATCCTCTTTGG
>NW_022111379.1:20301713-20303562 GCF_000313985.2 Echinops telfairi
AATGAACACAAAGTCAAAGTCACTGCCATCACGTTGATGCCAACTTAGCTGTAGGACAGAATAGAAGGACCCCAGTGAATTTTCGAGACTCTTTATGGAAGTAGATGCTCTCATCTTTTTCTCAGGGACCAGCTGGTGGTTTCCAACTGCTGACCTTACAGTTAGAGCCCAACGCATAACCACTGGGCTACCAGGCTCTTCGATCATTGTCACATAATGACAACTCTTGATGCAGGCAACAATTGATATTTCTCTGATGATCACTCAGTGGGTCAGAGGAGAGGCCAATAGAGGCTAGTCCAAACATCAGCACTCCATCTACGTTTGACCCATTGGGAAAGCTAATGCTGCAAGGGAGCCTTATTTGGAGGCTTGGTAGACAGATCAACACCCCAGCAGTTCTGGTGGAGATATTTATAACCTGATATTCATGTAGCTCTGAATTAAAAATTGTCATTCTCATTTTAGACCCAGATCATGTCTTGGTCCTGCTTGAGGGTAGCTAATGGGCTTCTGTAATATCATTAGGTGTCTTTTGTGAGTACAGACTTTTACCAAACTGACCTTGAATTTACAGGGACAGAGATTGTTAAAGAGTGAGGAGAAATGCATGAAACACTAACTGGAATTGTTCTCTTTCTTGGTCTTGATCTTGCCCTTAGCTTTCTGTCTTTTTCCCTGGCTCTCATCTTTTTCTACATTAGACTTGGCTACATGCATGTTCTGGAGGCTTTGTGGTAAACTCTATGGTTCTTGGGGTCCATCTCTGGTAATCCTGATTGAATAGATCTTGACTGGGTCCTGTAAATTGAAGTTTTAACCACCACATCAGTGGATTCTGGAATAGGGGGCCCATGGACTCTACTCGACAGATGTTATCTTAAAATCTAGAACTAGATTTTCCTAATGTTTATATGAAGTAGTGACTTATCTATAATATATAAGGTTTCTATGGGTAAGAATTAACTTGATGACCTACAATAACAACAGCATCTGAAACTGGTATTTAAAAATTGTTCTGAAAAGTGACAGCATGCCGTTGACGACTGTTGGTTAACATAAACTTAGTGTGAATCTCTTGATTGCATCACGAACATTAATCAGGAGACAACTGATGTCAGAAAAATCTGTAATGTGATTTAATTCATAAGCGTGTAGTCCACAGCCCCAGGAGCACCTGGAGTGTGCAGAGTTCCTTTATCTCAGCCCTATATAGCAGAGATTGTCATCAGAAATGAATTCTACTAATTGATGGTGGCTCCTGCCGCTGCTGACTGTAGAATGAATGAGCACCAGGAGATGCTAATATCCTTGTGTTTGTGTTGTTGTCACTGCAATGGGATGTCTTCTCCTCAAACTCTAAAATCTTAGATGTTTCTACCTAATGGTGACATACAAAGCACATGATTCTGAATTATTAATATAATATCTCCACAGGGTCTCAGTGGTGAATGCTTTCTCCTTTCAAGTGTGCAGTAGAAGAAACAAGTGACTCTCCCCAAGTGTACAGCAGACCGCACCTGACTCCATATGTCATGACACTTGCTAAGAGTTGGGTTTTTTTTTGTTTGAGTTTAAACGCTTTAAAATATATATATATATAATTTTAGTGGGGGCTCTTACAGCTCATAAGAATCCATACATCAATTGTAGAAAGCACATTTGTACATGTTTGCCATCGTAATGTTCAAAACATTTTCTTTCTACTTCAGTCCTTGGTATCGGCTCCTCTTTTTATCCCTCCCTCCCCCACCCTCCTACCCTCTTGAAACCTTGATAAATTATCAATTGTTATTATTTTCATATCTTACACTGTCTGCTGTCTCCCTTCACCCATGTTTCTGTTGTT
>NW_022111379.1:20305292-20307081 GCF_000313985.2 Echinops telfairi
AGAGGTTATGTAGCAGGTTCAACCAAGGACAGGTGATGTTGTTTACTGGTTATCTTAGGTTAACCTCAGGCTTTAATTCTGAACTGCTAATTTTTGAAGCGCTTCTTTTGTCATTATGTTTAGAGATTATTTCTTATATAGTTGGAGGACTTAATCAACCAACCAACAAAAACTCAAACCCCATGCCGTTGAGTCAATTCCGACAGAGTAGAATTGCTCCATGGTTTTTCTTGGCTATAATTTTTCCAGATGAAGATTACTAATCCTCTGCACTTGAGGGAAATGAATAACAGAATTGCAGGTGAATGAATACATTGGCTGGCATAAGATTCGGCAATAAATGAATGAATGAATGAATGAATATATAATGTAATAATAAGGGTTCCTAGGGAGTAGGGTGGAGGAGGGAGGGAATAAAGGGGAGCTGATATCAAAGAGTTCGAGAAGAAAGAAAATGTTTTGAAACTGATGGTGGTAGCACTTGTAAAACTATGCTTGCTCTAACTTAATTATGGATTGTTATAATATCTGTAAGAGCTCCCAATAAAATGATTAATTAAAAATAAAAAGCAATATAAAAGAGAGAGAGAGAGGAAAGAGAGAGATTGCCAGTCCTTTCTACCCCTTCATTGCTGAGTGGATTTGAATCACCAATCTTTGATAAGTTTTGCTAAGTACAAGCTGTTGATGCTACCAACATCGTACCTTATACTTACTTATGGGTAGGAAAATATTTAGCAATTGTCCTAACCCTAGAAAGAGTTTTAAGAACTTTCTTTTTTTCTTAAAAGATATTTTTATTGGCACTTCATTCACATATCACACAACTAAATAGTTCAATCATATCAAGAAGAGTTCTACAATCACCACAATCAATTTTAGAACATTCTTCTGCCTTGCACTCATTGTTCTTAGTGTAATTATTTTTAAAATTGCAACAAAGATATATACAACAAAATAGTCTCTAATTCACAACTTCTACATGTATAATTCAGTGCCAATAATTATACTCTTTGTGTTGTGCAACCATTATTGATATTGTTTCCAAATTGTTTCACCATCAAGATAAACTCAATGCTCCCAAGCCCAAACTCTTCCTCCTTCACCCATGGTAACTATTGGACAAGTTTGATTTCTTTTTATGAAGTAGTCTTGATATAAAATTAACAAATCATGCACTTCCATAGTTGCTATTTTTAAATAGAGTTGTATATACATCATCACAATCAGCTCTAGTGCTCTCTCCCCTCCCCCACTCACTGTTTGTTCCTTCTGCCCACTGTGGTACCTGATAACCCATTGCATCAGTTATTATCTCTATGCATCCACTCCCTCTGTGCCTCATATACTTGGAAACCTAACAGAGACAATAAAAAATAACGACAAATTGAAACAGAAAGAAAATAATAATAATATAAAAATTAAGAGTAAGAAAGAAAAGACCACCAACAATATTTTAAAATCCAGAGAAGAAATTCATGTTGTGGAACAGTCAAGAGGTACTTAACCTTCTAGTAAATTCAGCTTGGGTCAAGAGGGAGGTCAAGTGACCAAGTATCATACTATACCATGGTTCGATCCAACATAATGAAGTTTACAATAATCTCTGTCTGATAGTTTCACAATATTACGTCTGCCTATTCACGAGCATGGGATATTCTTCCATTTATGTAGGTCTTTTTGGTTTCTTGTCGTCAATGTTCTGTAGTTTTCTCTGAACAGGGCTTTTGTTTCTTTAGTTAGGTTTATTCATTATTTCTTCTTTTGTGTGGTTATTGTAAGTGGTATT
>NW_022111379.1:20307181-20309750 GCF_000313985.2 Echinops telfairi
CTGATATCAAAGAGTTAAGAAGAAAGAAAATGTTTTGAAACTGATGGTGGTAGCAATTGTAAAACTATGCTTGCTCTAACTTAATTATGGATTGCTATAATATCTGTAAGCGCTCCCAATAAAATGATTAATTAAAAATAAAAAGCAATATAAAAGAGAGAGAGAGAGGAAAGAGAGAGATTGCCAGTCCTTTCTACCCCTGCATTGCTGAGTGGATTTGAATCACCAATCTTTGATAAGTTTTGCAAAGTACAAGCTATTGATGCTACCAACGTTGTACCTTATACTTACTTATTCAATGGGTAGGAAAATATTTAGCAATTGTCCTAACCCTAGAAAGAGTTTTAAGAACTTTCTTTTTTTTTCTTAAAAGATAGTTTTATTGGCACTTCATTCACATATCACACAACTAAATAGTTCAATCATATCAAGAAGAGTTCTACAATCATTACCACAATCAATTTTAGAACATTCTTCTTCCTTGTACTCATTGTTTTTAGTGTAATAATTTTTAAAATTGCAACAAAGATATATACAACAAAATAGTCTCTAATTCACAACTTCTACATGTATAATTCAGTGCCAATAATTATACTCTTTGTGTTGTGCAACCATTATTGATATTGTTTCCAAATTATTTCACCATCATTAAGATAAACTCAATGCTCCCTAAGCCCAAACTCTTCCTCCTTCACCCATGGTAACTATTGGACAAGTTTGATTTCTTTTTATGAAGTAGTCTTGACATAAAATTAACATATCATGCACTTCCATAGTTGCTATTTTTAAATTGAGTTGTATATACATCATCACAATCAGCTCTAGTGCTCTCTCCCCTCCCCCACTCACTGTTAGTTCCCCAATTCCCTTCTGCCCACTGTGGTACCTGATAACCCATTGCATCAGTTGTTATCTCTATGCATCCACTCCCTCTGTGCCTCATATACTTGGAAACCTAACAGAGACAATAAAAAATAACGACAAATTGAAACAGAAAGAAAATAATAATAATATAAAAATTAAGAGTAAGAAAGAAAAGACCACCAACAATATTTTAAAATCCAGAGAAGAAATTCATGTTGTGGAACAGTCAAGAGGTACTTGACCTTTGAGCAAATTCAGGTTGGGTCAAGAGGGAGGTCAAGTGACCAAGTATCATATTATACCATGGTTCGATCCAACATAATGAAGTTTACAATAATCTCTGTCTGATAGCTTCACAATATTACGTCTGCCTATTCACGAGCATGGGATATTCTTCCATTTATGTAGGTCTTTTTGGTTTCTTGTCGTCAATGTTCTGTAGTTTTCTCTGAACAGGGCTTTTGTTTCTTTAGTTAGGTTTATTCATTATTTCTTCCTTTGTGTGGTTATTGTAAGTGGTATTGTTTTCTTAATGTCTTGTTTGTAGTTCTCTTTGCTTATATACAGGAATCCAGTTGTGCTAATTTTGTGTCCTGCTACCTTACCGAATCCCTTGATTGTTTCCAGTAGACCTTTTTTTGTGGACACTTTGGGGTTTTCTACATATAAAATTCTATCTTCTGCGAATAGTGAGAGTTTCACTTCTTCTTTTACTATTTGCATTCCCTTGATTTCCTTTTGTTGTCTGATGCCTCTAAGACTTCCAGCACAATGGTGAATAAGAGTGGTGATAGGGGACATTTTTATTTGGTCCCTGGTTTTAGTGGAAACTTTCTAGTTTTTCTCCCTTGAGCATGATGTTGGCTGCTGTTTTTTATTCTTCTTCTTTTGTATTTGGCTTTTATTATGTTGAGGCATTTCCCTTCTATTCCTATTTTGTTGAGCTTTTTATAAACTGGGTGTTAGATATTGCCAAATGCTTTTTTTCCCTTTGCATCTATTGATATGATCATGTGGCTTTTATTCTTTGCTTTGCTTATGTGGTGGATTACATTGATGGTTTTCAAATATTGAACCATCCTTGCATCCCTGGAATGAGTCTCACTTGGTTTGGTAATTTTTGTTTGTTTGCATATGAGTTTGGATTCTATTGGCCAGAATTTTGCTAAGGATTTTAGTGTCTATGTTCATGAGGGATGTTGATATATAATTTTCTATCTTTTGGTCTCTTTGCCTGGTTTGGGGATTGGTGTTACCTTGGCTTCATAGAATGAGTTTGTTGTCTTTTTCTATTTAAGAACTTTCTTTTGAGAGATGTTTAGAAAGAATGCCCCCAAACTTGTTTTTTAGTTCAAATTTTATAATTATTTTTGAATCGACATCGAGACAACCTACTGATTGGTTGTCTTTGGCCCAGGAGTTAACCTCTGACCTCACAAGCAACAAACAGGAGATGTCGGGGAAGGTGCTTGCGTAACCAGACAGGGCTGCCTATGCCTGTCTTTTAAGGCATGATCATAGTCTGGGCAGTGTCTGACAGAAGGACCAGGAATCAACAGTGTCCATACAGTAAAGTGAAAGATTGCCACGAAGTGGGTGCACTTTGGCTTCCCATGGATATTGGTACTCAAACAAGAGAAGGAAAAACTAATTAAAAGTAAATCTTTTAGTAAAGGGGAATAAAGTTCTATTACTCATTCTTTTT
>NW_022111379.1:20310833-20312473 GCF_000313985.2 Echinops telfairi
GGAGAGAGACGTTCATGTCTGCTGAGCATCAGGCAAAGGAGCTCCTGAGGAACCTTTGGTCACTGGAGTCCTATTTGCATGTCAGGAAGAGAAAGGCCCCTCCTGTCTTATTGCAGGGCTTTTGGGGACAAGACTTGTCTTGAGCAGGTCCAGCCCCAGGTTTCGAAGACACTGACTCCTCATTTCTAGCCATAGTGCTTGACATGCCCTATTCTCCAATCTTACTTACCTTAAACCTGCCTTCGTTTGTCCTCAGAGGAAACCACCAGGTTAACACCTCGGTTTCCAAATCTGTCTGTTCAAAAAGCAGTTCTGGAAGCTGTATGGCTGGCTGCACCAGTTCTACCAACTGTGTGTGTCAAGGGGATTGTCTGCCCGGGTGCTTTCCAGCTGGCCAGACCCTTGGAATATTCTCTTCCCAGGAGCATCAAGAAATTCAAGAAACAGAGATGGAAAGAAGTGCTTAATAATTTTACCTGCTGTTTCAGGCAAGTACCACCTGTATCTGTGAGAAATCTCAAATACATAAAACCATGTGGGGCGCTGATTTTACAAGAGATAGAGCTGTTTCTTTAGGGAGACTGTTTGCTGACAGTTCACAGTGGGGCTGGACTCCACAGGCAGCAGAAGGCGATTGTATAAATGATAGCTTCTGCAAGCGGTTCATAAGCATAGAAATGCCAGCTTGTTATTCTGAAGATGCTAGCCAAGGTTGTGTTCGTCTCTGGACAATCCAGGGAGCTCAGTGGGAGCGCTTCTCAGGCTATCGCTTCAGATAAGGCTTGCGAGGTAAGTTAAAGTAGTTGCTATTGAGTTGATCCTGACCTGTGGTGACTCGCTGTGTGTTTGAAAATGGCTTTCAAGGGCTAATTTTTGGGGAAAGTGGATTGCCAGGGCTTTTTTCTGAGGCTCTTCTGGGGAAGAACTTGAACTTCTACCTTTTTATTAGTGTTTTAAATGGATCCTCTAGAGAAGCAAAGCCAGGAAGCATATAAACATATATGTTAATTTGTACACATATAAACTTAAACCAAGAAAAGAGCTCACATAGTTGCAATAATGAGTTGTAATTCCAAGCCCAGGCATTTTCTAAGTCCTTGGGTCAGATGTTAGTCTGGAGGCTTCTCTGCTCACATAACTGTGGAAGGTTATTGAACCCGAGGTGGGCAGCAATATGACATGGCTGTGGCTGCAGAGGTGAATGAACAGGCTTGTGGCTGCGGAGGCAAATGCATCCAAGGCCAGCAGGTCAGATGGCCGGCCACTGGTGACTCCTTAGATGGGCAGGCAATATGGCCGACTATTGACACAAATCCAAAGAACTGGAGGTTGGTGGCCCAGACACAGAACCGAGATGCAACAAAAAGCAATCAAGCTTTTCCACAACATCCACTTCTACTGGAGACAGACCGTACCCCCAAGGAAACTTCCTTTCAACTAATTGACTTACAATGGCTCTCACTGTGCAGTTGATTACATTATGTTAGATCTCATCCTAGGAGATTATTTGATTTTAACTGCCAAACAACTGAGAATCCTGTCCCAGTCAAATTGACACGATTAGCAATTGAGCATCATGACCATTTTTTACCAGCGAAGGACTAGTAGGGGGAGTTATATATGGACGATTTGTTAATCTT
>NW_022111379.1:20313591-20316313 GCF_000313985.2 Echinops telfairi
TATATTATTATTGTTATTTTTGTTTCTTATACCATCCGCTGTCTTCCTTCACCCACATTTCTTTTATTTTTCCCCTTCAGGAGGAGAGATATATATCCATCGTTGCGATTGGTTCCCTCTTTCTCCCCCTTCCCCCTACCCTCATGGTGTCATTACTCCCATTACTGTCTCTGAGGGGTTTATCTGCCCTGGAATCCATGCTTTGAGAGCTCTTATCTCTCCCAAGGCAAAGGATTTTTTTGAATCACCACAGATTAAGAGGGCATGTATAATAATGACTAAGTCATTTCTGAAGATAATAATCTTTCTCGGCTGTTGGAGAGGAATTTTCAGACAAGGATTTGGAGAAGAAAGCAGGTTTTTAGAGCTACTATTGGGACTTGCCCAAACCTGGGTTTGGAAGCGGAAAAGTGAATGTTCCTCGATGGATTCTGGATCTAAGGGCAGAGAAGATACATACCGGTTGGTACCTTAATCCTTGAGGGTAACTTTGGTACCGAAATCTTAATAGGTGGCCTTACCTTCAGCTTGTATGGAAATGGTGGCAGGTAATTTTTAGCAGAACGAAGGCCTGCATCAGACAGCCTCCTTCACCGTTTACCTAAGTCTCATTTGGCCCCTGTGAAGCACGGAGAAGATACACCAAATCTCTGTTAGGCAACTGACAATTTAAAACTCTTTGAGTTTAGTGGAGATTCACCTTGAGCTAGGTCAGGCTGGATTTGAGGAAGTGGAAGGAGATCCGAGCAGCTGGATTATGGTCGATGAGGAGGACAATTTCATGAGTCGAAGTCAGGACGGCAAATGGAAACAGGTAATATAGATTGTGGTTCTACAATGGAGTCTGGGTTTTTGCCAACAGGAAATAAATAGATCTTGCCCTCATGGTGGCCCAAGTCCACGAGGGAACAACAGTTCTTAGTGCAGACTGATAGTTACCTGGCCAACTGTTTGAAAGACTTTTGGAGCACACTGTGGTGCAGGTGCTGGTGCGAACAGTCACTGGGTTCTTGAGGGAGACGGTTTGGAATAAGGATAACCTGCAGGTCTTTAAGTGGAAGCGGAGAAAATTACTCAACAAAGCTTCAAAGAGGCATTGTATATAGACTGACACATATTTCATGTGAATAATGTAATTCGACTATTTTTGCCCCATTTATGGAAACTATGCAAAGATGGTGAGACTTCAGCTCATTGACTTTGGACATGTTATCAGAAAAAGCCAATCATTAGAAAAGGTCATCATAGTTGGTAAAGAGTCAGTGAAAATGAAGGAAACTGAGTCAATAGGTAGCTTCATAATCAATGGAGCAAAGATTAAAGTTGTCAAGGATTCCATGTTACTTGGGTCTACCTTCAATGCTCATTGAAGTAGCAGTTAAAAGATCAAATGGTTGAATAACAGGGGGATGAATAACGGAAATGTGGGTGAAGAGAGACACTGGACAGTGTAAGACACAAAATAACAGCAAAATATATAATTTATCAAGGATTCACGAGGGTTGGGGGGGGTGGGGGGAAGGAGAGGGAAAAAAGAGGAGCTAATACCAAGGGCTCAAGTAGAAAGATTTTGGAAATTTTGATGGCAACATACGTACAAGTGTGCTTAATACAATTGAAGGATGGATTGTCATAAGATTTGTAAGAGCCCCCCAATAAAATGATTAATAATAATTTTAAAGTGGGCCATGGAACTAATTTGCAGGTAGCTCTTATTTATATATATATATATATATTTTTTTTTGAATTATATTTTAAAATACCTCCCAGGGTAGTTTAAATATAGCCCATTCCATAAGACTTGTTTCAAAACGCTGTTACTGCTAGATGGCAGAGGTGGGGGACTGAGCAACTACTTCAGCAAACATCCTTCAATTAGGATTTTGTTTCTGGGAAACTGTCATAGAACAAAATTATAAAAAATAAAATAAAAATAAAAAGAACAAAATTATATTACCTTCCACACACACACAAAAGATCAAATGGTACATTGCATTAGGTAAATTTGCCGAACAAGACCACTTTAACGTGTTGGAAAAGCAAGGATGTTACTTCGAGGACTAGGTGTATCTGACCCAAGCCATAGGTTTTTCGGTCACCTCATGTGCATGTGAAAGTTGGACAACAACAACCAGATCTCTTTTAGAAGAAGTACCAAGAGCCAGACTGCTCCTTAGTAGCAAGGATGGCTAGACTTCATCTCACACACTTTGGACATGTTGTCAGGAGAGACCAGTCCCTGGAGAAGGACATCATGCGTGGTCACGTGGGGGGCAGTGAAAAGGAAGGTGGCCCTGGTCGAGATGGATTGACACGGAGGCCTCAGCAATGGGCTCTAACATGGAAACAATTGTGAGAACGGCACCGGGCCAGGTGGTGTTTGGTTCTGTTGTGCATCGTGTGACTCAGAGCGGAACCTACCAACAGCACCACAGTCCTTCTGAGAGTGTCTCTCCAGGTGTTTCTCCTGCAGAGCTGCTAGGTGGGTTCAAACCATCAGCCTTTCAGTGAACAGACAAATGGAATAATTGAGCCACCGGGTCTCTTTTCTGTATCACACAACCAAGGCAAGGCGCTCTAGCAGTGACTCCTTCTCTGGCTGATTAAGAGACCGAGATTTGCATAAGTCTACTCCCGAAGGGTCTCTCCAAAAAGAAGGGAGAGAATGAATATGCATACTTCAATGCAATTGCAGTAAAGGCCTCCCCAAAACTCTATCCTT
>NW_022111379.1:20317234-20318401 GCF_000313985.2 Echinops telfairi
ATTTTCATTGTAACAAATTGTTAAAGTATAGTGATTAATCACAAAACAATACGTGATTATATATTGTTAAATATTTATTTCTAATTACAAATTAATGAAATTTGTCTTGAAGCCTGGTGTAGCATGGGTAACTGTCTTAATATAACAACAGTAAACTACATTGCTACATTTTGCGACAGTATGCATAAAAAGCCACTATCAGTGTAAAGGTTGAGATAGCTTCTTGGGGCAGAAATTCTCAGGGCAGTCTTTGCAAGAGCACAAGGAAGATCATCTTCCACAAAAGTCTACTTCTATATTTAGACTTGATAACCCATAAGGTGGAAAACTCTGTTGCACGAAGATATGTTGTTGGAAATGGAAGAAGAAGGCGCAACACAGTCTCAGACAGAACAGGATCTGACTGCAAACACTTGGTCCAGAATTTTGTAACTGGCATTGTAGAGAAATCAGTTCTTGCTGCATCGCTGTTAATAAGTTCAATGAAGTCCTCTTGTGCTGTCTCAGAAACATCTTCAACTTTGACTGTGGATGGGCTTCTGGCAAGTGCAAGTGGGTTGTCAGATAGATTTGGAAAGTAATATGAAATTTTGTCTGCAAGCATGTGTGAGTGTTCTTTCACAGAAATTATCATCGTAAGCCTTTTGTCTGGTTCAATGTCATGTTCTTCAAAGAAAGCAGATAAGGTTGGCAACGTGTGACTTTTATTTTCATCCATTTTTTTTTCCAAAGCTGAAGTTTCATTTGGAGTGATTAGACCTTTTCAGATAAATCAAGGCATGTTGCATCTGGTCCTTGCAGTGATAAATTTAACTCATTCAAGATGGCAAAGTTGTCAACCAAGTAAGCTGTTTTTGGCAGTTCACTTTTATCGCTGAAAAGTGCTTTGAACTGTGGTCTTGATTTCTGACTAAGAAATGTTTTGAGTTCATCACAAAGCTCAGAAACACGTTTTAAAACTTTTGCTCTCGACAACCATCTCACTTCAGTGTGAAATAGCAGAGCATTATTTGACGCATCCAATTCATTGCACAGTTGTGAAAATAGTCGACTGTTTAAAGTGCTCGCCTTTACAAAATTGACAGAACTGATGATGCTTTTCATTACTTCTTGTAACTCTTGTGGCAGCATCTTCGTTGCTAATATCTGCCGATGAATCATACCGTG
>NW_022111379.1:20318581-20319118 GCF_000313985.2 Echinops telfairi
AGTAGCTGCTCTCTTCACATGTGATCGGTCTGCATAAGGACATTATGGTACCAGCCCAGTCACATACACCTGTATTTGTATGGGGTGCGTGTGATGGGTTGGTGAAATGGTATCATCACGCTGGGTACTGGTATGTGGGCGTATCTGCATGTGGGCAGACCTGCCTGGAGACAATAGAGGAGTGGTGTCTCAGTTCCTAAGGCCATCAGAAATATGTGTTTTCTGATGGTCTTAGGTGACCCCTGTGAAAGGGTCATTCGACCCCCAAAGGGGTCACAACCCACAGGTTGAGAACCACTGCTCTAGTCTATATGCTGAGCCCTTGGTGGTACAGGCAGGAAGAAAGAAAGGTTGGCCCCTTTGGACTCTAGAGGGCTTTCTACCAAGATTCCCAGAAGAGAAATCTACTCAACAGAAAAAGGTTTAGAATAACACAAAGCAGTAGAAAAGACCAATATGTGATGTAAAAATGATGACTTCAGTTACAGGTTCTATATCATATCACTCAATTTTTTTAAATGTACAAGTCAGCGTGGA
>NW_022111379.1:20320096-20357645 GCF_000313985.2 Echinops telfairi
GATGGTCTAGCCTGGGCACTGATTTTTGTAAAGTGACAATTTTGGGAAGTCCTCTCAGGCTGAGAGGTTTTGGTGGGATAAGTTGGGAAAATGTCTGCATGTTTAAAAATTGCGTCTTGGTAAGTATAACCCAGTTTCCTAAGAATTTTCTTCATACGAAATTCTTTGTATCTTGTTTATTGACTTAATTAGTGTAATTAAGCACAATTACAAAATTAGTTCAGCTCTCTATGTAATCAGGTACTAACAATGTGCAATTAGGTAACTGCATCTTAAAATTAGAGACTTGAAAATGCAGTGCCATGTTAGAGTCTTTATTCTACTGTGTCAAACAAGAAAATTGTCCCAAATCTACACACAGATCATTTAAAAAGTTCACTTTCCCTCACATCTGAATGGGTAGGTTTTATTCCTATAAATTAATAACCACATTTGTTGTTAATTAGATTGGAATAATATCATATTTTTAAAATTATATATTACTGTTTATTATAAGCATCTTAAGACTCAATATTTTCCATCAAGTTACAATTGACTGGATTCGGATTCGTGGAAATGGCATGTGTGTTATAGTAGAAGTCAGTTCTGTATTGCAGTGGCTGATTTTTTACAAAATATACATTCCCAGGCCCTTTTTCCTAAGGTGCCTCTGGATAGACTCAAGTGGCCAACCTTTTAACTAGAGACTTTGTAAAATGAAAGGAAAGAAATCCTGATTTCATTTCAAAGTATAAGAAAGAGAAGATAGTAGACTTGAAACAGTGATGTGAATCTTGGTAAAGGAAACTCAGATGTCGTTTGTCTTAATATCTTAGGGCTGCCATAAGGAAGGATCATAAAGCAGGTGACTAAAATCTTATAGAGATAGAGACCAAAGATCTGAATTCAAGTAGTTGGTAGGGTTATTCTTTTTTATTGGCTCCAGGGAGATATTCCTTCTTAGTCTCCCTGAATTTCCCACTAAGGAGCACTCTTACCACATTTCTTTCAAGACAGATCTGTTTGTCCTTTGGGAGGTCCAAGCATTACAGGCAAACTTTTCTGGGGCACGTTTGGAATCTTGAGCTACCCATGAAAACATACATTTAGTTGTGTGAGCGTGGTTGTTCGGGAATATGGATGCGAATGTTGGAGATAGGTTGCTAAAGGTATGGAGGAGACGGTGGGTGGTAGATAGGTTGTTTTTTTCCCTCATATATGAAGGGAAGTGGTTTCACAGCACTGAACACAGTAGGCTGGGTGGTAGCTTCATAACTATAAGCACTAAATACTGCATTTACTATATTCTCATAACACAACTTGGAACTTATCTTCTTTATCTCCAACTTTTGCCACTTTCTTACTCTTAATTGAGATGATTGGGTCTGCTGAGCTGTTTCAGGAACTTTCTCTTAAATTTGGCAGAGATATTGTTTCTCCCAGGACTTGATAAAGCTATTGAAAGCAGGTTAAACTACAAACATTACACAGTGTGGTGTTTGTTACCTTATTTCTCCTTATGAAGATATGGAATCAAATTTGAGCCACTTCTAGATCCTAGTCAGCTTCTTCTTCTTTTCCCAGTATTTTGATTTTAATTTCTTGTCTGTTTTTTCAAATTTCACACTGAACTGTCGTATAATGTCTCTTTACTGAGTAATACACTTTTGTATAAATTAATAAGACTTTTCGGTACTCTCATGCACAATAGCTGAAATTCAGACTGCATTTTAAATTGTGCCTTATAGTTAATTATTTTGTTCACTATTTTGTTTTTTAAGTTAGATACCTGAGTGTTTTGTTTGTTGTTTTGATTTTAGTATCACATACCCTAACAGAAAACCAAAGATCTTTGGATCAGTTTATTATGTACAGCAAAAGGTACAGTTTATTATGTACAGCAAAAGGTACAGTTTATTATGTACAGCAAAAGGTACAGCCAGGATAAAATTTAGCACTGGTTTTCCGAGCCCAAATCTCTACTAGATGCGGAACAAATGGTACCTGAATGTGTAGTCAGGTCATAGTACAGAAGAGGAATCCTAAAATTGGAAGACTCTGATCTTACTTTAGTCTACAGGCAAGCTGCCTGTTCACTCTGAGAGAGACCTTATATTGACCCTGGAAGTCAACAAATTTCCTCTGGATGGCAGAAGGAGTATTGATCTTTACTACCTTGCAACATCCCTAGGGAGGGATATGTCTCTAAGTTCTACTTTGCTGACCAGGAAACAAAGCTGCCCTTTGCTCTAAAGGAATACCCTGTATCTAGCTTCCAAGGTTGTTTGCCATTCAAACATCCTTGAAAAGAGAGTTTGAAATGTTCAAAAGTGCAGACACATGGAGAATTATCTCCCCAAATCTGTCCCTTAAACAAACAAATAAATGTTCAGAAATCAAAACCAAGTAACATCTGATGGTTCCTTATGACCTCGGATAATATCTAAACTACTTAGCCCCCAAAGCTCTTCATTCTCTGGCCCTTTTCTATTTCATTTTCGACTGTTATCCATCTGTTTGTCTGCCTGGACCTAACTGATTATCTCACTGCTACATTTTCCTTTCCCTTCATGGGTTTTATTCACTTTTCTCCTAATTTGGGGCAATTACTCTCTCACCCTCTTTCTATTTTTTAATCCTTTCAATATTTCAAGAACTTGTTCCTCATGCATTAATTTTCTTTAGTTTCTACTAAGACTTGCATATTAGCAATTGATGGTCTCTTGTGCAGTTGAGCTCTGCCCATATTCTGACTGATTCCTCACACCTGGGTCTATACACATTACTGTAAATGGAAAAAAAAAAGCTAAAGTTGTCAAGGATTTCATTTATTTGGATTCACCATTAACGCTCATGGAATGAGCACCCAAGAAACACAAGGATGTGTGGCATAGAGCAAATTAATGCCAAGAACCTCTTTAAAGGGGGAAAGAGCAAAAACATCACTTTGAGGACTAAGGTTCACTTGACCCAAGTCATGGTATTTCAATCAACTCATGCATGTGACAACTGGACAACGAACAAAGAAAACTAAAGAATTACTGAATGTACATTATGATGCTGGCAAAGCCTATTGATTATACAATGGACTACAAATAGAACAGACACATCTGTCTTGGAAAAAGTAGAGCCAGCCTGCTCGTTGGATGTGCGGACGGTGAGGCTGCCTCGCGGACTTTGGACATGGTAACCAGAGGCAACGATCTCTGGAAAGGGAGATCATGCTCGGTGAGCCTTTTCACTTAAAGGCGAGCGACAAAAGGGAAGACTTGATGCAATGGCTGCAGCACAGAACTTCAACAGAAACAAGCGTGAGGGTAGTGCAGGGCCACATCCAGAGGGGTTTGCTTTGTTGTCCACAGGGTTCTTCTAAGTAGGAACTGACTTGCTGGAACTTCAACAACCACAACAAAGTTACCCATGCCTTCATCATCAATTAGGGTAAGCACACCTCCCATGTGAGCTAATATCAAAACTTGTAATCCAAGCCATATAGAAAGAAGTGTGACCTACTACCTGAAACTCAGGACTCACCTATTTTAAGGCCACTTTGTAGTTTGGATTACAGTGGATTACACAGGTGTGTGGTGTGGTGAGCCTACTTTTTCCAACCTTCAAATCACCTTTAAAAAAAGTCATTTTATTGCCATATACTTCGGATATCATATAATTCAATAGTTCAGTTGCACCAAGAAGAGATGTAGAATGATACCGCAAATAACTTCTGTTGTTGTTCAATGCCCTCAAGTCAAGTAGTTCTAACTCATAGTGACCCTATGTGCAACACAGCAAAACACAGCCCAGTCCTCTACCAGCCTCGCAATCATTCTTCTGTTTGAGCTCATTGTTGCAGCCCAGCTAGCCGAGGGCCTTCCTCTTTGTCACTGCCCCTCCCCTTTACCAAGCATGGTGTCCCTCTCCCGGGACTGGTCCCTTCTGACAACATGTCCAAAGTGCATGAGATGAAGTCTTGCCATCTTTGCCTCTCAGGAGCGTTCTAGATGTACTTGTTCCAAAATAGATTTGTTTGTTCTTTTGGCAGTTCAGGGTACTTTCAGCATCCTTTGCCAGCACCATAAGTCAATGCACGGCTCTTCTCCAGTCTTCTCTATTCATTGTCCACGGTGCACATGCATATGTGATGGTCGACAATACCCTGGCTTGGGCCAGGTGCACCTTAGCCCTCAAAGTAACATCTTCACTTTTGAACACTTTAAAGAGGTCTTGTGAAGCTGATTTGCCCACTGAAATGTATCATTTGATCTCTTGACTGCTGCTTCCATTAACATGGACTGTGGATCCAAGCAAGAGAAAATCCTGAAAAATGTCAATCTTTTCTCCTTTTATCATGATGTTGCCTCTTGGTCCAGTTGTGAGGACTATATTAATTATCAGCTGTATTCATATGTTGAAAAAGCCAAACTGAAAATCAGTTGCCATTGAGTTGACTTCAACTTCTGGTGGTCCTCTGTGCGTCAGAACTGTGTTTTACAGAGTTTTCATTTGACTAATCGTTCAGTAGTTTCCAGGCCTTTCTTAAGGAATGCCTTTCAGTGAACTTGAACTTCAACATTTCAGTTAGCAGTCAAGTACTTTAAACATTGACCGCACTTAAGGCCTCTGACTGGACTAAGGTTGTTAATTTCATTCCTATCCTCTGAACCTCAGCTCAAAACACATCTTTAGCTCCGATAACCATCCTATAACATTACTGAGAGTCACCTGAGGATTTTGACTAAGTCCAGGATGGGTCCTAAGATTTTGTAGTTCAAACTTTCCCAGGGATCACACGTGCAGTAGTAAGAATCTAGATAATATTTCATGATCAGAGTGTGTGGGCACATGTGTACATCTCTGTAAATACTTCCCTCCAAAAAATGGATCCAGAAAACCCAATAAAAACCAAACTCACACACACACACAACAAACAAACAAAGCCCAAACTCACTGCCATAAAGTTAATGCCAACTTATGGTGTAGTTGTCACATGGTGAACTGCTAATGGCAGGGCAGCAGTTTGAAACCACCAGCCGCTCCTCTGGAGAAAGACAGGACTCCAGTAAAAAACCCAGTCTGGGAAACTTACAGGTGCAGTTCTGCCTTTGTCTTATAAGGTCCCATCTAGGAAAGAAACAATTTTTTGGGGGGTGGGGGAGAATATTACCTTATCTAATTTCACATGAGAAGAGGAGGTAGACATTGGAGAGGGTAAATAACCATCTAATATGGAGTGGAAGAGCTGGAATCCACACTAATTTCTCTTCATTCCAAATCCCTACTCTGCCACTACACTATGGTCAAGTCTGCCATTTCTGGTTGGCTGAGGAAGTGAAGACAAAGCCTTATACAGACTAGACTGTTGGTAACCCTGCCAGGCTTTGGGCACACATTGCTCAGTGGAGCAAGCAGTCTGCTGCATGGCGTCTGCTGATTCCAGCTGGTGTTAGCCTCTTGGACAGCAAGCCACTGTCTACAAAGGGGCATGTTTAAAAGTACACGGTTTGTTTGTTTTTATTAGTCCATTCTGTAATTTTATCTAAGTTACCCAGGTGAATTAGTTAATTGTGCCAGCCTGGCCAATAATCACATGTGGGGCTGGTTGAAAGGCGGAGGGATAAATGGGTGGTGAAGCCTCGCCTTTCTAGTTCTCGGGTCTCTTGTTTTGTGATGGTTGCACCGGGTGCAGCTGCCTTAGCAGTTCCCTGCTTCAGCTTGCAAGATTGACTTCCTGCAAGACATCCCCAAGGAGAAGCTACATGGACCTACCCCGATGCAGCCCTGGGTGCTGGAGCAGCCGTGTGGAGACCCCTGCTAGTGCTGAGATGCTTGTTCATTCCCTGACTCAGCTTTCCTCCTGCAGTCGGCATCATTGCCTCTGTTTTGTGAGGTGGAGGACTTTGTGGACTGGTGTTGGGTTAATGGGTTAATGTTGGACTTGTGGGTTTGGGCAGCATTGGGTTGGGATGTTTTCGTGATGCACATTTTCTTTACATAAAACTCTCTCTTATACATGAGTTGCTGTGGATTTGTTTCTCCAAAGTACCCAGACTAATACACCAGGCCATTTGATCTTCTATAATTTTGATAATTTATAGCCTTTAAAGTCTTACCCTAATATTTATTCATTGGTTCCATGGTTGGGATATTTAGCTCTGAACCAAATAGCACTTCAGGGTAAGCAGTGAATATCAGGAATAGAGGAGCCTGATAGGCTGAACTGGGGTGAATCTCTCCCAAGGAATGCCTAGTGTGTCCTAATCTGTCCAAAGCCCAACCCATTGTGCCACCAGAACTTCATCTACATGCCAGGGGCTCGAAATAAGAAACCATCTTTTCCCTGGAAGAAGCTTATCCTGGTCCTAGAAGTGCCTCCAGTGAATCCTTTCAGCTATGGCTCCATGCTTCCTTAGCCTTTTTAAGAAATGCTCATTCTTGACAGCAAGACACAGTGATGTTTGCCAGCAGTCACTGCTGGTGTTTGTGCCCACTTGGGGCCTCACCTCCACCCACATCAGTCATGAGGAGAAACTGGATTTGATCATTTCAGGATAGTAACAGTCTAACTTTGATCAAGGTTACAGCCAGGGTAACCACATGAGCTAGCTCTCCTCTGTCACATGGGTCACTATGAATCAGAATCGATCGGATGAGACAACAACAATACCAATAGTCTAGTAGCCCTTTGGGGGTGCAAATGGTTTCCATGCTCAGCTCTTATTCCTAAAAGTTACGATCTACTCAAAGTCACCTTAGAAGACTGGCCTGAGAACCTGTTCCTAAAAATCAGCCATCGAAAACCCTTCTGAGCACATTTCTATTCTGATACACATATGCGGTTGCCATGAGGCAAAATCAATTGGAAAGACATTGGTAGTAGGTAGTAAATATTCTAACTGCTTTAATTTTGTTTTGATTTTTAAAATTTTAGTTCAATCCCTGACAATGAATAGTTACTTGAGAGTCTATCTGATCTATGTGTCAATCCATAAAGCTGAATTTTATTTATTCAGGACACTGGTAAATGGGTTAGAGGGCTGGTTTCTTTGTTTGTTTGCCTTACACCTTCATATGTGGTATGTTTCCTGAAATGATGAGAGTTCATTCATGCTTTTCTCTCTTCCTCATCTTATAGCTCCACAGATAACCACATGGAGCCCTGGTGGTGTAGTGGTTACACGTTGGGCTGTCAACCACATAGTTGGTAGTTAGAATCCCCGAGAAGCTCCTTGGGAGAAAGACTCGGCTTTCTATTCCCCTAACCAGTTACTGTCTCAGAAACCCATAGGGGGAGGGTTCACCATGAGTCAGCCCTGGCTCGATGGCAGGGAGCGTCAGGGAAAGAGAGCCACTGGCATAACCCAGGTGCCTTCATCTTCTGTGCCGTTCTCTGCCTGTCTTCGTTTCTAACTGCCTTAATTTAATCTGGTCGGAATGTCAGCATTATTGTCTTTATAATTCTGCACGACTTTTTAAAAATGTTTTTTAAATTGTGAATTGGGGGCAGGGGCATTAAATTTCAGACCACCAATTCTGCGTTCAATAATTAAAACCACGCACCAACTCCCTGCCTTCATATTCTTCTCCACCCCCATATTTCTCTACTCTCTTTTATGGCTCTCTAGCCTCCCTTTCAACAAAGTCAATATTTGTCAACCTTCTAGCCCATTGCTTCATCTTCTCACCCCAGCCCTCCCGTCAAAGTCTGTCCCCTTTAGTATACAAGTCATTGTCTTCATTTTTATTCTTAATGTAGTGGTCTCATACAATGTTTGTCATTTTGTGATTGACTAACTTCTCCAAAATGGGAGAACACGCTTAGCATATTTTAAACTGAAAGCACCAAAGAAAAAATTCAAGCCTCAAGGTGTAATGTTGAAAGATTCTACGAGCAAAATATTGAATGATGCAGGAAGCATCAAAAGAAGATGGAAAGAATACAGAGTAACTTTACCAAAAAAGCACTAGTCCACAGTCAGTCATTTCAAGAGGTAGCATCTGATCAAGAACCAATACTGAAGGAAGAAGTTCAAGTTGCACTGAAAGCATTAGCCCAAAACAAGGCTCTGGAAATTGATGGAATATCAATTGAAATGTTTCAACAAGCTTATAAAGCCCTAAAAACATTCACTCATCTATGTCAGAAAATTTGGAAGACAGCTCGCTGGACAGCTGATTGGAAGAGATCCATATTTATAATTATTCCAAAGAAAGGTGACCCAACAGCATCCTCAAATTACAGAATAATATCATTAATATTATAGAAAACTAATGCTTTGCTGAAGATCGTGCAACAATGGCTACAACAGTACATTGACAGGGAGATGCCAGAGTTTCAGGCCTGATTCAGAGAGGACATGGAATTCGGGATATCATTGCTTAATGTCAGATGGATCTTGGCTGAAAGCAGAGAGCACTAGAAAGAGGTTTACTCATGTTTATTTGTTTATTTCTTGGCTCTGCCAAGGGATTAGACTGTGTGGATCATAACAAACTATGGACGGCCATGAGAAGAATGGGAATTACAGAACACTTCATTGTGCTCATGAGGAATTTATACATATATTAAGAGGCAGTTGTGTGAACAGAATTGCATGTTTAAAATCAGGAAATGTATACATCAGAGTTATATCTTCTCACCATACTTATTCAATCTGTATATTGAGCAAATAAGTAGAGAAGCTGGATTATATGAAGAAGAATGTGTTATCAGATTGGAGGAAGGCTATGGTATGCAACCTGTGATATGCAGATGACAAAACTTTGCTAGCTGAATGTGAGGAGGACTTGAAGTGCTTGCTGATGAACAGCAAGAGTTTCAGCTTTCAGTATGGATTACAGCTCAATGTAAAGAAAGCCACAATCCTCTAAACTGAGCCAATAGGTAACATCATGATAAAAGGAAAAAGGACTGAAGTTTTCAAGGATTTTGTTTTCTTTGAGTCCACAATCAATGTTAATGGAAGCAGTAGTCAAGAGATCAAAAGACTTGTTGCTTTGGGTCAATGTGGTTGCACAAGACCTTTTAGAGTATTGAAAACAAGGGTGTTATTTTAAGGACTAAGGTGCACCTGATTCAAGCCAGGATCTTTTCAGTTGCCTTATAGGCATGTGAAAGTGAACATCAAATAAAGAAGCTCCAAGAAGAATCGATGCATTTGAATTGGGGGCTGGGGAAGAATATTGAAAGTACCATGGACTGCCCACAGAACAATCTGTCTTGGAAGAAGTACAGCCAGAATGCGCTTCAGAAACAAAGATGGTGAGATTAGATTCATGTACTTTGGACATGTTGTCAGGACAGACTAGTCTCTGGAGAAGGACGGACGCACAGTGAAAAAGAGGAAGGCTCTCAGTGACATGGTTCGACCCGTGGCTGTAACAATGGGTTCAAGACTAGGAATGATTATGAGGATGGTGTAGGACTGGGTATGTTCTGCTCTGGGTCAGAACCAATGCAATGGCACCTAACAATCACTGATTGGCATTTGGGATGTTTTCAACTTACTGCTGTGTGGACAGTGCTGAGAAACACGAGCGTGCGTGTCTGCTCATGCTACAGCTCTTACTTTTTCAGTGTATATGCCCACAGAGGAATTGCTGGCTTATGAGACATTTCTATTCTCAGTTGTTTGCGGTAGTGCCATATTGATTTCCACAACGACTGTGTATATTCCCACATAGGACTGACCTTTTCATGATGTTAAGCTATCCTACCCATGAATATGAGTTTGGTTTTTTTTATCTCTTTTGGCTTCTTGTACTATAGTTTTTCCTTTGTGCAAGCCTTTTGTTTCTCTGCTTAAGTTTAGTTCCTCTTATATGCTGTTATTGTAAATGATATTGCTTTCTTGATTTCTCTTTTAGAGTTCTCTTTTTTAGTAGACAGGAATCTGATTAATTACAATGTGTTAATCCAGTATGCTGACACAAGCTTTTGATTAGTTTCCACATTTTGTTGCTGTTGAAATTTAGGGGTTTTCTATGTATGAAATCATATTATCTGTGAATTTCACTTCTTTGCCGATCTAGATTGTTTTGATTTCCTTTTGTTGTATAATAGTTCTAGCTAAGACTTCCAGTTCAATGTTGAATAAATCTGGTGATAAGAAGCATCCTCGTCGGGTTCCCATTACAGAGGGAATCTTTTCAGGTTTTCCCCATTGAGTGAACTAGTAACTACTGATTTTTCTTAGATGACCATTATGTTGGGAAATTTCCCTTCTATTTCTATTTCTCGAGTGTTTTATCAAAAATGAGTGTTGGATATTGTCAAATTCCTTTCTGCACTACTTGAAGGCTCATGTGGTTCTTATTTTTTATCTTGTTTCTATGGTGGATTACACTATTTTTTTCTAATGCTGAACCATCCATTCATATCTTATTCGAATCCCACTTGATTGTGGTGTATTCTTTATGTGATATATTGTTGGATTCTGTTGGCCAGGATTTTGTTGAGTATTTTTGTGTTTGTTTATAAGGAATATTGGTCTGTGCTTTTCTACCTTTGTGGTGTTTTCCTGGTTTGGGCATTAAGGTTAGAGTTGGTAACACGAGTTCCTGAGTTTGTTGTCCTTTTCCACATTCTGAAATTGTCTGTTTGGAATTGGTGTCAGCTCTTCTCTTAAACACCTGATACAATTCCCTGATGAAGCCCTCTGCTCCTGGCCCTTTGGGGTTGAAAGCTTTCAAGGGCCTAATTTATTTATCCTTTTGTCTCCGTCAGTCTATGTTAATTTTGGTAAATCGTTTATTTCTGGAAACTTGTACCTATCATCTAGGTTTTCAAATTTGTTACAGTGTAGTCTTTCAAGGTAATGTGTTATTATTCTCTCATGTCATTTGGTAATGTTGTGCCACCCTTTCATCTCTATTTCTTGATATTTGAATATTTTTCCCCCGTTTTCCAATTCATTCATTTCTGCCGTAATCTTCATGATTTCTTTCCCCCTGTTGGCTGAATGTGTCTTGGTTGCTCTTGTTCTAGTTGTTGAAGGCTGTGGGTTTGGGTTTCTCCTCCCCACCCCCACCCCAATCTGAGCATTCCTTGATTTAAATTGTCCTCTCGTAGCTGTTGTTCTGTGCCTCAAATATTTCGTTTTGTTTGTTAGTTTGAAATCATTTGATTGGGGGCTCATGCAACTCTTCACAATCCACACATCCATCCATTGTGTCAAGGACATTTGTACACTTGTTGCCCTCATCATTCTGAAAACATCTGCTTTCTACTTGAGCTCCACCTCAGATATTTTGATATGTTTGTTTTTGATCTCATTTGTTCCAAGAATTCCTTTATTTCATCTTTACTTCATTTATTGCCCCGTTGTTTTTAAGTAGTATGATTTTTCAGTTTCCATGCATTTGGTTTTTTGACCTTGTTCTTTCTATTGATGAATTCTAATTAGATAGCACTGTGGTATGAGAAAATGGAATGTAGAATTTCAATATTTTAAAAATCATTAAGGCTTGCTTTGTGATCTAACATGTGGTCTAGTCTAGAGATTGTTTCATGTGCACTGAAAGAGAAAATATACTCTGTTGCTGTATATGTCTAAAGGTTTAATTGTATTGATTCATTGTTTAGTTCTTTTGGGTATTTATTGAGGTTTTTTCTGATAATCTGCCTTTCTGCTAGAGTGATGCATTTAAGTTTCCCACTATTATTGTTATATTATCTATTTCTCTCTTGTTCTTGCTCTATTGTTCCTTCAATCATGTAGTGTACTTTTTTGTCCTTTCATGATGTTTTCTGCCCTAAAGTCTATTTTTTGAAGATTAATATTGCCACTTCTTTTTTTTTAATTTTTTGCTTACCATTAGCTTGGTAACTTTTTATCTATTTTTAAATTTTTAGTCTGTTTTTGTCTTTGTGTCTCAGATGTATTTCTTATAGGCAGAGTATTGATAGGTCCTATTTCATTATCCAGTCTGATACTCTTTCTCTGGACTGGTGCATTGATTACTTTACCATTCGGTGTTGTTATTGATATGACTGGGTTTGTTCCTGTCATTTTGCTATTGTCTTTTTGTGTTTGTTGGTTAGTTGTTTTATTGATTCCTTTGTTCTTCTTATATTGATGTGCTGTTTTGAGTACTGTTTTCATGTGTTGCTTTTTGCATGATGTTGCCTTGCATGTTGCTCCTTGGTTTCTCTGCTGTTGTTTGTCCTTTGTCCAAAGTTTTCCATTTAGTATTTTTGTAAGGCTGGTCTTGCTTTTATGAATTCCATACATTTCTTTTTGTTTAGAAAAACCCTTATTTCTCCCTCATATTTGAGGGAAAACTTTCATGGGTTATAAGATTCTTGGTTCACATTTTTTCCTTTCAACGTTTTACATATGCGACTACATTGTCTTCTTGCCTGCATGGTTTCTGCTGAAAAATATGAACTGATTCTTATTGGTTTTACTTTGTAGGTTATATTTTTCCCATTGCTGCTTTCAGGATTCTCGCCCTTTCCTTGATATTGGAGAATTTGAATACTATATGTTGGAGTGTGTTTCTGTTGTGGGTCTATTCTGTTTGGAGTTCTCTCAGCTTCTTGAATAGTCCTTTTTTGGCAGGGGTGGGGTGGGGTGGGTACCTATATTGTAATTTTTTTTATTGGAAAACAAATATACAACTTGGAATGGATTTGAGGCAAATTATGCCATAAGCAGATTTCCTTTAAGTGGCTAAACAAAGTTTAAAAAGCAAGTAACCATAAAAGAAAAGGTTTCTGGTAAAGGAGCAGTACAAAAAAATAGTGGACAAGTCCCTGGATCATACACCCATTTTGCAATAGTGCAACTTTAAGTACATATTGTTGACTGTCCTTTGTCCACGCAGAGTTACAACTGCACACTTCAACAACCACGTGCTGAGGGCTCCTAAAGGAAACTATTTTTAAAAGGCCTAACCATCCAAGGGGAGGGTATTGTTTATATCTTCACAGGGAAAGAGGGAGCAGACTTCAACCCGGTGCTCCAAGATGTGAATGCAACATACCGGCATGAAGCAGGGAACCAATAGAGAGGTCTGAGGGGCCAGCCCCAATCCCAACTACTTGGACAGCCACCCCTCTCCCCCAGAAGAATTTACTTCAGAGGACAGCACTGAAGCTACAGCTCAGGGAGAGGGACATGTCTGATCAGAGCACATAGGAGCAAATGAAGTGGGAGGAAGAGAGAATGGAGCACATCATGGCCCAGCAAGCCTTGAGGATGATATTCTTGCTCAAAGCAGCCAGTGCACAGAGAGGACCGACCCCACTATGAGACAGACATCCCTCACTGACCCATAGCCCTACAGGGGACAACACTGGAGACAGTGTGGGAATTGCGCCTGATCTGACCCCACCACAATGAGGCAAAACACTAAGTGTATGCAACGGAACAGCAAGGGAGCAAAACAAGGAAGTCCCAAGGGAGTACCAAAAATAGACTTTGGGTCCAGGACGTGGCACCCCATCAGACTCCACCAGAAACACTCCTAAAGGTCAACAAATAGACCTTGAACTATTTACAGGCTTTTCTTTTTTTGTCATTGCTTTTTGGTTGTTGTTTGTTTTGTTGCTTTGTTTTTCTCTGTCTTGTTTTTGTGCATATTATTATCTCTTCAGGTCTGTCTAGATAAGATAAGCTGGAGAAACAATCTGGAGGAGGAAACAACAGGACCGACTGTTCCAGGGGGACATGGGAGAGGGGGCGGTGGGGGATGTGGTATTAACAAACCCAGGGACAAGGGAACAACAAGTGATCCAAAATCAGTGGTGAGGAGGGTGTAGGAGGCCTGGTAGGGCTTGATAAAGGGCAATGTAACTGAGAGGAATTACTGAAACCCAAATAAAGACTGAGCATGATAGTGGGACAAGAGGAAAGTAAAAGGAAATAGAGGAAAGAACTAGGAGGCAAGGGACTTTTATAGAGATCTAAATACAGGCATGCACATATATAAATATATTTGTATATGATAGGGAAATAGATCTATGTGCATATAATTATAGGTTCTGTATTATGGTAGCAGATGGACTTTGGGCCTCCACTCAAGTACTCCCTCAATGCAAGAATACTTTATTCTATTAAATTGGCATTCCACGATACTCATCTTCTGACAAGATTGCTGAAGACAAATGATGCATAAACAAATGTGGTGAAGAAAGCTGATGGTGTCCAGCTATCAAAAGATAGAGCATCTGGGGTCTTAAAGGCTTGAAGGTAAAAAAGTGGCCATCTAGGTCAGAAGCAACAACACCCACATGGAAGAAGCACACCAGCCTGTGTGATTATAAGGTATCGATGGGATCAGGTATCAGGCATTAAAGAACAAAAAATCATATCATTGTGAATGAGGGGGAGTGTGGAGTGGGGACCCAAAGCCCATCAGTAGACAACTGGACACCCCCTTACAGAAGGGTTTCGGGTAGAAGATGAGCTAGTCGGTGTGCAGTGTAGCAATGATGAAACATACAACTTTCCTCTAGTTCTTAAATGCTTCCTCCCCCCACTATCATCATCCCAATTCTCCCTAACAAATCTGGCTAGACCGGAGGATGTACACTGGTACAGATAGGAACTGGAAACACAGGGATTTCAGGACAGATGAACCCTTCGGGACCAGTGGTGAGAGAGGCAATACCAGGAGGGTCGAGGGAAGGTGGGATAGAAAGGGGGACCGATTGCAAGGATCTACATATAACCTCCTCCCTCGGGGATAGACAACAGAAAAGTGGGTGAAGGGAGACGTTGGACAGTGTAAGACATGACAAAATAATAATAATTTATAAATTATCAAGGGTTCGTAAGGGAGGAAAAAATGAGGCGCTGATATCAGGGCTCAAGCAAAAAGCAAATGTTTTGAGAATGATGATGGCAACAAATGTACAAATGTGCTTGACACAATGGATGGATGGATGGATTGTGATAAGAGTTGTTTGAGCCCCCAATAAAATAATTAAAAGAAAAAGAGACCTAACCAGTTGTTCTCTCATTTGACCAATTCCATCTAACTTTAGATGTGCAGAAGAGCTTAGCTATATCCAGTGTAAGTCACATGCAACATGTTCCTTGATCAATTTTCTAAAATAAGGGTTCAGTATGATGACAGTAACACGAGAAGAGAACGTGGAGGAATGAAGTCCTAATTACCATACATGCATTTTCTTTTGACAGTTGGGGGAAACCTTTTCCAGATAAATTATAAACAAAAAAGTTGCAAATCAGCAGTTTTGTACAAGAAATTTAACTCATTCTGTACAATGTCTTAATTTTGCTGTCATCATTTGTACAAACTCTTCATCGTTTACTTGTCCATCACCATTAATATCTGCTTCCCTGATCATTTCATCAACGTCTTCATCTGCTAACTATGTTTCAAGGTTATCATCGTGTGGTGGAGTTCGACTGCACTGATGGAGCCATTGCCATGCTTATCGAACACACGGAATGCTTCCCTCATTTCTTCTTCACTCTCTGCGTCCTTCATTTTTTTTGCCACCACTGTCAGAAATCCCAGGAAATCAATTGTGACATTATCATCAGCATCTATTTCATGGATCATGTCTTGCAATTCTGCTTCTGTGTGATTCTGCCCATGAGACCTCATGATGGTTCCCCACTCATTTCTTGTTATAGTTCAGCTCCCTACTTGTCAAATAGTGAAAAGGTTTCCTTTAATTCTGCAATCTGCACCAGTCAGTTGGTCAGCCATGCTGCAAGCATTGCCTGTTTCTGAGATGCATTCACATGACCCTCGGCTCGCTAGCTCCACTGGGACCCTGAATAGTTATTTTCTTCGCTTTTATTGTGTTAGGAAAGTTTTCTTCCATGATTTCTTGTGCTATTTTCTCTGTAGATGTTTCTGCTTTCTTCCTGTTCTGGAATCCTCTCGCGAGTGCACTGCATATAGGCTTTATTCAGACTCCTATGTTCTTTCTGTTGAGGATTTCTCTCCTCAGTTGTATTTGAGAGAATTGACTTCAAGCTCAGTAATTCAGGTTTAGAATTCTTTGATTCTGTTACTATGATCTTTTATTATATTGTCATATTCTGTTATCTTATTATTTATCTTCTGTCATTCTGTTTGGTGTCGAGTTGATAATTTTTCTATTCTTTCCATAGTTCTAGTATACATTTTTGCAATTCATGGAAAGTACCTGAACACTATATATCTCAAGTCTGTTTCTGGTAGTTTCAGCACATTTTCTTCAGAATATTCATTTGAATCTTTGTGTTTTTCTGGTGTCTGTGCCTTTTCTTTTTTTTTTTGATATGTGTTTTTGTATGTGTGTGTGTGTGTGTGTGTGGGTACCATGATTGACTTCTGTTTTCATGGCTTTGTGGTACAGTTGTTATTGTTGAGAGAGCTGCTGGGTTAGGTGTAAATTGTTGCCTTTGTCTTGCCAGGGCATGGGAATGGCTGGGGGCTTCCTTGCCAGGTCTTTGCTGCTTGGGAAGGGTGACTTCCAGGCCCCTTATCATCAGGGAACAAGGACACTCAGGTTTCTTTGCTAGGGCGCAGGGACATCTAAGGTTTTCCTACTCTATAAGAATTTATAAGCTATTTTTTTTCCTGTGGCTACAATGGCTTAACTATTTGTTGTAGGAACATGATTAGACATTGAACTTGAAATAAACTTATTGTCATCAAATCAGTTCTGGATTGTAGAAGACCTATAGAACAGGGCAGAACTGCTACTTTGGGTTCTCAAGGGTGAAATATTTATGGAAGCAGGCAGCCACATGAGGCCACTGGTGGGTTTGAAGTACTGACCATTCAGTTAACAGCTGGATGTTACAACCAGTGTTTCATCAGGACTTCATTGAACTTGATTGTGATTCTAACAGGATCAGAGGTGTTCCTGAATGAACTGGAGGAGTTGGGAAGGTTTTATGAAGAAGCTATTCAATTTTAGCTAATGTCTAGGCACAAGTAGGCACAGGCCATATGGACAGAAAAGAAAGAATGAACATCTTGGAGACCAACGTAACTAGATCGAAAGGATCATAGTGGAGAGTGGTAGATGAGGGCAGCATAATAGATGGATATACTAAAGAATTCAGACACTGTCCTTTGGTAGCAGGGAGTCATGGTGATTTGTAACAAGGAGGGATGTTGACAAAAGATGTTGATTTGAAAAGATTGTTTTGTGTGGATGTGAACATAATGGCCTAGGCAATAGAGAAAGTAATTTATAATATTGGTCCAGAAGTTAATCCAAGATTGTGGCTGCTGCCTGAGGGAGCCCAGCTCTGATCTGCCCTTGGTAGATTGGTACTGGTGAAAACTATTCACCTTGGGTTGGATTATTCTGGTGCCATATGACCTCAGCCAACTCAATAATGATTTGCTCAAACACTTCTACAATTGGGGGATATAAGCAGGATAGAGACCCTCGTTTCAACAAGACTGCATTCTAATAAATTACCGTGTTTCTGTCCACCACTACATTCTGGTTCTATGCCAGAGAGCTTCAATCATTATTCGTTCGACATTCTTTCATTCACCCATTCTTTGAGAACTTTACTGTCTGCCAGGAATTATGAACGGCACTAAGAGAAATACATGCCACCATAGAATATCCTCCGTGCTCTCATAGCCCTTGGGGTCTAGATGGAGAACTATGTGGATTAGGACGTCAAGTTATGATATCTAGAGAAGCTGTGGGATCTCCACTCTAATGAAATAGAAATCAAAAGAAGAGAACATGGCTATGGAAAAGGCCAGAGAAGCCTACGCGGAGGAGGCAAGACTTTGTGTAACAAGTGATAAGATGTTCCCAGAGCACATGGAAGTATAGTAGACAAGTCAATAGACATATAATGCTAACAACACACTTAATTTTAACTTTTCTGAAGTCATATTTAAAAGAAAATAAGAGAAACATTGTAATGATGTTTTCATTGAACCGACTGCACCTCCCATGGAGCCCTGGTTGTGCTCCGAGGACCGCTAACAAGGAAGACAGCATTTCAAGTCCACCCGATGCCTCAGGGGAGAATTATGAATTTATTTGCTCCTACAAAGATTTAAAGCCTCAGAACCCTGCAGAGCATCACTAATAGTTGGACTTGAACCCAATGGTAGTGGGTTTTCTTTCTTCCTTTGTGACCTCACGGATCAATTCAGTAGCCCTAACGTTTGATGGTTTATTTCACTCACTATGCTGCAGAGTAAAGACCTGGTGATTTGTTTCTGTGAAGATTACAGACAAGAAAACACTATGGCACAGTTCTATTCTGTTACATATGAGGTCACCATGAGTCAGAATGGACACAATCAGGTTTCTTCTTATTACTATCATTTCATCATGAAGCCAATATAAAAAGTTATTAATGAGATAGCTTACATCTTTGGTACTAAATCTTTAAAATCATGTGTGTGTTTATTCTGTAATGTACAGTACAGCTTAATGGCTTTCCATTTCAAGGGCTCAGTACATATTGCACAACCTAAGAGGCTGGGTGGAAAACATGTACAATTTCATGTACCTCAGTCGTGGTGGCATAGAGGTTATGCATTGGGCTGTGATCTGCGTGGTTGACAGTTCAAAACCACCAGCAGCTCTGTGGGAGAAAAAAATGGGCTTTCTACTCCTCTATACAGTTATATCTGGGAAACCCATAGGGGGTCACTATGAGTCAGCATTGACTTGATGGCAGTGAATTCTACTGTTGGTGGTGCAAATGGACAACAGCATACTGTTGGCTAACGGAAAGATTGGTGGTTCCAATCTGCCCAGAGGAGTGTCAGAAGAAAGGTCTGGCAAACTATTTCAGAAAAATCAGCTACTGAAAACCTACTGAGCTCAGTTCTACATGGTCTCTATGAGTCCATGTGGACTTTACTGTAGCTGTGTGTGCGTGCACGTGTGCGCATGTGCACGTGTGCGCGCGAATAGGAAGAAGGTGGTCTTGACGCAATATTGTAGGGAGGAAAAACACTGGAATCGAGGAAGCAGATATGCTGCAGGAAAAGTAGTACTGCGATTAAGTGTAAATTCCTGGGACTTAAAGATTAGCTGGAGGGAGGTACTCACACTTCCTGACCCAACAACAAATTCTAAATGACTCTGGGAGGAAAGAGGCCCCCACATAGCAACTGTATTTCCCAGAGAAATAAGAGTCCTTAAAGCTGTCTGAATAGAAAATAAGGTTATCATTACGCCTTATCATTAGAAGAGAGAAGAATATTAAAAGGACTCAGTTTGGCTTGAATAAAAAAGATAAATTTCAAGTAAACTGGCATACAGTTTATCCATGAGTGAATTTGCTGTAATAAAGTCAGCGAGGGAATAAACTGGGTGATTTACAGGGGGTCTGCTTCTGTAAAATTTACAAACTGCTGTGATAAAATGTCACCTTTGATGATGCATTCCACCCAGGCTGCATATATAAAGGGCACTGCATTGGAAAGAGTTGCAAAAACAAAGCAGTTGCCGGCTCCCCAGCTGCCGTTGTCTGCTTTACCAGCAGAATTGAGGATTTATGGAAAGATGACCCAGCCACTCGCCTTTGACGGTTGTGGATTGCAAACTGCCAGTGAAATGGCATCATTACCTTGGGTTTTCATTCAGGGGCCTCTGGACCTGCTTTCAATAATGTAGACTAGGCCCCCTGGGACGGGGAGGGGAGGATGGAGCAGGAGAAGATTCCTAATTTCAGGACTTCCCAATCCTGTGGGAAAGGCAAGCAGGCACATGAATGACTGCATAGAAGCAGAGCAGGTATGAATTTTTAATGCAACTCATGTCGTTATCCCTTACTTTTCCAAATCACATCTCACCGTGAGGCTCCATTTGCCTGTTTGATGGCAATTAAATCTCAGTCATTATTAGGGTTCCCTCCCTGATGCTATTGAATTATAGAAAATACCTGGGCTTATGTGATGCCAAATATTGATGAGAGACCAGGTCCCGGGCTCATGATGCCCATTTGCCCATACAATGGCTTAATAGGGAGTGGTCCTGTCCCTTTGTCGTTGGGAGAAGACACAGACATACCTTTCCCACAGTTGACCGCAGACTGACACCCAACAGACCACAGTCTCCTATCGCCCTCTTCCAGGGTGATGCCCTGAAGGTAATGGTCTGGTAACTCACTGAGCCTGGTCTCAGAAGAAACTTCAACTCTTCTCTCGTGTGACCGCTTCTCACTCCCCCCTCACAGCGCTCTTATCCACGCCCCGCCTCAGCTCCACCAGCTTAGCCTTCCTCACTGGCTGGAAAAACAAGCACTTTCGTGTGTGTGTGTGTGTGTGTGTGTGTGTGTGTGTGTGTGTACAGCTGAAGCTCAACTTGGATCTTAAAACATAAGCACAACAGTTGTCTTATTTCAACACTCAGTTGTACTAGGTAGACAGGTACCACACTACAATGGGACAAGAAACAAAATGCCTTAGGGTACCAGGGATGAGAAGGGTTACCCTGATCACGGGGAAGCAAACATGGAAGAGGTGGAATTTAAGGAGGAGAGTAAAGGAGCGATGTTTGCCTAGTAGGCAAGGTCGTATCGGGCAGTAGGGATAGCCTGAGTCAGCCTGGAGTGTGGGGATGGGTTCAAGATAGTATGTTTGGTGAACTGGTGTGTGTGTGTTGAGGAGGCTGCTGGGGTTTGAGGAAGTGGGGCTGGTGACTGCAAGGAAGGACAATAGGCAGTTTCGAAAATAAAATTGTAATATCAAATACTTAAGCTCATCTTTGGCAGTTCTTAAGTAGTGGCGATAGTTTAGCTTATAAAACTGACTATGTAGGTGGCACTTGAAAATAATTCTGTCTTCTGAAATACTGCTACAAAAATGTTTGTTTATCAGATCCCAGTGAAATCTCCAGGCTCCTTAGCCAGATAGGTCCTCAGGTAACTTTATCCAAAGCATGCTCTTTGATATTAATTTACCCAATACATATTTCTCCACTGCACTAAGGGCCGAGGTCCTACAATTGCTCTAATCCCTGCCTACTCCCATTACTTCTGACTCTATCATGCCACTAGACCATCCTGGGTTAGGCTAGGATGACCTCTTAGGAGAGTCAACTATAGGCTCTGGGAGTTGCATTGATCATGGAAACTGGCAGCTGGGAACAGTTTTACTGGGAAATGGATCAGGAGTATGAGAGTGAGGGATCTGTATTGGTTTCCCAGGGCTGCTGTAAGAAAGTATCACAACCCGGGTGTCTTATAAGAACAGATATTGTCTAACAGCTCTGGAGGCTGAGTCTCCATCAGAGTGTTTGTTGCCCATGTCGAGTCCTCTTGAGCCTCTGAGGGAGAATTTGTGCCATCCTGCTCTCCAACCTTCTCATAGCTCCAGATATTCCTTACTTTGCAGCTGCAGTATCACAGGAGATCCTCTCTCTGGTCTCCTGTCTCTACATATCTTCTCCTTTTATATCAGGACACAAGTTATACGGGATACGGACCCACCCTACTCAAGTGTAACCCCATCTTAACCTAACGAATAACATCTCCAAAGACCCGATTACCTTATTCACAGATGTAGGTGTTAGGCCTTTAACATATGAGTGTCTATATATCTATATCATCTAAATCTATAAAGTTAAGTTCTCAATTTTAAAAATACGTCTTTTGCAAGTGATAGGTCCTCATTGGCTAGTTCCCCAAACCTGACTTGAGGCTGGAAAGCAGGGAGTCAAGGTTGAGCCCCACAGTTGTGGCAGGGGACCCAGATGCCAGGTGTAGACCATTATGACTGTACCGGGAGGATATTTACATATGTTTAACATAATTAAACATATAGGTTGGATAGGTTAAATGTGTACATATGCACACACATGTTTTGATGGGCACAGTTGAATACATAACACATTTATAGTCAATATCACATTGAAAGTGGCAAATTGGCAATAGGCGCTTTAGCAAAGCAAATGGAGAAGTCAAAGCAAATCCGGCCAAGCATGGAGTAGGGTCGGTGGATCAGCACCAAGGTGTAACCAGAAGGCCCTGCTGAAATTTCTCAGCTTTGTGCTACTTGATGCATGATGCAGGGTGGACCTGATCGCCTGGTAGGGCTGGACATCTAGCACACCCATGCGAAGCTCAAGCTGGTTGCTTGAACTTTGTCTTCTGAGACCTGACCTCTCTTTGGTGGAGGAGGGCAACATCAGCTTCCTTGTTCCACTCTTTCTTGGTCAGAAGTTGCCTGGGGATCTGGTAAGAGAATGGTGTGGGCAGAAGGCTCTGTCCAGTTATAGTTATCTACACCAGGACCAACTGTTGGGCTCAACCTTTGGCTTTCTGCTTTCTGGAAAGCAGAAGTCCAGTCAGGCTTTGGGGACTGTCCATTGAAGTCCTGTCACTTGCCAAAGATCTATCTTCCCAAGGAAGAACTTAACTAGATTTCATTCTGGGCATTGAGCAAAAACTGGCAATAATTTAGCTTATAAAACTGTAGTTTAATGAAAGTATAAGACAATAGGTCTTTTACTATCATAAGATGAGAGTTTCTATGGGCTGTCCTGACAGATTCGCTGTTGTTTTAACTTAATAAGCTATTTCTGTTTTAGCGTTGTTATTGTTTTTGTGGTTACAGGACACTCTGTATTGTTTTATTATACTATTCCTCCCCCACCGTGGCATTTTTCTCTTTGCTTAGCTTGTAAGTATACACATTGCCTCTGACCCTGCCAATTCTGCTGGTATGCATAGAAATGGGGCAGTGTATCAGTACCTGGGTTGGACTTTGCCCCAGACATTCCTTCTCCTTCCCGCTCGTGAGGGCAGGCTGTTCTTGAAGTCAGCAACCTCTCCTTAGATGGCTTACCTTTCTTTCCTCAAGCCATCCAAATAAAAATTAATTTATTAAGGTCTTATGCTGATAAAGAATTTTTAGTCTCAAAATGAGCACACTACCAGGTGGGCCAGGTGTATATGACTATACCAATCTTACACATTGGGAAACGGAGTTCTGAGAGAATAAACAAGCTGCCCGTGGTTCTCTAGCGAACCAGTGGTAGAGCCTGGGCCAGATCTCAGGATCCTTCGTCCGTAGCCCATGCACTTCTCAGGAAAGAGGAACAGGGTTGAGGGAGTATCTTCCAGCAGCAAATGCATTGTCAAGAGAAGTGGTAACCTGTTGGCTGTCGAATGCGCTGTAGCTGGTTCCTTTACCAAGTTCAACAGATGGTACAGATTCCTATCCTCCTCTTTTCTTCCCCTCTTTGGCCCAAGCAACATTTCGTTCTGTTTGACTTATGGTCACCCTAAATTGGAGCCAATTTAACAGCAACTAACAACATTCTCAAAAAAGAAGTTGCACTTGAGAAGGAAAAACAAAAACAAAAAACACATTTAAACCTATCTCCTTCACAGTTGGTGGGCAGAGATGGGCAACATTTGATGGGCAATGGCGGGTCAAATTTAAGAACCGTGTGTTACGATGTTCACCTAAGATTAGTTCTAGGGGAAAGTCTTAAATCATGCAGGTAAAGGAATGAAGAGAGGAGGAAGGTGTGGACAGGTACGATATCTCAGTTGATCCTTTTTACAATCTCAAAAATTAAGTAAGGAGAGCTCCCATTAGAGAAGAGAACATTGGAGTTCAGGTTCAGGGAGGGTCACTGGCTTCTTTACCATCAGTTGGCTCAATGTGTAGCAGAGCTGGGATTCAAATCCCTCTTGGGTCTGGGGTCCTCTCCTTCAGACTTCTGCTTTTCGCCTCCTCAGGAGCCCGGGAGCTAATATCTGATTGAGCGTCTCTATTCTCTCCCAGATTAGGGGTTACAATTTTAAAAATGTCTGATTAGAGCAACCATCTCTTGAAGAGATAAAGGACCAATGAACCTAAACCCTTTGGGTATGTTTGATTTTAAAGAAAGTATTTAAATTAATCTTTTTAATTAATCACCTCTTGGAATACTATGGGGATGAGAGAAAAATGAAACAACCATTTCCAGAGCCTTAAGCAGACAGTCAATTGAAGCTCGGGTCCTAGCCCATTAGCAATCTACGGCCCACAGCTTCCAGTTCGTCAGATAAAGCATAATGGATTGCAGCCGTCACACCTTGAGATCTCTTGTAGTTCTAACATTCTAGCTGTCGTGGTCGTACCTGGTGTTGGCCATGTGTTACATTTAGTAAGGACATGCACTGAATGCTACCAATTTGTGGAACTTCAATTTCTCAGAGCCATGTCTTTACTTAGCCCACCACCTTCTTCCCGTGGACAGCCTCAATCATAGCCCGAGGAGAATTTCGTGCCCCATAATCCTTGACCCAGGTGAAAATTCAGAGTTGGCAGGCAAGGGTCCAGTCTATTAGGGCTTATATTCTCGATAAGGTTTCTTTTTGGCTTTCTTCTCCCTCCTGATCTCCTAGGCCTTAGTTTAATAGAATTTGAGATTCAGAATGATTGGGAGAGATTGAGTTTACTAAAACTGGAAATTCTTTTTTTTTTTTAATGTTAGTAGTTTGACAGACATACAATTCACATACCATCCAATTCAGCAGTTTAAATATATTAAAAAGAGTTACACAATCACCACCCCAATCAATTTTAGAAAAACATTCTTTATTCTTGTAATCATTATTATTAGCTCCCCATCGCCCTTAACTTCCCCTGGCATAACTCTAAGAAACTATTAATCTAGTTACTGTCTCTATAGATTTGTCTATCCTGAATTTCACATAAATAAAAGCATACAACAACCAAAAAACAAAACAAACTAACAAAAAAACCCCCACCACTAACAAAAACAGACCAGTGGTGTGAGTGGTGATACTGGGAGGGTAGAGGGAGAGTGGGTAGGAAAGAGGAAACTGATTACAGGGAATTATATGTGACCTCCTCCCTGGGGGATGGACAACCGAAAAGTGGGTGAAGGGAGATGTCGGACAGGGTAAGATATGACAAAATAATAATTTATAAATTATCAAAGGCTCATGGGGAGGTGGGAGCGGGGAGGGAGGGGAAAAATAAGGACCTAATGCCAGGGGCTTAAGTGGAGAGGAAATGTTTTGAGAATGATGAGGGCAATGAATGTACAAATGCGGTTTACACAACTGATGTATGTATGGATTGTGATAAGAGTTGTATGAGCCCCTAATAAAATGATTAAAAAAAAACAGACAAATTTCAATCTAAAGGTAAACAGAAAATAATAAAAACCGGATCAAATTTAAAATAGGTCAAAAGGGAAAGCAAATGATAAAGTGTTATATTCTAACCTAACTATATTTGCATAATATGCTTTTCAATGTACTCTCTGGTACTAAGGCTATTCATATCCCTGGTCAATGGTCAAAAGGAATCTGCCAGAGACTTGATCCATGGGTGGACCCTGCAAATGGATGGTGGGCGTCCACTGTCATCCTTTCTGGAAGGACATAGCCTTCTGGAAACCAGAATGCATGTTCAGAATGTGTGCTCTAATACAGTCTCCCCCTCAGTCTTGGATTTTGTTATTTATAATTCTTGGCTTGCAGAGGCTGATAGGCTTCTTCCATGTTCACTTAGCTGACACCTCACTTAAATGGTTGCTTCTTTTAAGACAAGCCTTTAAGACCCTAGATCTGTTTTTGGTTTTGGTTTTCTGATACTGGATCCTGTCTTGTCTACTCTCTCTTGTTCTCTTACATGACTTTCTTTGCAGGCAGTCAGCTGCCATGATAAAAGCTTCCCATGGTTTGACCCTGAATCAAGGCTAGCAGTTTGGTGGAGCTGTTGGCTTCAAGCAAGATCCTAAAGAAATGTCTTCCTTTGGTCTGTTGGCCATTTCAGGACTTGGAAATGTAATGATCAAGTCATTAGAAAGAAACATCTGAGTTAAACAAAGTAAACAAACAAACAAACATGGAGTGGCTCACCAGACCAGGAAGTGATGGAGGCCTCTGGTCAGCATCCAGTGAGGAATTAAAGCTCTCTCTCTCTTTTTATTTAATTGAAGCTCTTAGTCCAATAACTGACAAGGAGCTGAATCTGTCCAGTACTGTTGTGAGTGGATGAGATCACAACCCTGGTTGATATCTTGACTGCAGCCTTGGAAGAGACCCTGACAGTTCCTGGGTGGTACCGTGAACACACGTAGCTGTTAACAAAAGGTTGGAAGTTTCAATCCACCCAGAGGTGCCTCAGAAGAAAGGCCTAATGGTCTACTTCTGGATCACACAGACTGGTGTGCTCCTTGCATGTGGATATAGCTGACACCTTCTTAGATGGCTGCATGTTTTAGGATAAGCTTTTAAAACCCTACATGCTATTTTTTTTTTTTGATAGCTGGGTACCATCTGCCTTCATGATCAACTTTGCTATAGTACCAGTATCTTCAGTGGTTCCTTCATGAGGGTAAATATTCAGCAGGGCTACATCATAAGAAGTGATTGTTCTTACATTAGGATTTATGCTAAGTCCAAGCTCAAAATCCATTCATATATCTAAGGCTTGTCTATATCCCAGTTCTACTGACGTAACAGCCTCATCCGTTTTCTTTCAGAGATAATCTAAGTAGCCTCCACTGGGTCTTTGGTAATTATAATAATTGGAAATTCTTTTTGATCTGAAAAGATACAGTTTGACCTAATTAATTTATTAGAATTTCATATTTCATCAAGGAAGACATATTTTTTTCTTTCCCTTCTTGTTCCTAATTCCTCCTCTTTGCTCTCTTCTTCTTTTATATACACCTTCCATCACTTTTCCTTTTTTTAAAACTCATCCATTTGGTATTCAGGACTTTCCTTTGGGGCCCCTGGTAGGAGACATTTTAAGCAGAATGAATCATGGAAATAATCCAAGAAGTTCCTCTGATACTTTTTGGGATCATGCTGAGCACAGTTCAAATGGGGTAGAACTGCCAGCTGGGGGCTGAGTTTCTTGATTTCTTGTGTTGTAGCAGAGTATTTTTACTATTATTATCATATTCCCTTTTCTGCTCTCTCAGCATCAGCATTGCTAGCTCCAGGTGACTACCTGATTTATCACCCACATTTTAATTTTAGCCAATACTGCTGTTTCTTTGAACCCCAAGTCAGCATCCCAAGTCAGCAACATAACTCTGAGAGGAGCAAGTATAGGTAGGGCCTGGGCCCAGGCACCAAGATGGTTGGCCACAACTCACAGTAATTATTCTGCAAGCACTGAATATACCCAAAACCAACTTCCAAGGTTAAAAACAGGACAGAACCCCTCCAGGGGCTATTTGATACTTACTCTGCCAAAGATGCTCTTTGTATATGGCATTGCGATGAAGAGAACAGACTTTAGACATGAATGGGTTCGACTGGTTTCCAGATCCTACCTTGGTCATCTTAAGGATCCCTACTAGTGCAGTGGGTTGAGTGGACTGCTAACTGCAAAGGTGGTAGTTCAAACCCACCAGGTGCTCTGAGGGAGAAAAATGATGCTCACTGTCTGTGGTTATGTAAGGTCTAATTTTAGAATCCTTAGGGAGCAATTCTATTCTGTCTAATGAGGTCATTCTGAGTGGGAGTCCATTCCCATAGCAGTGGGTTCATATGCGATCTGAGATAGCATCCTTTACTTCCCTAAGCTTTAGGTTCTGCGTTATCAGCCTCCTCGGGTGCACATGAAGGTCAAGTGGGATCGTTCTGTGGGTGTTTAGTGTATGCCAGGAACCAGAATAAATGATCTCTACCAGAAGGATGTCATTTCATCCTTACAGGAGGATTATATCCATTTGGGAGCTGAGGAAGCTGAGGCTTGAAGAGACTAACTTATCCAAAGTTACCCTGGAAGCAAGTAGTAGACTTGACTGTGACTGATAGAACGACAGCTATGCTCGCCATTCATTCTTCTGATTCCTTGTTGCATAATGAGGATAAGACCCTTGGCACGTGCTTGCTTGCACGTGTTGTTGTTAGCTGCCATAGATTGGCTCCCAACTCATTGTGACTCCATGCATATGGCAATGAAACAGTCTTTGTGTCATTGTGCCCCATAGAATGTTCTTTGACGGATTTTTAGGAGTAGACTGCCAGGCTTTTCATTATAGAAAGTCCCTCTTAATTTGTTAAAAAACAAAACCAAGCAAAAACTCACTGCCATCAAGACATTGGTAACTCCAAACAACCCCCTGTGGATTTTCAAGACTCTTAACTGTTCAAGGGAGTAGAAGGCCCACTCTTTCTCCCATGGAGCTGCTGGTGGTTTTGAACAGCTGACTATGTGGATTGCAGCCCAACACGTAAACACTAAGCCACCATGGCTCCTAGTATTGCTGAAATCTGTTCAGCATCAGCAATAGGCAAACCTCTGCTGAAAGACAGATGGTGGCTGGGCATGAGGTGTGTTGGTAGAATGAACCAGATCGGTTGCGTGGAAGGTGAGAAATCTACTACAGAACTACCTATGCCCCATCGGCTATGGTGGTAGTGGTGGTTGCTGGGTGCCATTGACTTGCTTTCAACCAATAGCAACTCTATACACAACAGAAGAAACACCGCCTAGTTCTGCACCATCGTCACAATTGTTGCTGTGTTTGAGCTCATTGTTGTAGCCACTGTGTCAGTTCATCTTGTTGAGGACCTTCCTCTGTTTCACAGCCCCTCTCGCTTACCCAGCATGATATCCTTTGCCAGGACTGGTCTCCACTGATAGCATGTCCAAAATATGTAAGATCACGTCTTGCCATTCTTGCTTCTAAGGACCATTCTGGCGTCGCGTCTTCCAAGACACGTTTGTTTGTTCTTTCAGTAGTCCATGGCTTTCAGTACTCTTTGCGAGGACCATGATTTAAATGCATTGATTTTTCTTTGATCTTCCTTATTCAAGGTCCAACTTTCACATGCATATGGAGTGATTGAAAATACCATGAGTTTCGCCAGGTTTGTGGTTAATAGCCGTTAATATCAAGCAGTTATTATATAAACACTCCCCTCAAAAGTCTAATATATGGAGGGCTTTTATTCACACAATGACTAACATATAAGCTCCATGAAGATAGGGATTTGTGTCTCTTTGTTTACTGTTTTATTCCCACTTTCTAGAAAAGTGCTTAGATGGGAAAACCAGTTCTTTTGGGCAATCCATGAGCCTATGTGTATCAGATTACAAGTATGCTCCATAGGGCTTTCAGTGGTTATGCTTTTGGAAGTAGAACACTAAATCTGTGTTTTTTTCAAGGCATTTGATTAATTCATAAATGTATGCATCTACTTAACCATTCATCCATTCACTTTATGGACACAGTATTACAAAACACCTAATATGTGCAGGCTTTGTGTCATGTGCTAGGATAAAATACAACTCTTGACCTTGAAGAATTTATGATATGATGGAGGAATCAGACTTGTCAACCAGCAACTCAATCCTAATCTGATGCACCTCGGGGTTTTTCCAAGTGCTAGGGTGAATGGAGCACACAGCTCTTGAAAAAAATTGTTTTGAGGGGGATGGCTGCTTATTCATACCCTCTCAAGCTGCCACCTGAGATTTCCTAGAAAGCAAATTTACTTATTAGGCTTTGCTTCTTGATGGCAACAGTTTTTAAAAATTATTTTCTGCTTAGCCTTTAAGTAGATGGGGTAAATTTTCCTTGCAGAGGGAAGAGGGTGCAAAGAATGGGTTGGAGGTGTTTTGCTGAATAGGCTATGCATTGCATAACATGGGGGTTAATACAGATTATGATGGGAATCGTGCCACCAGGGTTGGGCAATGCGACAGCGCTGCAGCAAGTGCCCGTGAGGCCATCTCTGAGTCACTGAACTCTGGGGTTGGGAGATTGGAAACCATTTAAATAAAGGCTCTGAGGATATATCTTCATCTTCTGGGTCTCGGTGGCCTGTATGGAGAACCAGCACATGGCCCAGCAAAGAGTCGGAACAGATGGCTTTTCTAACGAGGATGCGCTCCATCAGGGATTCTTTGCCATATGAATGTAGTTGGTATGGTTCACATTGACATAACTGAGATCACCAACAAAATGATGATGATTTCCAGTTTACCCCTTATGTAATCTTGGGCCTCTTGTTTGTGCCAATAACTCTTCACTCCTCACCATGTTGGAGTCTAACAGGTTGGGGTGCAAGTACAGCCCTTGGTAACCCTGTGGAATTGGAGTTGGCAGGATTTTGTTGTTTGCTTGTGTCATAAATCTTCTTGTGCTTTCCCGGGTCTTTCCTAGTGGAGAGGATCTGTAGACACTCGTTACTTTATATGGAAGAAACTCACTGACAGGGTGGTTTAGAAAAATAGCAGTGCTCGTCCCCAGAAAAGGAACTCTTATGGTGTAGTAGTTACGTGTGGGGCTACTAACTGCAAGGTCAGCAGTTCAAAACCACCAGCTGCTCTGTGGGAGAGACATGGGCCTTTCTACTCTCCTAAAGAGTTCCAGTCTCAGGAACTCACAGGAGCAGTTCTACCCTTTCCTACAAAGTCACTGGTAGGGCGCATTGACTTAATGGCAATGAGTTTGGTTTTGCGGTCCCCAGAGGGAGGCTTTACTGACTAGACTGTGTTCCTTGCATTAGTTTATAGAATGGTCGTGTTTCTGGGTGTGGGAACTCCGCCTCATAAGGATTGTGTTGGACCTGCTCTTCCCTAGGATCCCATGCCACTGCACAGGGTTTAAGGCAGAGCCAAAGCCTGGCCAAAGTTTCTCACCTGGCTCCCTCCCTTGTCCTCATATCCTGGCCCTCTCCCATACAAAGGAATTCAGAAGAATGAGGTCAGAGTTTCAGGCCTGAGTGGAAAGAACACTGTCCTAGAAAATTCGAAAACGGAATTATAGATTTGGCTCTGCTACTAATTGGCCATACCAGTCATTCCTCCTTTCTGGGCTATAATTTTTCCATCTGTACATAGTATCATCTCTTTGAATCTTCCTTCTAGAGCTTTTATGAAGATAAAATAAGGCAATGAATCAGAAGTGTTTTAAAATAGTGTGTGTGTTATATGAGAGTGAAGTGTGGTTGTTTGCTTGTGGTCTCAGCCCAGTTGGCTTGATCCTTGGAACTTGGGAGACAGAGAGGAAGTCTTTGATTTCTCTGACTTCCAGCATTGCACCGCATTGAATAAATAAGTAGATAGTATCAGCAAACAGCATCTTGAGTCTCCCTTAGAATAAAAAGCGAAGCCTTTCATTAAGTCAGGCTTCCTAAGGGGCTAATCAGTTAGAATAATACTGGCTGCTTTAACAAATAAACTCCCAAACTATCTGTGGCTTAAAGCATTAAACGTTTATTTCTCACTTATTAATAACCGAGAGCTCATGTTTATTGCCAGCGGGTGTTTGTTTTTCTCGTTGCAATGTTTGCTTGCTGTCACACTTTTCTGCTATTTTCCAGCTCTATCACTGGGGTATTCCTTCTCAAGCCTGACTAAGTCTTAAAAATCACCCAAGGAACTTTAAAAATTGAGAGCCAACACCCCTTCCAGAGATTTGAATTTGATTGGCCTGGAATGTGACCGGCTGTTGGGATGTTAAACATCTTCACACGATTGATTCTAATGGACAGCCAAAGTTGAGAACTACTACTAGGTCTTATGGCGGCCATCAAAAGCAGAAACAACGAAGATGCGCTTGACAACCTTAGCCCCTAGTTGATGGACGTCATGCCTGTTGCATTCCAGGAGCAGGAACCAGTCATATGCTCCCGCTCTCCTGGTGCCAGGTGGGCTGTGCGAGATGTGCCGGGTTGATGGGTCCCAGTACGGACTGTGTACTATGGAAGGAGAGCATGTCGTTTGGGTGTGCGTTTTTGCCATCTGCGATGTAGGCTGTCTTCCTCAGTTCTGATCTTTTGCGTGGAAACTCGGAGCTGTTGTCAATTTGAAGAGCCCCTTGTAGGCAGTGGGGGATGAGTATCACCTGGTTCCTAGATTTGGGAACCAGAGTATTTCCATGTTCTTGTCTGCATCCTGGTAGAAAGCAGGTTATTTGTTGAAATGAAGGGTAGACTTTTTAGGCAGGTAGGCTTGGTTAAAATCGTCCCTTATTACTTCTTAATTTGTATTTGCGGCATGTTAATTAACATCTTCAACCTTCACTTTGCCCGAATATAAACTATGTATAATTATGTCAGTATTGAAAGGTTTTATACGATAATGCCTGCTATAGTTCTGGAAATGAGAGACACAGGGCGGGTGAGATCCCTGGAGCAGAGAGCTTCTCTGTAGTGTTTGGAAATGAGAAGCGAGGCTGTTTTACTGACAGGCTAAGAGATTCCTCCGGGTGGGTTGTAGCTGCAATTACCATGGCAGATTGGAATGAGGGGATCTAGTTTCCCCCTCCAGGCTGGGACCTTCTAGAAAGACAATCAGGCTTCTCTTAACATTCATGGTGCTTTGATTGGATGTGAGCTGCCACCATCTTTCCTTAGCATCCTCCTGCCCCAGCAGTGGGAAAGGAACTTACTCCCAGAGCCCTGATCAGCTTTCCAAGAACCAGAAGGCTTGACCGGGGCCAGAGCTTGCCCTTAGCCTTCCTGTAGGTTCCTACTGGAGTACCCGAGGCTGCTGCCTGTGGGCTGTTGATAAGAGGAGATAGATGGCAGATAGCAGGGAGTCTCTCTATGAGTGCTGACAAGAGCACAATTGGGTGCACATAACACAACCTATTAGTTCCTAGCCCAAAGTGTGACAAAAGTGACTCTGTGGGACTCAAATTAGTTCTGTATGCATGTGTATGCATAGGCAGTGGAGCCGTGGCACCAGGAGGAGAGGGAGCTTAGGGCAAGACTGGGAATTAACAAAGATAGTCTTTGGGGACTTTCCCATTTTCTCCCTCCTAAGCTACCCGGTGCCTTTGGATTCTCCCACAAACCCTCTCTGGGTTGCCTGGGAGTGAAGGGAGGCTGGGGCTACCAGGAGATTTTTCAGAGAATTACCTCCTAGGATCCTGTGTGAGTCTGGGTACTTTAGAGAAACAAATCCACAGAAACTCATGTATAAGAGAGAGTTTAATATAAAGGTTAAGTGCACACCAAGAAAACATCCCAACCCAATGCTACCCAAGCTCAACATTAACACATATGTCCAACACTAATTCACAAAGTCCTCCTCCATCTCACAAAACAGATGCAATGATGCCCACTGCAGGAGGAAAGCTGAATCAGTGAATGTGTAAGATCTCAGCGCTGGCAGGGGTCTCCACATGGGTGCTCCAGCACCCAGGGCTGCATCGGGGTAGGTCCATGGGGCTTTTCCTCAGGAATGTCTTGCAGGAAGTGAGTCCTGCTAGGTAAAGCAGGGAACTGGCTAAGGCAGCTGCACCCTGGTCTGACCATCAGAAAGCAAGAAACCCGAGAACTAGAAAGGCGAGGCTCATGAAGCCATTTATCTCTCTGCCCTTCAATTAACCCCACATGTGTTTATCGGCCAGGTTGGCACAATAAACTAACTACCTCAGATCCTAAGAAGGGAAGGTACAGCACAGGTGTGCTCTTGGGCTACTGCCTACCAGCTCTGGCCAACTGTGCAGGCAGCATCAATACCTCTTGGGAAGATTACTGCGCACCATGCAGTTTACTTCATCTCTCTGTTTCCTCTTTTGTGCCAGAGTCTGCAAGCAAAACTTCTCCATAGCCCCTCACACAGACTCCAGAAAATACTCTCAAAGTATCATATATCACCGAGTGATGGTTCAAGCTCCACAAGCCCTGATAGTGTATCAGGTTATGCATGGGGCTGCTAACTACAAGGTCAGTGGTTCTAAATTATCTGGTCTGAGGGAGAAAGGTGAGTTACAGTCTCAGAAACCCACAGGAGAGTCTATACATGTCCTGTAGAGCCACTCTGAGTTGAAATGGGCTTGTTTGTGAGTTTTGATACTGAGATCTTTATCTTTTTGTAATTGTTTTTTAAAGAAAGTTGTTGCAAACAAATTGCTTCCAATCCATGGTGACCGCAGGTGTGTTCAATAGCTGTTTGTTTTTTTTAAAAAAAGGTTAATCACCAGGGTCGTTTTTTTTCATAGTGTCTTTGGGTGTAGTTGAACCTGCACCCCCTGGGGAAGCTGCCTCATTGTTCCTGATGAGGAAACAGGCTCAGAGAAGGTAGGACGTGTGGCCAGGGTGATGCAGCTTATTAAGAGATGCAGGGCTACCTGGTTTCAATTCTCCTCTTCTCCATTCTGGCGTTCCTAAATGTCTTTGCAGATGAACCAAGCATTCTTATACCCGAGCCAGGGGATGGTATTATGAGGGCTGCTTTTCCAGCCCTGAATCTGACTGAGCACACCACCCTCTGACCTTTTTGGGGGAAATGCTGGCCCTGAAACAACAGTTAAAATATGAAATCCAACAGACCCGCTGTTTCTCCATGGCCTGAGATGACTGCTCTCAGATGAAACCCATCATTTTAATTCAGTCCTCAGAAATCCCTTCCCTGTGATCAACCCACACTAGATGGTTTCACTTGTTTTGTTCTCTGAACGAAACTTGTCGGCCAGGTCGAAAATGGGACTCTTAGCCAAGTGGGCAGAGAGGTAAGCGTGTGAATTCTCTGAGGTAAAGGGGTAAGAATCTCTGGAATGTGTGCGCATGTTTTAAAGTACTTAATCTTAGAATGATTTTGATTTGTTTTAGCCATAATACCTACATTTCTATAATTATTTTAAATAATATTAAAGTCATGCATACCTGGAAGGAGCATGGATTAGATTTTGAGAAATATGATAATGCACCATAAGGTGTGAATGATGACAATCAAATACCTTTCTCGGAACATTTTTTTCCCCCTCAGAACATTTTAATTCTAACAAGCACTGTGACAAAGTGGGCCAGTCAAGTCAATGAAATAGATTGGGGAGACAGAAATTTGAACAGCAGAAGTGTTATCGAAAACACTCCTAAATCACTCCCTACAGGGTCTAACACCGGGTTTGAAAGCACACAGAGGAGATTCGTCCTCTCTCCTCCCCTTGTCCTCCAGGTGGTAAATCTTGCTCTACAAGACGCATTCTTCCCCAGGAAGCTGCTGTCAGACTGGTGTAGTTTTTATATTTTTAAAATTATTTTTTAGACTGGTGTACTTGTGGTGAGGATGACAGGGTTATTGGGAGGGTAATGGGCAGAAGACCTTGTTTGGAGGGGAGAGGAAACTCATCAGATAATTTTGTTCTAATTGTCTAGCACAATTAGACAAGGGGTAATGATATAACTGAATTATAACCAGAGTGTGGAAGAAGCAAGTCTTGTGTAAAAGCATCATATCACATTGTCTGCAATACATTATTCTTTATATTTTATTCAGTGAGGAGATCTTTCTCTGTCCTGGAGGGAAAATTCTGGTGAGGCCCGTGGTTTTTATGTTTATCCTCAGATTACACACAAGGGAGTTAAAAAAAATCATGGAAAAATATCGTTTTCATTCAATTTTCCCATGAACTTTTTTTGATGCCCTTTGTATGGTCTGATGGATCCTATCAGATACATAGACTGAACTCCCCTTAGAATATCCAGTACGAGCTACACCTCAAACTCCATATTTGACCAACGTTACATAATGCCCTGTCTCATGCCCAAGCTTGGATCTTCCTTAGGCTGGAAGTCTTCAAGCAGAAACGGAGCCCTCGACTTATGCTTCTCCTTGTCTTCCCTTCCCATCTATGTTTGCTGCTAGATTAGAAACCCATCCAGGCTTTGGGCTCAGGAGGGTGGGGTAGTGGAGAGGACAGAGTTTATTGGCTTGGCTTTGTGGTCTTATGCTCTCTGTCTCTGGAAGCTGGTTAAAGAAAGGAGTTTTCTCTGGTGTGTGTTTTGCGGGCTCATTGGGACTTCCTGGTTGGCCCCTTATCACTGCACAGCGATTCCAGTATTCCTTTGGAATTCCTTCCTTGGCCCTTGGACCTTGGGCACCCCTCCAGCCCCTTCAGCCCAGGTCTTATCTTTGCAGGCTCCCCTCAAGGCCCATGATGACATCACGCTGACTTTCTGTCCTGTGTGGGTTCATGAGGAGTTTCTGTGTCACCTGGGAGGATGGCTTGTCCCTGTCAGCAGCCATTTCTCAGCTCCCAGCCAAGCAGTGGCCTTTTCTCAACTTCCCCATTTTCTGAGCAGGAGTCAGACCTCTCTGTCCACGCCCCTTGGGATCTTCCTCACGCATAAGCCAGGCTCCAGTCCTCAGTATCCCCCAGTTGCAGGGATCATACTTCAGAACATCCAGAGTAGGTGCCTTGGCTCTTTGATCCAGGTGAGCTATTAGAGGGTAGCACGTTCCTATTCCCGAACAGGGCTTGGAAAGGAGATCACAGCGCACAGTCCATCTGTCCCAAGGAATGGCTAAACCAACATCTCTTGTGATCTTCATCTATGGCCTTGAATATGCTGAGGGGCCTCCACATTCTGGAACATTGCTCCTGTATTCACTTCACAGATTCTTATACTGTGTATGTCTGCGTGGGAGGTCTGCTGCATTTCCTGTGATGTCCTACTAGCTAATGTTTTGGCGTCCCCATTGAGACTGAGGCGGAAAGAGCTTGGTTCTAATATTCTGGGCGGGACGAATCTGAAGTGGTTGTTATTCTTAAGTAGAGTAGCAGCTTGGCTGAGTTGAGACATGGGAGACTTGATGGTGGATGTCAGGGCACCCACCACAGCACCACAAAGTGTTAGGGTCTGGGGGTGGATCCGTCAGAAAGAGCAAGGGGAGTAGGCAGAGGGTGTAGCTAAGTGGATGGAAGAAAAGACAACAGCTTGTTTCTGGGGGTGTTGGGATATTTGGGATAAGGTTTTGACATCATAGGGCATCTCCTGGGAGCCAAAAAGAATCTTCTGAAGCATTTTAGAAGGTCAGATTTCCCACTGAAAAGGAGCTCTCTGGAGTACAAAGCCTTTGAGGCACATGGAAAAACCTCCAAAATACACTCTCTCTTTCAGGCTCCGACCCACACACTGCTTATCTCCTTGCCGAGTGTTGTCATTATATGCTATTGAAGCCCAGCATCAAGACAACCCAAACTTCCCAGGCTTGCGTGACTCCTAGCAGCAAATTTGGGGCTGGGGTGAGGTACAGGTTCCATGACTCTCAAGGCAGTTTCCAGGCAATGTTCTCTCTGCCAAGAAATGCAGCCTGAAAAATTCCTTTTCACCAAAACAAACCAATGAAGCTACTGCAGGGCAACCTGCCTAGGATTTGCCAGGCTCCCTTTGGAATGGTGGCTTTAACGCGTGAGGGACCCCCTTCAGCGCCTTCAGCACTTCTCCGTGCTTATGTCCACTGGATGGGATGCACCATTAGGAGGAATGGAGAAACCCTGTCGCTGGCATGAGAGAACAGGTTCTATCACTTACATTGCAAATTGACTATTTTTCGGGACCTCATGTGTCTTTCTGTAATAGGAGATCTTGCCAACATGATAGCCTGAGATAATCTGCGTAAACCACATTGCCTATGGCAATCTCTCTATACCTACTGCCCTTCTTCAATAACCTGGAGCCCTCAGCAATCCCTCAGCACCTCTTCCTCTAGAGAGCTACATGAGCCAGCCGGGAGCATCATCACAGGCTTTATTGACACCGAATCACTTTTCTGGGTTATTTTTGTTAAATGAATGAGTGAGTGAATGAATGGTTTATGTGCATATCTTTCCTTTTTCTTGCCTTTCAATATCTCAATTCACTTTTGGGTACAAACCAATTGTCAAGTGAAACGAAAACATTGATTTGTTAAACATGGGGTATTTAAA
>NW_022111379.1:20358183-20359768 GCF_000313985.2 Echinops telfairi
CCGTAGAAAAAGCCAGAAGTACTCAGGAATTGCCTCGTAAAAGAAATTCAATTTATAAAGTCTGTTCACGGAGGATTTCTGAGCACTTCACACTCTGGAAGCTGGGAGTTTTATTTTGACTCAGTCAGTGCTACACCCAACCCAGCTGAATAAGTTCACCCTTGAGCTACTCGGCCACTTGGAAACAAGAGTTTTACAGCTTCCAGTAATTTCCCCTTTGGCTTATGGTCTTCAGGGTGGTTATTTGTTGAGACTGCTGTCTATTTCCCCAGGGTGCAACCACCCAGTGGTGCCCATCCATATTAACTAAGCTTGAAACTTCTAATTTTTAACCAGGATTGGATGGGCAGTAAGACTTGCAGGAATTCAACTCTACATGAGGTCAGGGGATTAGTAGAGTAATACGGAAAAATCACACTTGAAGAATTAGATAACAGATCTGGGGGTACACATTTTTTTCATTAGACAACTACCCTACTGGTTGGTGGGTCTAACCAATCTAGCAGCATCACCAAAGAAGGCCTGGCGATCAGCCTTCACAATGAGTTCAGACAAGAACACCCTCAGAAGGCGCTCTGTTTGTTAACACCTGGGCCCACCATGCCTCAGAATGAAGTCTACAGCAATCACAATGACGTTTAGGAGGCATCCTTGCCAAGGTGGTCTCAGCGGGCCAGATGATTACCTGTAGGAGGAATGCCATGCAGGGTATATGCTAAGAATTTCCAGAATAGGGCTTGCATGCATGGATATTATTGGACAGCCAGAGGATGGAGGCAAACCTCAAATGAAAATGACAGAAGACCTTCTGCTTTGGAATTCTGCCAGGACGAGTCTGTCACTGAAAGGGAGAACCATTACAGATTTCAAAGCTATGTTCAGTTTGAGCTTCATGTGCCCACACCAAAGGGGAGATTACCAGAAATCTGTTTCTACCTCCTCTAAAACTGCCCTCCTACCTAAGAACCAAGGAACGAGTGCGTGACTGAGTGGGGCAAAGTTGCAATTCCTTTATGTGCTTAGTAGCAAGTACTTCAGGTGGCCTAAGTGTGGTGGTGGTGGGGTACTTCAACAATGTGGAAATATGGAATTCAGATCCCCAAACCTCAAGGACAAAGGAGAAAAGCTGGCATAAAGCCTTACCTGTTACTCTGTAGGGTACACAGTAAAGACATTCTCTGGTCAGAATCTATATGGATTTATCCAAATCCCCAAACTAAATTCATTGCCATTGAGTTGATACTGACTCATAGTGGCCCAGTGGAGGGTTTCTGAGCCTGTAAATCTTCATGGGGACAACAGGCTCACCTTTTTCTCAAGGAGCAGCTGGTGGGTTTGAACTAATAACCTTCCAGTTAGTAACAGAATACCCAGCCCACAGTGCCACCAAGACTCCTTATAACGAGTTATAAAAACTCAAAAACCAATCCATTGACTTTGAGTTGATTCTGACTTATAGTGACTCAATAGGTCAAAGTAGAATTGCCCTTTTGGGTTTCTAAGACAGATAATCTGCCTTATGGGAGTAGAAAGCCTCATCTTTCTCCTGTGAAGTGGCTGGTGGTTTTGAACGGTTGACTTTGTG
>NW_022111379.1:20360722-20362724 GCF_000313985.2 Echinops telfairi
GGCTTGCAGTCTCACAGCTAGTGAGTGGCCGAGAAAGGGTCTTAACCCACTTCTTAAGCCATTATAAATTGTACTGCCATTTAGGTAGCCACCTTGATTTTCAATCTCGTTACATCTTGGAGATTGTTGTTTTTTTTTATTGGGGGCTTGTACAGCTCTATAACAATCCACACATCAATTATGTCACGCATATTTGTACATATGTTGCCATCATTATTTTCTAAATGTTTACATTCAATTTGAGCACTTTTTTACCCTCCACCCTCTTAACCTTTTGATAAATTACATATTACTATTAATTTTATATCTTTGTTCCAACCGCTTCCCACAATGGTTTCTCCCTTACCCTCCTGGTATCTCTACTTCCATTTCTGTTCCTGAGGGGTTTATCTGACCTGGATTCCTTGTGTCTTGAGATCTTATCTGTACCAGTGTACATGCTCCGGCCTAGCCTGCAGTGAAAGGCAGGACTGGGGTCATGATAGTGGGGATTGAGGAAGCCTCAAGGAACCAGAGGTATATTGTGTGTTTCATCGGTGCTATACTTCACCCTGGTTGACTCATCCCTTCCTTGCGACCCTTCTGTGAGGGGATGTCCTATTGTCTACAGATGGGTTTTGGGTCTCAGCTCCGAAGCCCCTCATTCTCAACAATATGTTTTTTTGTTTTCTTGTTTGTTTTGAGTTTTCTGATGCCTGCTGTCTGATCCCATCAACACCTCATGATCACACGGGCTTATGTGCTTCTTCTGTGTGGGCTTTGCTTCTCTGCCAGATGGCTACTTTTTAAACTTCAAGCCTGAAATAAAGCCCTTTGAGGTCAGGTACTGGCTTGGTTTGATTACAAGAAGCAGTGTCTTGCCACCAATATTGAATAAGTGTTTTCTGAAGATAGGGAAGGATGAAATGTGATAATACAGAGATAATGCTTGCATGTAATAAGACTTCAATAAATGTAATCTATCATGAGGATAATGATGACGATAATGAAGACAATTAAACAGCTTCTGCTAAAAAGATTTCCTCTGGCAGACTATTGATTTCTGAAATAGACCAGGCCTAACAGGAGAGGCTGTCATCCCTGCTTCTTTCATTACAAAGGATTTGTAACTTGAAGGTGAGGAAACAGACCCTGGAGTCTAAAGGTTGGCCCCGTGTTGACTCCTGATGGTTATACAGGAGAGTTGTCCTAATCAGGAAAGATAAGGTGGGTTTTTGTTTGACACTTGAGTCAGTGAGAAATATTAAAGCTTCTTTTCCTATCAGAGCATGCTGAAGGATCTTGTGGCGATTTTCTTTAGGAATAATTCCAGCCTCTTCTGCGGAAGACACACTTTCTCCTAGCTAACAATGACCAAGCTCAGATTCTTGACACATCTTTGTTTTGGTCACCCACCACCTTCTGCATTCCCTCCTTTAAGACAAAAATATATGCATGGGTAAGACCTAATGCAGGCATGAGGAAAGGTGAAAGGTCTTGATTGTCATAGGTGAACACAAGAAGAAGGGGAGTTAATTATGAAATAAAATATATTGAAAATAATTGCTAGAAGACACTAGAGGAATGGCAGGGTTTATTCCTGGGTCAAGTGGGCTTCAACTGGTAGGGTCTGAGTTAATCCTCAAGGCAAATAAAAACCAGCCCACCTAGTTTTGAATCTCAGATCCACTTTAAAAAAACAATCACTTTACTGGGGGCTCATACAACTCTTATCACAATCAATATGTCACGCATGTTTGTACATATGTTGCCATTTGTACATTGTGTCAATCAAGTACATCTGTACATTTGCTGCCATTATCATTTTCAAAACATTTTCTTTCTACTTGAACCTTTGGTATCAGCTCCTCATTTTTTCCCCTCCCTCCCGAACACTTGATAATTTATAAATTATTCTCTTTTTCATGTCTTATACTGACGGATGTCTCCCTTCACCCATTTTTCTGGTGTACAACCCCCAGGGAGGGGGTTATATGTAGATCATTGTGATCTGTTCCCCCTT
>NW_022111379.1:20363235-20364477 GCF_000313985.2 Echinops telfairi
TTTCTTCACTACATTTGCTTATGCACCAGCTTTGTCTCCAGCGATTGTGTTGGGAAGGTGAGCATCATGGGATGCCAGGTTAATAGTAAAAAGTGTTCTTGCATTGAGGGAGTACTTGAGTAGAGGCCCAGTGTCCATCTGCTACCTTAAAACTAAACCTATAAATATATGCACATAGAATTATTTTCCCATCATAATATATCAATATATTTACATATGTACATATTTAGAGCTCTATAAATGCCCTTTGCCTCCTAGTTCTTCCTCTATTTCATTTTATGTTCCTCTTGCCCCACTATCATGTTCAGCCTTCATTTGGGTTTCAGTAATTACTCTTGGTTACATTGCCCTTGACCAAGCCCTACTGGGCCTCCGACACCTTCCTTGCCATTGATTTTAGATCACCTGTTCCCTTGTCTCTAGGTTTGTTAACACCCACTTCCTTTCCCCTGCCTCCCACTCTCCCATGTCCCCCTGGGAGCCATTGGCCCGTTGTTTTCTCCTCTAGATGGTTTATCCCACCTATCTTATCTAGATGGACCTGCAGAGATAATACTATGCACAAAAATGAAGACAGAAAAAAACAAAGCAACAAAAGAAAACAACAACAACAACAAAATGACAGAAAAAGAAAAGCCTATAAATAGTTCAAAGTCTCTTTGTTGACCTTTAGAAATGTTTTCTGGTCCAGTCTGATGGGGTGCCACGCCCTGGCTGCAGTCTATTTTGGGTATTCCCTGAGGACTTCTTTGCTCTGCTCCCTTGCTGTTCTGTTGCACACCCTTAGTATTTTGCCTTGGTGTGGTGGGGTCAGATCGGGTGTAATTCTGGCACTGTGTCTCCAATGTTGTCCCCTGTAGCGATATAGGTCAGCAAGGGACATTGTGTCTCGTAGTGGGGCCGGCCCTATGATCCTCAATGTGCATTGGCTTCTCTGAGCAGGAATAGCCTCCTCAGGGCTTGGTGGGCCAGGATGTGCTCCACTCTCTCTTCCTCCCCCTTCATTTGCTCCTGGGTGCTCTGATCAGGCATGTCCCTCTCCCTGAGCTGTAGCTTCAGTGCTATCCTCTGAAGTGAATTCTTCCATGGGAAGAGGGGGCTGTCCATGTAGTTGGGATTCAGGCCAGCCCCTCAGACCTCACTATTGGTTCCCTGCTTCCTGCCGGTATGTTGCTTCATGTCTTGCAGCACTGGGTTGAAGTTTGCTCCCCCTTTCCCTGTGGAGATAGAAACAATATTCTC
>NW_022111379.1:20366051-20368058 GCF_000313985.2 Echinops telfairi
TCTGTATTTGTGTCCTTCCCTATTTCTGATAGCCTACGTGTTCCCTGTGCCAAAGTTCTCAGGTTTGTACCAATTCCCTCATTGATGACCCTAATAGTTTGGGTTTACCTCGAGGTCTGTGATCCACCTTGAGTTTATTCTTGTGCATACAGTGAGATATGGGTCAGTCCGGGCCAATCCTGACACTGAGTGTCCAGTGTTGTCCCCCAGAGGGCCATGGGTCATCAAGGGACGTCATGTCTCATAGTGGGATCAGCCATATGGTCACTCTGTGCATTGGGTAAAACCAACTTTTAACAGCATCTTTTCCATTCTTGTTTTTCCTCTCCTGAATCTCAGCCCTAATTTTTATAATTTCTTTTCTTTTGCTATTAGTAAGATTGTCCTGTTGACTCTGCTCTAGTTGTTGTAAACTTTGTGCTAGCGTATCAGTCATAAGTCTCTTCCTTTATCATGTGTGCATGTATTGCTATGAAACTTCCTCTGATAACTGCCTTTTCTGTGTTCCATAAGGTTTGATATATCATGTTCTCATTCTTGTTAGTATGTAGAAATTTCCTAATTTGATCTCTGATCTGTGCCAGTACTCACTCCTTTTGCAATAGAGTTATTCATCCTCCAATTGTTTGCCCTTGTTTTCTTCATCTTGCTTTTGTTGATATCCAGTCTTATAGTACAGTACCCAGAGAGGTCTGTATGATATCAATGTGCTTAAATTTATGCAGATTTGACTTATGTTCCAGCATGTGGTCTATCTTCAAATATGTGTCATGTGGGCTTGAAAAGAATGTGAATTTTTTTTCTTTTGTATTTGAGTGAAGAGCTCTGTAAATAGAGTATCTCTAAGGTAAATTTGTCTAATTGTAGTATTTAGATCTGTAGCCTCCTTGGTGGGTATATTTCCCTGTGATCTATCTTTCTCAGACAGCGGTGTATTGAAGTCATCTACTCTAATTGTTGAGCCAATGATTTCTTTGTTCATCTTTTGGAGCATTTGATTGACTTATTCAGCGGGTCTCTTGTTTGGGGAATATATGATTTAAATACTTAGTGGTTCATTGTCTAGAGTTTCCTTGAGCACTATATAGTGTCCCTCCTTATTTCTTCTTAGGGTTTGCACTTTGAGGTCAATTTTATGCGGGATTAGGATTGTAACCCCTGCTTTCTTTGAATTGCTGTTTGCTTAGTATGTTTTTCTCCAACCTTAGATTCTCAGCCCATTTTTGTCTGTAATCTTGAGATGTGTCTCCTATAGGTAGCAGATTGATGTATTGTTTTCAAAGTCAGTCTGCTTGCCTCAGAGGCCTTTTAATGCCTGAGCTCAGTCCATTGATATTCAGGGTTATTACATCCATCAGTGGACTCTGTGATGACATACCTTTTGTGTCGGGTGTTTTCCTACTTCTCTTTCTTATCAGTGTGTTGTGTGTGTATGTGTATGAGTGTGTTTCATTCTTGACTTCTTTCCACCCTTAATCCAATGCTATCTTGGGGGCTGTTTTCTCTTTGTTTCCCTCTGTATGGGGTTCTTCTATGTGACAGTCTCTTATTTAGTGTTTGGTGAGGGCTGCCTTTATGCCAATACTGGGTTGGCAAGGATCTTTGGTAAAGTTGGGTTTCTTTTAATGTATGCTTTGAGTTTTTCCTTGTCTGGGAAGACTCTTATTTCTGCATCTAACTTGATAGATAATTTGACTGGGTACAGTATTCTCGGGTTTGCTTTATTTTCCTTCAATTTTTGGAATATGTTACTCCACTCTCTCGTCTTCTTCATTGTGTCCACTGATAGGTCTGACCATATCCTAATTTGGGAACCTTTACATGTGATTGCTTGTTTTTCCCTAGCTGTTCTCCTTTACCTCAAAATTGGATAGTTTAACTATTATTTGCCTTGGTGACTTCTTCTTGGGATTCGGTCCAGCTTCTGTTCTTTCAGCCTCCTGAATGGTTGCCTGGTTTTCATTCATTATGCTGGAAAAGTTTTCCTCCGAGAATTCTCTCACTATT
>NW_022111379.1:20369272-20370918 GCF_000313985.2 Echinops telfairi
GAGGAAGGTGGGTGCCACATAGGTGCTGCAGAGGGCGGGTGGGTAGGATTTTCCCTGGAGTAAGGTGGGTAGGATTTTCCTTGGAGGAAGGTGGGTGGGATATCCCCCAGAAGAAGGTGGGTGGGCTTTCCCCAGCCTAGTGTCTGCAGAGGGTGGAGCTCCCTCAGCTGGGGAGTGGCCTGGAGTTTGGCAGTAGTATGTGTGAGAGAAAAGAAAGGAAAAAGAAAAAACAAAAACAAAAAAACTGAGCCCACTGAGACTGTGTGGGGAAAGAAAGAAGAAAGGGAAACAAAAGTAACACTGTAGCTGAGCCCAGATCCCTGACGATGGGGCTGGAGGGGTTTAAACCCTGCCCTGAGGTGGCAGCAAGCTGTGGCTATGTTGAGATAAAGCCCTTGGGCCGGCTCCAAAGGATCCCGGCTCTGGCCAAGACAGTGGGGGGACTAAGGTTAAACCCTAGCCGGCCTCCACAGTGGTAAGCCAAAAGCCCCCAGCTCCTCAAAACCTAGTGGATCTGTGCCTACTTATCTTTATGATGATCCTCCTGTGACCTGGCAGTGTGGAATTTCCCTCTGAGTGACTCTCCTGTGCTGATTTCTGGTGGAGTCCCTCTGGTATGTGTTACTCAGTCATCATAGTGAGTCTCCACTATGAATTACATGCAAATATAGCAAATTTCTAAATGTTCTTGTGCCTCAGTTTTCTCATCTATAAATTAGGGATAACAATGTTAACTAAGTCATAAGAATGTTGTGAGACTTGAATAAATTGCTTTGCTTCAAGTGTTTACCAGTGCCCAGCACCTAGTAAGGACTCAATAAATATTGGGTTCTTCTTATTGACCACTGGGTGATTTGGGTAGCCAGAGAGGAGAAACCAGAGCTCAGAGGCTGGAAAGAGAATTCAGGTCACATTCATGTTCCCTCCCAGCCAAAGCAGGAGACCAGCCTCATCCTGTTTCAGTAGTGACACAGCCAAGGGCAAAATGTTTTACTGTTAGCTTCCCTGAAGGCATAAGTAAGTGGCTCCCTGGGTAGCTGAAATCTGGAAAACATTTCTGAGGAGTTTAATGTACTCCTGGGGAATACATGCATATTTGGACATGGGGAAATGCTGGCCCTGAGGGGAACATTTTTTATCTTTTAGAAAACATGGCTTGCTGGGAATTCAGAAAACCCACCAGCTCAGTTCCCCCTGGAAACCCTGCGAGAGCTCAGCCTTTGGTTTGCATTTGAGGCTAACTGGGTCTTAGCTGAGGTTGCTGTACTTGAGACAATACCTGGGTTCCTTTCAGCACTCAATATGCATTAATTGATCATCTTTACTGTGCCATGTCTCTGCCTTTGCAGAGCTCACAATTTATTGGGTGATAGACAAATATAGAGGGAATTATAGTGCAGTGCATCAAGTGCTCTCATCAGGGACAGGTAGGGCACCCTGGGGAAAAATGGGTGGTAAACCCAGTTCAGTCCAGGACAGTAGAAGAAGGAGCTTATAAATTAGGTCCTGAGGAATTAGTTTAGAGAAGCGAGGGCCGGGAGAAGGTGGGGTGAGGTAAGTATACAGAATGAGTGAGAGATTATGTGGCATAAATTGCTGACATGGATCAAGTTACATGTTGTGTGTGTGTATGTGTGTGTGTATGT
>NW_022111379.1:20371820-20374297 GCF_000313985.2 Echinops telfairi
TTACTGGTTTACAGGGATGGGCCAGGCAGTGGTGGGAGTGCTTTGACAGCAGAACAGTGTGATGCAGCAGGGGGACTTCTCACTCAGCATAGAGGGGGTGGGACTATTTCAGAGACAAGCTTTAGGGATTGGGTGAGAGGGTGGTGCAATTAGAATAGGCAACTATTCTTGTATCTTATTCCAAGTTCATGACATAGTATCATGGTGGGTAATGAGTTGGACTGCTGATGGCAAAGTCAGAAGTTTGAAATCACCAGCCACTCAGAGGGAGACAGAAACCTCATATATACCTGCAAATACTTCTAGTCTCAGAAATTCACAGGGGTTGTTCTCCCCTATTCTACAGAGTTGCTATGAGTCTGAATTGATTTGATGGCAGTAAGTTTGGAGTTTTTGATAATCCCCGTTCAATGTCATTTTGTGGTTTGGGTTGGTTACTTTCCTTTGCCAAGCCTCAATTGTCTTATTTGTAATCTCAGGGTAATAGTATCACTGTATGAGGTTGTGATAATTATCAAACTATTTTAAAGGTAAAATTGTAACAAAAATATAAAGTGAACATATATCAAACATCTTACACAATGAGTTCTTTAACAAGGGAGCCAGTCTCACATACTCAAACTCACTGCCATTGGGTACATTCTGACTCATAGAGACACTATAGGACAGAGCAGAACTGCCACTGGGGGTTTCTGAGACTAGAAATCATTATGGAATAGAAAGCATCTTTCTCCCAGGAGCCAGTGAGGATAATATAATTCGACTAAAGGAGAATTCGAGAGTCAACAATTTACAGTCTCAGAACCCAACAGGGACAGTTCTAGTCTGCCATTTAAGGTCAACAAGAGTTGGAATAAACTGTGTGGCTGTGAGGTTGGTGTTGGTTTGACAGTATAGAGGTAACAAAAAATACCAAAATGAATTTATAAATCAGTACAAACTGGGTCTGTCCATAAAGCAATAATACTGTGTGTTCCGTTTGACACATCTTTTTGTATTTTAATGGACAGAACTTGTTTTCATTGCTCTCAGTTTTGTGCATTTGACAGAGCTGCAGAATAGCTCAAAGACAGTGAAAGGCTTAGAACATTATAGAATCTTAGCAGGAAACACACTTATTTTTCATTGAAGATAATCAATAGTCCTTTTAGTGCATTTCAAGATCTTTCTTCCAATTTCCTGTACTAATTTAGTGTCAATAATGCATACAAACTGCTTGAAAACAAGTAAATATTCAATAAATACCAGTTATTATAAAAATCACTGACATTAATAATGATAGAAAATTTCTACATTGAAGGCACAGTTATTCATTTATTTATTTATTTTGAAATACAGTTTTAGTCATAACTTCCCTTTTCAAAAAATTTCAGTGGCTCATCATTCTTTCTGAGATAATTTTACATTTCATAGCTGGGTAGTTCAGATTCTCCAATCTTTCCTATGAAATCTTCCAGTTCATTTTCTACACACACTTTGAAAAATTTATTTATTAACTAATTATTAAAATGTAATAAACATTTTATTGGGGGCTCTTACAGCTCTTATAACAATTCATACATCAATTGTATCCAGCACATTTATACATATGTTGCCATCATGATTTCTAAAACATTTTCTTCCTTAAGTCCTTGGCATCAGCTCTTCTTTTCCTTATAATTTATAAATGATTTTTATTTTCATATTTTACACAGTCCCCTATCTTCTTCTACCCACATTTGTCCCCTTAGGGGGAGGGGAGTGGTTGTACATTGATCAATGCAATCCGTTCCCCCTTTCTCCTCCTCCTTCTCCCCCCATGTTGCCCCTACCTTCATGGTATCTCTACTGTTATTATTGGTCCTCAGCGATTTATCTATCTTGGATTTCGCGTGTTGAGAGCTTTTATCTGTATCAGTGTACATGCTCTGGTGTAGCCAGATTTGTAAAATAGAACTGTGGTCATGAGGAGGAGGAGGCACATTAAAAAACTAGAGGACGATTGTGTGTTTATTCAGTGCTATGTCGCACCCTTACTGACTCATTCTTTCCTCATGAATCTTCTGTGAGGGGACTTTCAACTGTCCAAATATGAGAGTTGGGTCTTTATTCTGACCTCTCTCATTGGCATAGAAATGGTTGTTTGTTTTGGTTCTTCTGATGCCTGGCTCTCGATCCCATGGGCACCTCATGCTCACAAGGGTTGATGTGCTTCTCCCATGTGGGCTTTGTTGCTTCCCTGCTAGATGGTTGCTTGTTTAACTTCAAGCCTTTAACACCCCAGATGCTATATCTTGTAATAGCCGGGCACCATCAGCTTTCTTCCCCACATTAGCTTATGTACATACCCATTTGTCTTCAGTGATCGTGACGGAAAGGTGAGCACCACAGAATGCCAGCTTCTTAGAACAAAGTGCTCTTGCATTGAGGGAGGACTTGAGTAGAGGCCCAATGTCTGTCTGCTACCTTAATACTTAACCTATAAATATGTATACATA
>NW_022111379.1:20374894-20396889 GCF_000313985.2 Echinops telfairi
GGGTAGGGAGCAACATGGGCATAATTCTCACACTGTGTCTGTGGTGCTTCCCCCTGTAGTGCTGTGGGTCAGTAAGGGGATGCTGTGTCTTGTGGTGGGACCAACCCTATGGTCCACTCTACATTGGCTGCTCCAAGTGGAAATGTTGTCCTTGAAGCTTGGTGGGCCAGGATCCTGTTCTCTCTCTCTTTCTCTTTTTCTTTCTCTTTCTCTCTCTCCCTTTTAATTTGCTCCCATGTGGTCCCGCCACTCTCCCCGGACTGTGTCTTCAGTGCTGTTCTCTGTAGCTCATTCTCCTGGGGAGGGGGTTTGACATAGCTGGGATAGGGGCAGACCTGGCCTCATAGACCTCTCTGCTAGTTCACTGCTTCATGCCAGTATGTTGCCCTCAAGGTTTGGCTCACCAGGTTGAGGTTTGGTCCCTCTCTCCCTTTCTTAGGGAGACATAAATAGTACCCTCCCCTTGGTGAATTAATGCTCTCTCCCCCCAGTGCCGTTGTCTTCCCCCACTTGTTTTCTGCCCCCCAATCCTGGTCTCTCCCCACCTCCCCCTCGTCCTTTTTATGTTGGTATGCTGTATGCATCATTGGGCTTGGTCAGTCCTCTTCCTGTGTGCTTCTCCCTCAACCTGTAAATTATGTATTAGTTTTTCTTTTGTTCCCACTGTGTTGATTAGAACTACCTCAGTGGACTCGACTCATCTTGTACTTGTCCTTTTGTGCTTTGCTAACTTCACTTAGCATAATTTCCTCCACCTCTTCCCAGGAAACAATGTGCTTCATGTGTTCATCACTGTTTTTTAGGAATGTGTAGTACTCCATTGTGAGTATGTACCAGAGTTTTCTGATGCACTCATCTATTGATGGAAATTTAGGTTGTTTCTAGATTTTTGTGATTGTGAATTGTGCCGCAATAACAATTGAAACGCAGATGACTGGTCGCGGTCTATGTCTTAGTTCTTCAGTATATATGCCCAATAGGGGGATTGCTGAGTCATAAGGTAGCTCAATTTCCATTTGCTTTAGATATCACCAGATTGCTTTCCACAGTGGCTGTACATATCTACAAACCCACCAGCTGTGGATGATAGTTCCTATCTCGCCACATCCCCTCCAACATTTATTGCTCTCTGATTTTTTGAACTGGGCTATCCTCAGGGGTATCAGGTGGTAACTCATAGTTGTTTTAATTTGCAGTTCTCTCATGGCTAATGATCAGGAACATTTTCTCAAATGTTTATTGGCCAATTGGATTTCTTCCCTGGAGAAGCTTCTGTTCAGGTCCTTTGCCCACGTCCACAGAGGACGCTCTGCTTTTTCTTTTTGGAGGCTATTAGGGTATTGTATATTTTAGTAATAAGCCCTTTGTCTGTTGTGTCATTGCTAATGATCTTCTCTCATTCTGTGGATTCTCTTATAATGCACTTGGTGAAGTCTTTTGATGCACACAGGCATTTTATCCTTAGTATATCCCATCTGTCAGTTTCAGCTTCTTCTGTGTGTGTCCTTCCCTATTTCAGTTAGCCTGTGTATTCCCTGTGCCAAGGTTCTCAGGTTTGTCCTTGTTCCTTCATTGATGGCCCTAATAGTCTGTGGTTTTACTTTGAGCTCTGTGATCCACCTTGAGTTTGTTCTTGTGCACAGAGTGAGGTAAGGATCTAGCTTCGTTTTTCTCTATGATCAGATCCATTTTTTCCTGAACCACCTGTTGCAGAGGGCATCCATTACCAATTTGATGTTTTGGGGGCCCTTATTGAAGATCAGTTGTCTATATGCTGCTGGGTTTTTAAAAAAAGGTATTATGTTGCCAATATCTTTTTTTTTAAATTGGGGGTTCTTACAGCTTTTATCACAATCCATACATATATTATTGTGTCAGACATACCTGTACATATGTTGTCATTTTCTTTATACTTGAGACCCTGGCATCAGCTCCTCATTTTCCCACCCGCCCTTCCTTCTCCTCCCTCTCCCATGTCCCCTTGGTAATTTATAAATTATTCTTTTTTTTCATATCTTATGTTGCTGTTTTATTTCTGGGTTTTCTAGTCATTTCCATTGGTCTAAGCCTCTGCCATTATACAAGTATCATGCTCTTTTGAGCACTGTGGTTGTGTAGTATATTTTAAAGTCAGGTTGAGCAATCCTTTTGACTTTGTCTTCTTGAGGAGTTCTCTGCTAATTCTGGGCTTTTTCCCTCTCCATATAAATTTGGTAGTCAGCTTTTCCATTTCTTTGAAGAAGATTGTTGGTATTATCATGGTATAGTGCCTTGGGTAGGATTGACATCTTTACTATATTAAGTCTTCCAATCCATGAGCACGGGATATTCTTCCATATGTGGAGGTCACTTTTGCTTTTTTTTAGTAAGGTTCTGTAGTTTTCCTTGTACACATCTTTTGTTTTTTTGGTTAGGTATATCCCTAGGTATTTCAAGTTGTGTTTGGCTATTTTGAAGGGCACTGCCTTCTCGATCTCCTCTTCCGTGGTCTTGTCTGATTTATATAGCAATCCAATAGACTTCTGTTAATCTTGTATCCAGCCAATCCTTCTCATTTCTCTATTGCTGCCAGCACTTCTGTTGAGGAGCTTTTGGGTGTTTCAATGTGTAGAATCATATCATCTGCAAATAATTATAGTTTCACCTCTTCCTCCCCCAGACGAATGCCTCTAATGTCCTTTTGTGGTAATATGTTTTTAGCTAAAACCTCTAGTACGATGTTGACTAGAAGTGAGGTCAAGGGGAATGCTTGTCTGGTCTGCTTTTGCATTGGGGTTGTTTTCATCTTTTCTCCTTTGATTATGATTTTGGCCATTGGTGTTTCATGGATAGTTTGTATTGGAGCTGGAGGAATTCCCCTTCCATTATTATCTTCTTCTGTGTCTTAATTAGGGCGTTGGATGTTGTCAAATGCTTTTTCTGAGTCTAATGATATTATCATGTGGTTCTTATCCATTTTATTCTCAATGTGATGGATGTTGATGGGCTTTCAGATGTTTAACCATCCCTGCATCCCTGGAATGAATCCCACTTCGTCATGATGGATGATTTGCTTAATATACTTTGTATTCTATTGGCCAATATTTTGTTAAGGGTTTTTACATCGATGTTCCTTAGAGGTAGTGGTCTGTAGTTTTCTATTCTTGTGGGATCCTTGCCCAGTTTGGGTATCAGTGTTTTATTAGCTTCATCGAATGAGTTTGGGAGTTTACCATCTTTTTCTAATGTTCTGGAATAGTTTTCTTAGGATCGGTGTCAGGTCTTCCCTGGACACTTAGTAGCATTCTCCTGTGAAGCTGTCTTCAATTGATAGGGGTTTATTGAGGTTCTGGACTTCTATCTGGGATAAAGTAACGAGGGATTGTTTTTCCAAGTATTTGTCCATATCTTCCAGGTTGTCAAATTCATTGGCGTACAGATTTTCTTAGTGGTTTGTAGTTATCCTTTTAATCTCATTAGGATCCATTGTGATTTCCCCTGATTCATCCCTCATCCTGACTATTGATGTTTGCTCCTTCTTATCCTTGATTAAGTTTGCCAGTGGTCTATGAATTCTTTGACTCCTTTCAAAGAACCAGCTTTTTTTTTTTGCTGCATTGATTTTTTTGCATTGTTCTCTTGTCTTCCCACTCCTTTATCTCTGCCCTGATTTTAATTATTTATTTTCTTTTACTATTGGAGGGATTGTTCTGTTGACTCTTCTCTAGTTGCTGAAGATTTTGTGATGGTGTATGAGTCACGAGTCTCTCTTCATTTTTCATCTGTGCATTAATCACTATCAAACAACCACTGATAACTGCTTATTCTGTGCCCCATAGATTTTGGTATGTTATTCTCTCATTCTTGTTAATTTTTAAAAACTTCCTAATTTCCTCTCTAATTTGGGACCATACCCACTCATTCTGCAGAAGATCATTATACATCTTCCAATTGTTTGTCCTTTTTATTATCTCCAATATTATGATGTGGTGGTCCAAGAGGGATGTCTGAGTGATCTCTATGTGTTTGAATTTATTCAGGCTCTACTTGTGCCACAGCATGTCATCTATTTTTGAGTATGAGCAATGTACACTTGAAAAGAAGGGGAATTCTTTTGCATTTGGGTAGAGCGCTCTATGAATGTCTATCAGGTCAAGTCGCCTAATTATGGTGCTTATCTCTGTAGGTTCCTTGTTGAGTTTCTTTCCTGGTGACATAGCTTTCTCTGACAGTGGTGTATTAAAGCCACCTGCTATGATTGTTGAGTCTGTGATTTCTGTTTTCGTTTTTTGAAGAATTTGTTTGACAAATTTCACAGGTCTCTTGTTAGGCGCATATATATATTATGCTCACTCATTCTCGATCTACTGACCCTTTTAGCATTATATAGTGACCATCCTTAACTCTTGCTATGATTTGCACCTTAAGATCCATTTTGTTCAAGATTAGGATTGCAACTCTTGATTTTTTTTTTTTTTTTTTGGTTGCTGGTTTGCTTGGTATATTTTTCACTAGCCTTTTATTTTTAGCCTATATTTGCTTGTAAGCTGAATGTGTCTCTTGCAGGGAACAGATTCTTGGGTTATGTTTTCTGAGCCAGTCTGCAAGCCTATCTCTTTTAAGGGGCAAATTCGGTGTTGACATTGAATTATTACCACCAGCTGTGGATTGATTGTTGTCATCTCAAAACTTTTGTATTGGGTGGTTTCCTATCTCCCCACATAACATTGTGCTGAGTGTATGTGGCCAGGGGCTTCATTCTTGCTATGTTTCACCATTGAGGCAATGTTATCTTGGTGGTTGTTTTTGGCATGTTGACTTCCAGGTGGGGTTGTGCTATGTGATGGTATTCTATTTGTACTTGGTGAATTTTGCTTTCTGACCACAGTGAGTCAGCAAGTGTTTCTTTTCAAGGCTGGGTGTCTTATAATGTACTCTTTGAGTTTTACCTTGTTTGGGAGGGACTCTTACCTCTCTGTCTATCATCATAGATAGTTTAGCAGGATAAGAAGATTCTTGGATTGGCATTGTTCTCTTTCAATTTACAGACGATGTTACTCCACTCTCTCCTCCTCTTCATGGTATCTGAAGATAGGCCTGAGCATAGTCTTACCTGACTACCATTGTATGTGACTGCCCTTTTTTGTCTAGCTGCTCTTAAGAGTTTTTCATTTTCCTCAAAGTTAGATAACTTAACTATTATGTACCTTGGTGATTTCTTACTGGCATTTAGTCTAATTGGTGTCCTTTCTGGTTCCTATATTATTGTCTGATTCTCATTCATTAAGTTGTGGAAGTTTTCTTCCAGGAATTCCATAGCTACTTTAGTGGGTGACTTCTTCGTTGTGTCTTGTTCTGGCATTCCTATTGTTCGAATATTGTTCCTATTTATAGCATCTCTCATTGATCTCAGTTTTTCTTCCACTTCCTTGATTGTCTTGTTTGACTGTTTTTCCCATTTGTTGAAGTCTACCTGGTTGTCCTCCAGATCACTAGTATGATTCTCCACGTCTTCTAGTCTGTTGGTGAGGTCTGTTATCTTTTGTTTTTTGCTTCCATTACATCGCCCCTTAACACTTGTATTTCTCTTTGGTGTGTGGACTTCATCTCAATTGTTGTGCCTTTATTCTGTATTGCTTCCCTCATATCCTGTACAACTCAAGGAGGATTTTTCGGGTTTTTTTCTGTGGCAGATCAATGTCTGTTAGGTTTAGGACCATCTCTGTTGTTGCATTTTGTTTCTCTTGTTTTTTGGTCGAGAGTGTTGAGGTAGGTTGCTGCTTGCATGTCGTTTTGGTGACATTAGGTGCCATATTCCCAAAAGACACGGGTCCCTGAGCTTTCTCTCTATGGGACTTGTAAGAGTCATTGTGGGGACTGCTTGTGGTGTACTGTGTTTGGGTATAGGGCTACTGCATAAGGGAAGTGCCGCAGCAGTTTGGTGGCCGGCAGCAGCGGGAGTGCTTGGAAGATGGCCTGTGACTGGTGCTTGTGGATATGATGCTGGAGCAGGCCAAGGAGTGCCTAAGCTGGTTGGGACACCACAAATCTGAGCCAGAAGCTGTGGTTCACAGAGAGACTGTAGGTAATCCCTGAGGTTGTTTTCCCCCAGTGGAGTGTCTATGGAGCCATGGCAGTGCCACAGGAAAGCCCCAGTGTTGGGGGTGGACTGGAAGAGAAGCTCTTTGGGCTCCTGGAGGCAGAGAAGCTATGGGGCCACACCTGATGCATGGAAAACTTGGGGCTGGAGGTAGCCTGGCAGAGAAACCACTAGTCCGGGATAGACTCAACAGAAAGCTGTGGTGTCCAGGGCAGTCCTGCTGGACAATCTGCAGAAGACAGCAGGTAGGTTCTGGCTGTGGCTTTAAAAGCCACAGTCACTTGCTGTGGAGGGATCTGGCCACAGGCTAAAGGGTTGAGGTTGGACATCATGTAGTTATTGAAGAGTTCCATTTATGGCTGTTGGAGCCCCGCATGGATTGCTTGTGGGCTTTGGCCACAGTGGCACAGGTTGCGGTTGGTAGCTAAGTGAAACCCCAAGTGTAGGCACCTGAGTTATGTGTCGGTGACAGGGTTCAGGTGGGCTCCAAACCCGGTGGGTATGGCACGGACTGCTGGTGTGTGTGGGGCCATTTTCTGTGGGACTTGCCTTGGACAAACTGTAGACAGGGTCTAGCCATGGCCCATGGGGCCTTGGAATGGCAGTGGGAGGGTATAAGGTGTGGTGATGGGGTACCTCATGGGGAGAAGGGGCCTACTCATGGCGCTGAGTGTCATTGGTGAATTTTGGGCATTGACTAGGGGGTCTTGAGTGTGGCTAGCTGGGGAGGGGAAGGTCATCTCCATGGCCCAGGGAATACTCTGGATTTCTACAGGAGCTAATTCACTTACCTGAATCCCCCACTTGGCCTCCTAAATGGTGACTTTACTGATCTCCACCAAGCCCTTGATGCAAGCTGCTTACCTGGGTGCCATCCTGCTGGAAGTCTGTAAAGTCTGCCTTGATGCTGGTAATTCTACAACTGGGTTTCAATTATTTTACATACCAGGGCAAAGAAATCCTTCTGAAAGGAAAGTGCCACAAAGGGAGAATTTTGCCTGGCACCATCTCGTCCCAGCGCTGTTGTCCAGGTTAATAAGGTCTGAGGCAACAGAGATGTTCTCAGGATGGCCCTTTCCTGCAGAAGGACATCACGCTTGCTAAATTAGCAGGCCAGTGAAAAAGAGGAAGACCCTCAATGAGATGGATGGACACAGTGACTACAACAACGGGGTCAAAAATAACAATAAATATGAAGACGGCACAGGACTGGGCAGTGCTTCCGTCTGTTGTACATCAGGTTGTTATGAGGTGGAACCTTGGCATCACCTAACAACAGCTTAAAGATTTTTAGCAGGATGTGGCTTGCTCTTGGTGGTAGTGGTGGTGCAGTGGGGCGGGCAGGGTTGTGTGTGTGTGAAGAGAGCTAAAACATCTTATTTTGTTTGTTCATACATTTGACTTTTGTCCAGGCATGTTCATATTACAGATGCCTTTCATTTAAACCACTCTTTAGCAACATTATAGGACATCATTATGGAACATTATAGAGCATCGATCCAGTCTATCTTGATGCTAATAGGGAAAAAGTCAACCACACACATGATTCTGGGGTAGCTAAGGACCCGTGATTAGCTAATGAAGTTTTCATATTGGGAAAATTATTATTTTCTTTTCAAAATGTGTTGAATGTCAAGCTCTTTTTCTCAAGTTTTGAGGGAAAATATTTGGATAATTTCAGGATAGGTACTATGCTACCTTGGCTTGGTGATGGTTACATGAAGTGTTCCCTTTTTGAGAACTCAATCGAGCTTCAATGCTTTCGACTTGTACATTGTTATATATACACTTATATAAAACTTCCATTTTAAAGTTTATTTTAATAAGAAAAAAATTAGCAGCCAAACTATTTAAATTTTTTTCTTTTAGCTATATCTGTACTTGTTGTGTTTAGCCACTAGAATTGTGGAGTTTGCTACATCAGCTAAAGCTACCATGACAAACACAGAACTGTAGAGGCTAGCAAATTGTCTGCTGAGTGGGTCGGTTTCAGGTTCTATTATTATGGCTTATTTATTGGAAGACAACTGGGTTGAGAATATTAAATGGTATGTATATAAAGTGAGGTAGTGTGATTAAAATGTAGTGAAAAAGAAAAAAAATGACCTGCTGAGTTTCGAGCCTATAAAATGAATATTGATTGCCTCTATGGTTCTGCATTTGCCATGGCCGTTTTAGCAATTATAACAAACTCCACCATTCAAGTAGCTTAACACAATAAAAGTAGACATGCCTAAAAAAACTTAAAATAGTTTTGGCTCTAAAATTTTCTTATTAAAATAAATTTAATAAAATGGAAATATATATATATAGAACAACACACAAGTCAAAAATGTGAAGCTCAATTAAGTTATCAGAAAGTGAACACCTCATGTAACCAAGTCAGGAAATAAAGCATTACTGGCACCCTTGGATCACTGCTCACAGTCCCCCAAATCACTTCCTCTTCCAAATTTCTTTAAACAACCACTAACTTGATCAATAATACCATACATTAGTTTTGCTTGTTTTTATATTGTACATAAATAGAACCATATATTATATATGCTATAGTGTTTGAATTATTTGGTTCTATGTTTTGCAGCTAAAATAACAAGTCAATCTGTCTCGGAAGAAGGGTGGCCAGAGTGCTTCTTAAAGGCAAGGATGGTGAGACTTCATACCTTGGACCTGTTGTCAGGAGAGACCAGTCCCTAGAGAAGGACACCGTGCTCAGTAAAATGGAGGGCAGTGAAAAAGAGGAAGGTCCTGAAGGAGATGGATTCACACAGTGGCTGCAACAATGGGCCCAAGCACAGCAAAATGGTAAGGATGCCCCAGCACTGGGCAGCGTTTTGTTCTGTTGTGCATTGTGGATTGGAACTGACTTGATGGCACCTAACAGCAACAGTAACAACAGCGTGTTTTGTGGCATTCATACATATGATTGCATATAGCAATGATTCATCCATTTTCTTTACTTTTTGATAATATACCATTTATTCATACTTTGTTGATGGATATATACATTATTGTGAGAAATGCTTCTAAGAAAACTCCTACACATTTTTTGGGGGTATACATATCCTATTGACATGTAATATGAATAGCATTGTTGGAAAACACCAGTTTGGGAGTGGTTGTACAAGTGTATACTTCCTTCAGCAGGGTGCGCATGTTTCTCTTGCTTCTCATTCTCACCAACACTTGGTATTGTCATTCTTTTACATTTGAACTAGTTGGTGGGTGTTAATCAACTTGATGGCAGTGGAGTAAAATGACATTTACTTCTAAAAGTCACAGCAGTTGCAATTAACTCAGTGTGGTCAAGTTCCTGATGGAATCTTTTGTGAAGCAGTCAGCAGGTGTGGGAAGAATAATGTACAGCAACACTTCCTTAATCTGGTCACACAGCCTTGATACATTTGAGGAAGGTTTCACTCAGTGTGTGACCTACTTTTAGTATAGATCGATTCTGTGTGAAAGGTACCTCACTTCTCCTGGATCTGGATCCTGCATCTGGTTCATTAACCTTGTGTGGTACCTCTTGTAGATGCCAGGAGCCATCAATGGACTGTCCATCTCACATTTATTCAGCTCTGCATCCACCAGCTGGTGGTCTTCCTGTTTCATTTCCTGCTTCTTGTTCAATAGCCCCTGCATCTACCAGAGTCAGGAGAAGCCTCCTGCTTACATTTGACCCACAGACTTGAACCCTACTGGATGTCTACCGCTTCCTGGGCCATTATTGGATACAAGTCTCTTTTTATATACATAATCATGTATGTAAAATACCAAGCCATGGTATTTCCAATCACCTTATAGGTATGTAAAAGTTGGACTTGGAAAAAGGAAAATAGAAAAAGAAGCAATGTATTTGAATTACAGTGAAGAATGTCGAAAGTACCATGAATTGTCCAAAGAACAAACAGATCTGTCTTGACAGAAGTACAGCCAGAATGCTCCTTAGAGGCGAGCAAGGTGGAACTTTGTATCCTGCTCTTTGGACATGTTGCTGGGAGAGACCCGTTCCCAGAGAAAGACATCATGTATGGTAGAGTATTGGGGCAGCCTAAAGAGGAAGACTTTTAACAAGATGGATCAACACAGTAGTTGCATTGACGGAATTAAATTTAAGAACGATTTTGAGGATGGCACAGGATGAGGAGTGTTGTGCTCTGTTGTGTATAGTCAGGTGACCAGATTTGAACATTGGTAAAGCGGGACACCATTGATAAAACTCATATCCTGGCGGAATAGCCACATGGCCGCCGAAAACTGTATACCCTAGCTTGTCGTGCATTCTTTCCAAAAATTGGGACTTTTTAAAAACGCCATGGGACATGGGAGAAATTTTTAAAAATCGGGACTGTCCCGCCTTAATATAGGGTTGCTATGAATTGGAATCCACTGATGGCACCCAGCAATAATAACATTCGTATAAGCTTCACTAGTTTTACTTCTCTACAGAACCCAGCCTAACACAAATACTAATGTGTTCTTCTTGTCTTTGAAACTCTTCAAGTTTTTGTATTATGAATATTACTGTATTTGATGTATAGTTGTCCAAATTGTTTTATCTTAATTGTGATTTACATCCTTTATCATTGTAGAATACCTTTTCTTGCAGTGTACTATTTTTTGGCCTGGATTTAACTTCATGTAATAATCAGACTATGGCACCTTCCTTTGCCTAATACATGCATATTTTGTGCATTTTGTTATTTTAAACTTTTTCAGAATATCAGTGTTCAGTATAGACTTGAATTTCATATTGTCATCCAATATGCCTATGTTTTCCTTTGAAGAGTAAGTTTAACCTTTTAAATTTATTGATATGACAAATAATAATCTCTTTATATTAATATAATATTTATTAACTTCCTCTTATGATCAGTTGATAGAATCAGTGTTATCATTTTCTCCCTGTCTTCTGTCTCTTGTTCCCTCATACTACAACAATACTTGAATCTTCCTGTTTGCCACCAACCTGATTCGTAAAATTAGATCATTCATTCTTGAAATTTTTTTAATGCTTAAATAACATCTATTGTTCTTAGCAGAATCAGTGTATTTATTCTGCCTTTCACATTCTTCCTTTCTTTATCAACTTTTACTATTTATAATAATTTTTCTTTTTCAGGAGGTAAAATATTTATATTTTGCTTTTTTACCTTATACTTACTTTGCTTTATGATCCAAAATATAATTAGGAGGGGAAGCTGAATTCCACCATCTCTTTGCCCTATGTATTCAGTTGTGTCTTGATTGGGTGAAATGTGGCTTCTAGTGGATTCCTCAAGGGAGGTGTATGCAGCTGGGGTTTTATGTAAACCCCAACCATAATGTTTCTGGATATAACATCGTTGGGTCCCACTTTATTTTCTTGAGGAGTCTATAGGTGTGAGGAATCTGAGGTTAGGCTATGTTCTCTCCTAATTCTTTTGCCTAAAAGTTACAATCTGCCCAAATTGTACATTCTTAATATTTGAACTCTGGTAATTTTTTAATTATCCATGGGCATTGTGTTTCTTTAAATAGATAGGTATAATTTAAAAAATTGTATCTTAAAATATATGTTTTCCCCAGAATTCATCTTCCTTCGTTGGGGATTGTCATCATGTTTATGCTGGCTCTCCTTGAAATGGCTTTCATACCAATCATCTTCCTTCAGACTATCTTAAACTGAATTTCTAATTTTCTCCTTTTTAAAAGTTGCTACTTAAATTTTCTCCTTTTAAAAATTTGTTTATTTTTCCCTTTTCTCCTTTTGATTTTGCCTGTATTTCTGTAGAGGCTTTATGTTCTTCTTCCCTTAGTGCTGCAAACTCATATTTACTTCCTTCTTTCATTATTTTTCCCCCTGAATTCACGTTCCTGTGCTTCATTCTCATTTTGATAGAGATTAAATATCTTTAATTTTAATTTTTCCATACCAGTATTTATTTGTGTTCTCTATTGTCATTTGTTTTTCTTGCTATTTTTTCTCATTTTTAAAAACTCATTATCCTGGAGTATATCCTAGGCAATTGTATTCTTTTATTACTCAACTGTAAAAGAAGCAAATTATTTTTGATCCTTTAACTATGTAAATTTGGAAACCAACAGGAGCAGTGCTACCCTGTCTTATAGGGTCACTATGAGTCGGAATTTACCGGATGACAGTGAGTCTGGGTTTTGGTTTAAGTATATATGAGAGGACTCCAAAGTATGTTGTGATTAGCTGAACATTTTCAGTGATTCAGGATTTTGTATGTGAGCTCATTTCAACGTTACTTCTTTTTATCCATGAAGATAGTGCCAATGAAACAATATGGAGCAGCTCTCTATAAAACAAGGCACCACTGTGCTCTTATTACAAACTAAAATGTGTGTGGTGGCGTGCCCCTTGTTCACAGTGTATTTTAGTTGTCTCACTCTTTGTGGTAGCCACAGCTGAGCTCTATCTTCTCTCCAGAGTCCTCCCCGCCCGCCCTCACTTCGTCCTATATGGTCCCTTTTCAATTATAGTGTTTGAAACACTTCTAATTATCAAATTTCCTTGGGTTGGGTAGGTTGGAGTGTTGCCACATGTTAGAAAACAGAATTCAAATCAGTGCCTGAGCTAGTAACCTGGGGAGGAATGAGGAAATAAAATTCTGACTTCAGTCATTGCAATGGGTGATATGTGGTAGAAAAAATATTTTGTGATTTTGTTTCCCTTTTTGAATATACTTGTCCTATACATTTACCTTGGATATGGCTTTACAAGAAAAACAAGGCGACAACCATCTCTGGGGTGTGACTTTGAGAGCTTGCACAAGGCTGCTCTGGCCGGAAGACAATCCTCCACTGGCCTTTCTTTATGCCTGATTTTCCAAGACATCAACAAATTTTTTTGAGTCTGCCCTTTCTGTCATCTTTCAAAATGTAGACGTCCATGGGTTTGGCTATGTATTAATGGTACATTTTAATAAGTAATATGCTTAACGTAGGTTTCCTGGGTGCTACAAATTGTAAGCACCGTGCTACTAGCTGAACGTTTGGATGTTTGAACCCAACCAGAGGCATCTTGGATTTGGCCTATCGAGTTGGTCACAGCTTGGAAACCCACCGGAGCAATGTTATGCTGCATGCACATGGTCATCACGAGTTGAAATGGAGTCACCATCAACTAACAACAGCTGTAACAGCAAGCTGGAGCCACCTGCCAAACGCCTACTCATCCCAATGGGTCCCACTTACATTAGTCATTTTGGGGACTTGTAGCAAATGTACGATGCACTTAGAAAGTAAAGTACTTAATTTTCCTGTTTCTCAACTACTTTACCTTTTAACACTACTTTGCCTAAAGCAGCAGCCCTCAACCTGTGGGTTGCGATCCCTTTGAGGGTCAAACGACTCTTTTACAGGGGTCTCTCGACTGATAACAGCAGCAAAGTGACAGTGATGAAGTAGCAACGAAAATAATGTCATGGTTGGGGGTTCCCCACCACATGAGGAACTGTATGAAAGGGTCGCGGCATGAGGAAGGTTGAGAACCACTGGCCTAATGGCAGAAAACAAACCCATTCTTGTTAGTTCATTAAACTGAGTCACTCCCAGGTTGCCTATGAGTTCTATGGAAACACAACTGCTTTCAGGATTTCCTGTGGAATGCCTGAATTAAATGTAGTGCATTTGGATATTTGCCTCACCTTTGAGCTGCGTTTAATTTGTGGGAGTACTTGCAAGTTGGGAAGGCATTTGGGAGGGCATCAAGCCATATATCTTTTTCAGGGGCCACTTTTGGCTGAACCTTTGCCATTGATACCTGCCCCTCTAGGTTATGTGAAGACACACAATGCTTTCTGGCCTTTGGGGTCGTTATCAAAAGAGAACAAATTATGTCTCCTATCTTCAAGGACAGAGCTATGTACCACATGATCTCTACTACCATGTGCCTTATCCTGCTTGCAAGACACCGCACACTTGATGCCTTCCCCTCTCACAGCTAACTGCTGGGAGTCATGTAGGTGGATGCTTGAGTTATGCGCACATGGAATAGCCTGGTGCTCTAATTTCAAAAGTTTTTACTGACTCTCAAGTCCAGGAATTTATTTCTCACAAACCCCAGCCAGCACTTGCTAACAAAAGCTTTGGCTTTCACGTCAGTTTGTTCTGGTAGCAGATTTAAAAGTCTATTTAGAAACGCAAAAGCTGAGAATGAGCTAATTCTTTGTCTTTTGCTTCTTGCTATAAATATGCTATTCCGTTTTTAGAGCATGGGTGTTTCTGACTGTATGGGGGAGAATCACCATCCAGGCATTGTGGGAATCTAAAGCAAAGTACTTTGATATTTAAGAAATGAATCAACTGCAGGAGACTTCTTTGATGTCAAGAGCAGATTAGATTAGATGCTAAAGTTACATGCTGATGTGACCTGTGTTTCTATGATGCAAGATGTGTGCCTCACTAAACTCTGAGCACCATGACAGATCCGAGGAAAGGGACCAAGAGCAGAAGAGTCATTTAACAGCGCTTCATGCATTTTGCTCCTTCAGGACGCTTTCTGCCCCTGGGTACTGGAATTCTCCTGCTGCCAGGCTGATCCCTTCTCCCCAGCTATGCAAAGTCTATGTGGTGAATGCTTAGTCTCTGCCAAGTCCTGTTCTTGGACCTTGGGTTTTGGTGATGAGCCCGGCATAGCCTCAGGCTTGTCATGGTGCTCAGAATTTAATGAGGCATACAACCTCCATCATGGAAACACAGATCACGTATGTATGCACTTGGATAGGAGAATTCTGGTGCCCAGGGGCAAAAAGAGTTCTGGGTGGACAAATGCATGTGGCGCACTTCAATTACTCTTCAACCCATGGTCTTTATCACTCCCACCAAATGGCTGTGTGGAAACTTGCAAACAGAATGTAAGGAACTCTAATGAGGAGGTTGGTACAAAATGAGCCATCTCAGATGCAGAAGAGGAGACTGTCGTGGCTATCAAGAAAGAAGAACCGTGCCTGGGGTGTGGGAGGGTGTTGGAGGTCCCTCTGTGGATGAATGGCGGCGGGGTCAGAGGTTGTAGTACTGATAGCATGAGACAGAGTGGCGGATTTCCTGGCCCAGGGAACAAATAGAGTGTAGTGTCTTTGGGCGGGAGGCTGGCCAGCAGAGCAGGGTTCCCTTTGAGCACTTATCAACCGTAAAGGAACTTTGTGACACTTGGTTCAGCAAGGCAGAGACCCAGAGACAGAGTGATTAAGGTCAATGACCAGAGAGAGAGATGTGCCAGCAGGCATGGCTGAGAAAGGTACTGGGACAAGAACACTGCACCCTTAACATTCGTGATCATAATTTGTAACATGCAAACTTTCTAACAGACCCTACAATCACGCCTATTTTCTGTGAGTGCTGTGTGGCCATTACAATGGATTATTGGACCCAGCAGACAAATACACTGCTTTGGGAGGCATGCTGGGTGGAAGCATGGAGCAAAGAAGGTTGAAAGCGGAGGCAAGTCTTGAATCATCCTGGGGAAGGATGTGGAGTTGGACTATCCCCACTTCCGTTGTCAGAAGGAGGCCAGATGTGGCCTCATGTTGTTTCCTCGAGGCAGATTTTAGTTTGCAGATTGTCAACTTGCCCCTTTGGTTTACAGATGGGCTATGGGGATGCTCATAGACTAAGGAGGACTCGAAGGTTGCTCTGGAACCAACCCCTGGATGCAGACTCTGTGCCCTCCATAGGGTTCCAGGAGATACTGTGTTAGTTAGGAATGAGTTCTGGGTCAGCAGCGTAGTGCTGTCCAGTGAGCACTGGACTGCTAACAGCCAGGCCAGCCGTTCAAACCAGCCACTCGGAGGGAGGAAGATAAGGTTGTCTTCGCCCATAAAGATTTTGCAGCCTCCGAAACACTAAATAGGGTTGCTATCAGCCAGAACTGTTGTGATGAAAGCTACCCCCACAGCTAGTTAATTTTCAGGAGCAACCTGCTGGCAACAAACCCGAGAGCAGTGTGTATGTAATGAAGGACAGTGCAGTGGGGCAGGGGTGGGAGGGAACAAAAGCAACTCCTTTGCATACAGGTCACACTATTGTCATCAGCCTGGAAGGCTCCTTACACAATCTCCTCCCACACTCTGCCCCTTGCAGCATCCCCCAAACACCAGCTGCTTGTAGTCCTGGCTCACCACAGAAGGGTCTCTGTGTTGCCATGGTGAGGACGACATTTCATGAAGCTCAGCACTCACGGGATCTGCACTGGGTTCAAAGGTTCCCTGCAGAACAAGTATCTTTGCTTAAAGAAACCAAATAAGTTAAAAATAGCAATCTGGTAATTCATAGCTTAAAACAAAAACTAAACAAAAAAAAATCTGTTGGGCTGTCAGGAAATTGGCGCGTTGTCTGTGTTTTCATAATTTGAAAAGTATATCTGAATCTTTCTTGTCAGAATTAATTATTTGGGGACTTTAGAAGCAATATATTCAATCTAGGAGCAAAACGGTGGAAATTCCCGACTTGGAAGCAGATGGTGAGATTTCTTACTCCTTTGGCCCTCAGGACATCCTGGCACCTAGCTGCTGCTCCAGAAAAGGGGATAGTGTCATGGCAGTCCCTGTGAATTGCTCTTCCTCAGAAGGACACAGGAGGAAAATTTATATAGGGCTTAGCTAAATCTCTGTATGGCCCAAGGGAAGTGTCAGAGGCATGACATTAGCCCTGGCGCTTGATGTCAGAAAGGAAAATTTGGTTAATGGATTCAGAGACGAGGAGGAAGACTCTGAGACAGTGACCTAGACTTTTGAATTTTGTCATTGCTGTTAGTTGCCAGCACGTTTTCTCCAACTCATGGCCACCTTAAGCCTGGCAGAATGGAGCCCTGCCCAGTGCGGTGCCATCTTCACGGTCATTGGCGTGCTTGAGTCCATTGTTTTGCCCATTTTGTAGTGCTTTCCGATGTCTAGGCTGTTCAAACGCAGCCATCACGTCTTGTGAGAAGGTGAGACCATCTTGGAGCCCATACAGAGCAGTCCTGCTCTGTCCTCTGTAGGATGGGAATCGACTTGGCAGTGGGTCTGTCATGCTGACACCATAGAGGGTCATCTCAGGGAACAGTGGAGCCCCCGCAGGGAGAGTAAGCCGCTCCTGGCCTGGGAGGACCTTGGATGCCAAGATAACATTAACACTTGCCATGAAGTTAAGGTTGACTCATGGCAACTCCCCCTATGTCAGCGTAGAACTGTACTCCATAGTGTTATTGGGGGCTCTGACAGCTCTTATCACAATCCATACATATATCCATTGTGTCAAGCACATTTGTACATGTTGCCATCATCCTTTTCACAACATTTGCTTTCTACTTGAGCCCTGGGTATCAGTTCCTCATTTCCCCCCACCCCTTCCTCGTGAACCTTTGATCATTTTAAAATTATTATATCTCTCTTGTCTTACACCGACCACTATCTCCTTTCACCGACTTTTCTGTTGTTTATCCCCCTGGGGAGGGGGTGTTATATGTCAATCATTGTGATCGGTTCCCTATTACTTGCCCCCCCCTTCTTTCCCTTCCCCTCCTAGTATGGCCACTCTGATTATTGGTCCTGAGGGGGTTTATCTGTCCTGGATTCCCTGTGTTTGGAGCTCTTATCTGTACCAGTGTGCATGTTCAGGTCTAGCTGGATGTGTAAGGTAGAATTGGGGGTCATGATAGTTGGGGGTGGTGGTGGTGAAGCATTAAAGAACTAGAGGAAAGCTGTATGTTTCATCGGTGCTATATTGCACCCTGACAGGCTCATCTGTTAACCTTCTTGTAACCCTTCTGTATGGGGGTGTCCATAGGATTTTTGACGACTGATTTTTCGGAAGTGGCTTGCCAAGCTCACAAGGCACCTCTGGCTGGACTTGGGCTTTCCGCCCTTAGGTTTGCAACTGAGTACACGAACTGCTTGTCACCATTTGTACCACCCAGGGACTCCTGGGAAGCCTCAGGTCTTGGGGCACCTGGCTGGTTTCTGGCAGTGGAACGTGCCTTGCAACTCGGGAGTTGTCCTTGGGAGCTTCTTCTGTGGCGCGCTGTCCATTGCCTATGCGCGCCTGCCCCTTTCCTGGAGCGCAGACATGTGGCCTGCTCTTCTGACTAGTTAGTATTCAGTAACAGAGGAGTGCTGAAGAGGAGGATACTTTATGGGGCAAGGTGACCATTTAAATTTGCCCATGAACGGAGCTTCCCAAGATTCCTGCATTGCGTGCTTCCTGCTCTGAGTGCCTGCATTTGTGATTACCTTGAACAGGAAGATGCTTTCTGTAATTTTTCATCATGAGTCTGCTTAATTATCTTTCTTTCACCTCTCTCAGGGGCCTCAATTCAATGAAAAAGGGATAATTTTGGCTGCTAAAAAATTGAGCTTTGCGGCTCTAGTCAATATTTTCCATTACCATTGTCATTTCTTGATAAGCCTCGTGATAACGGAATTGCACACGAGCCCTTTATGAGGATTTTGACAAATGTACATGCAAAACCAAAGTAATTTCAGTGGCTCATGGTTCGAATTCTAGGGGCCTTGGCCAAAAGGGCTGGGGCAGCCTCCCTTTTATGGATGTACAACTGCAGAGGGTTAGTGTCCGGTGGTCTGGAGGGCAGATCATCCTGAACGTGTGTGAATATTCATGAGCGACAGAAATGGGAGACTTTGAGCCTGGAGCAAGGGGAGATAGGAGCCATAAACATGAACCACCTGGGAGGGGAGACGAGAGGCCATTTATGGAGATGAGATGCAGAAAGTACTTGATAAACGATATTGATAGGAATGAAACCGGGCCAGCTACAAGCCCCGAGAGTGACTGAGATTATAATGAAAAATAGAAATAGAAAGACCCTTGCTGAGTGTTTTACATACACTCTTTCATTTTTATCCTCCCAACAACTCTGAAAGGTCGATATTATTAATCTGATTTTATAGGGCTGGGATTAACACCTGCTTTTTTTTTCTCCTGAGGCCAAAGGCTGAACTCCACACAGCACTGCATTACCTCTCTAGGCTGAGGTCTTCCTAGTAGGAGGGGATCTTAGCTTGAAGTTAAACTGCTCATGCAGGGATTCAGCTACGTGTCAAGGACCAGGGGCATTTGAGAAAGGATTTCTCGGTGAAAGGGAGAGAGTGGAAGCTTTCCGGCTGAGGTGAGAGTCTTCTAGGTGAAATGAAAGACTCATATTAACTATAGTTTGCATAGGATACTCAAGTTATTCTTTTGTCTAGTCCCAATAAAATGATGCCGAGGCACTAGAAAGACAAGGGCTACAAATAAAGAGTGGGGGAGGTTTGCCACCAAGAAGACTGTAAGTCAGTGGAGGCAAAAGGCATCTCTTCTTGGGGACATCATGAGCAAAGCAAACATGAAGTTCATGGAATGTGACCATTCTCCATGTTTTCGGAGAGCATGCTGGAACTACAAAATGTCTGGGGAGTCAGCAAATGGAAGAGCTGGACTGGGCAGTTTGGACCAGAAATCAGAACATACCAGCAGCAATAAGAGTCTGGGTGGGTTCCAGAAAGAAAGCAGGACTTACGTCAAGACAGAAATCCACTAGACCTCCTCTGGAAAAATTGTGAAGGACTCTGAACTAGGCAAATCAAATCAAATCGCTGATTCTTTCATTGGACCTACTGGGGGTTGTAGAGAGCTCCTGCTCTTTTCTCTTCTAAAAGGGTTGGCCTCTTTCATTGTCTGACCTAATTTGCCTACAGTACCAAATTTATCTCAGCATTTCTGAAGATGACTCTGTCCATAACTGTTTCTTTTATTTATTTTTTTCACATTAACCGGAGTTGTTAAGAAAATGGGTCATAGTCAAGAAGAGATAGTGATAATCGTTAGCAGAAGCTCAAGGTGGGACTCATTTCTGTCTACTATATATGGGGCTTATGATGACAAGTTTCATTTTGTTATAGTTGATCATGTAAATTTTGGTAACTATCTCTCTAGACCTCAGTTTCTATATTTACAAAATGAGATGGCTGGACTAGATGATGTAGACATTATTTTGAGCCTCAAAGTCCTACCAGTCTGTCTATGGGGTTTTGGATAGAAATGATAGGTGGTGATGTCCTTCTCCAGAGACTGGTCTCTCTGGTCACATGGCCCAAAGTACCTGAGATAAGGCTCCTTGCCTCTAAGGAGTATTTTGGCTGTACTTCTTCCAAGACAGATCTGTTTGTTCTTTCGGCAATGCATGGTACTTTCAATATTCTTTGCCAGCACCATAATTGAAATGCCTTGGTTGTTTTTCTGTCTTTCTTATTCAATGTCCAACTTTCACATGCATATGAGGTGATTGAAAATACAATGACTTGAGTCAGCTGCACCTTAGTCCTCAAAGTAACAACCTTGTTTTTCAATACTTAAAAAAGATCTCATGCATCAGATTTTGTAGGTAGCTTGGGAAATTTTGGTGTTTTCAAGAGTAGCTTGGGAATTCCATAGATTCCCAATGGTAGATCATTTAGGGGCACCTGGTCAAGGGAGGAAAAAGAGCTCTGTTGGCATAGTGGTTGCATGTTGGACTGCTAACCATAAGGTCAGCAGTTCAAAACTCACAAGGGCAACTCTACTCTCTCCCATTGGGTATTAGTCTGCATTAATTAGTCCATCTATTAGTCTGCATCGGCTCAATAGGAAATGAGTTTTGTTTTTTTCTTTGCAAGGGAGATGAGATACCGCAGAGGGTGAACAAAGATGCTAAAAGGCATAGTTCTTTGTTTCTGTGTTTTGCTGATGAATAGTATTAGCTGGAACCAATGATCAATTTATCCAGGTTAGCTGTATCCACCTAAGCTTTGTCGACAAGGCCAGCACCTGATCATTGGTCCTTGTGTTGAGCAGGCTGGTATAAACATTTCTTCCTCAGATGGCCGTCTCTAAAAAATATCACCCAGTATTGAGATGTATAAATGTTGTTTGAAAACTCACATTATTTTCTGGTGATAAAACAATTTTCTTCCTTTCATTATTCCTCCATCAACTCCAATTCACAAAAGGGCTTAGATTCTGAAGAACAGCTCACATAATTGTCTGCCCTGGTAATAAAAGGGCTGCTCTTCTGTTGTGATGGCAACAGAGCAGGTTAGGAATTCAAGTTTGCCCCTGGCCTCTCCACCTGCGATGTATTTGTTGGGAAAAGAATTCTGCATGTGACTCTCTTTGCCCATTTTCTAAAATTAAATTCCTGTGAAAGTTTGCTCCAAATAAGTTGGAGGAAGGGTCAAATTTTTGTACTAACTGGTCGGTAACAGTACAGTTTCTGGTTCTGCCTGGGGGCCCTTTTAAACCGCTTTCTGTGAGAATCAGGAATTTAGCTGAGACTCAACTCGGGCTTTCAGAAACACTTGCCTCTTCCTTCAGTCTAGCTCCCCCCCACCCCCCACCCTGGAAGAATCGCCCTTAATGTGGCTTGCCACTCATCATTCTGCTCTGTCTACTCTTCCAGAACATGCTTGCTTCACGGCTATGCCTTGGAAGCTAGCGCTGATTTCTGGTGCGGAAGGACCCAGGTGATTGGAGGTGGTCGCTGCCTCATTTTAAGGACGTATCTTTTCCTCCATTGTTGGCCCGAAGATAGGGCGCTCACACAATTCATCACCCACAGTGGGAACAGTTTTAGAGAGTGCCTGTTTTTAATTTTAAAATTTATTTTGTGTTTATTTTTGGGGGGGTTCTTACAGCTCTTATCACAATCCATACATATAGCCACTGTGTCCAACACATCTGTACATATGTTGGCATCATCTGTTTCAAAGCATTTTCTTTCTACTTGAGCCCTTGGTATCAGTGGCTCATTTTTTGCCACTCCCTCCCCCACCTTTCCTCCCTCATGTCCCCGGGTAGTTTATAAATTTTTCTTTTTTTTTAGTGTCTTACACTGACTGACTGCTGTCTCCTTTCACCCACTTTTGTGCTGGCCGTATGTTGATTATTGTGATTG
>NW_022111379.1:20397706-20402572 GCF_000313985.2 Echinops telfairi
GTACCTAGCTTGGTGACGGACGCTCAGTAAGTTTATTGAATGGGCCACTGCTTTTACTCCCTTCCTTCCATCCTCCTTCCCTTCTTCCTTTAGCAGTGTCTTAGGCCTTTGATCTCTTCTATGGTTATTTATCTCTTATACACGTGCTGTCGAGTTAGTTCTGACTCATAGTAATGTTATGTACGACAGAAGGAAACACTGCCCAGTCCTGTGCCATATGCACAATTGTTATGTTTGAGCCTATTGTCGAGCTATGATATCAATCCATCTCATCGAGGGTCTCCCTCTTTTTGCTGACCCTCTACCAATTATGATGTCCTTCTCCAGGGATTGTCCTCTTGATAGTGTTCCCCAAGTGTGTAAGACCGTGTTTCATTATCTTTGCTTCTAAGGAGCATTAAGCTGTACTTCTTTCAAGACAGTTCTGCTTATTTTTCTGGTAGTTCATGATATATTCACTAGTGTTCACCAATATCATGATTCAAAAGCATCAGTTCTTTGAGGGGTCTTTCTTATTCATTGCTGAGTTTTTGCATGCAAATGAATTGATTGAAAATACCAAGGCTAAGTGCGTTGTAGTCCTCAAAGGAACATCTTTACACGTCAAGCCTTCAGAGAGATCTTGTGCACGATTTGCCCACTGCATAAGAAGTTTGGTTTGTTGCCTGTTGCTTCCATGAGTGCAAATTGTGGATCAAAGTACAATGAAATCCTTGACAACTTCAGCCTTATCTCCATTGATCATGATGTTACCCATCAGTCCCGTTGTGAGAAATTTTGCTTTCTTTACATTGAGCTTTAATCCATACGGGGGAGACTGCGTTCTTTGATCTTCATCAGTAACTGCTTCAAAATCTCTTCTATTTCAGCAAGTGAGGTTGTGTGATCTGCACATCACAAGCTGCTAAAGAACCTTCCTCCAACCCTAGTGTCACTTTCTTCTTCACATAGTCCAGCTTCCTGGCGTATAAAGGTTGAATAAGTATCATCAGAGGCTATCCCTCTTACACACACCTTTTCTGGTTTTAAACCAGGCAGTGTCTCCTGGGTCTGCCTCGTGGTCTACGTACAGGTTCTGCCTGGATGCAATGGCGTGTTCTGGAATTCCCATTCTTCACAATATTATTTATAGTTTGTTATGATCCACGTACAAATGCTCCAGCATAATGAATAAAACACATCTTTTTGGTATAGCACAAATGATATCCCTCATTTCATGTTGGCTTCTGAATCCAGCTTGAATTTCTGGCAGTTCCCTGTCTATGTGCTGCTACAACTCTTTTTTTATTTATCTTCAGCAATATTTTTCCAACATGTGGGAATAATGGTATTGTGAGATGATTTCTGCATTCTGTTGGATCACCTTCATCAAAAATGGGCACGCATTTGAATCTCTTCCACTTCATTGACCAGCTAGTGGCTAAGGTGGACGCTACGTTGAGGAGGCAGCTCTTCCCTGGTCATATAGAGTACTGAGTGGCTGACGCTCTGTCAGACAATATTCTTCTGCAATTCATAAAGTTCTCATAAGTAGGCGGCTTCTTCCTTCTTCCCAGTCTGTCTTACCTGGAAGCTCTGCTGAAACCTCGACACCATGGGTGAAATATCAGTAGTATATCTTTCAGCATCACAGACACATGCAAGCCCCATTGTGTGACATATTGACAAGGGTAGCAGTCTTTTATAGTATTTGACTTTCTTTTAGTTACAACTTTTTGGACTTCTGTCCTCTGATTTTCTCATTTATTCACTTCCTCCACACTCCGTCTTCTCTGGTCCTGGTGCTTATTGTGCCTGTGTATATCCACCTTCATTTCTCTGCCTGCTCTTCCTTTTCCTTCAAACAGTCTAAGGCGGTTTCCTCTGTGACAATCCCACTGTAGGATACATCTCTCCATGATAAATGATTATGAATGGGGAGGAGGGGGAGGGTAGACCGGGCAGCCTGCCAGCCTACAAAGCCCCTGCTTCTCCCAGAAGTTGGTGCGTGTGGGCAAGCCATTACCTATGCTACTCTTCCTTTGAAGTTTGCTTCTTTTCATGGCACTAGAAGCTAGGATGCTTTCTGTCAATCAGACTGCCTTGTATTGGCTTCTGGGTTTAAGTGAAGGGTGGCCTTGTTTCCTGGGAGCCAACAGTTTTAGATTTGGGGAAGGTCCTTTCCTGGCCCTGGGTAGTTCATAAGAAAGACCAGACTCAGTTGGAAGGAGGATGTTCTGTAGAAGGGCCCTCCCTCTTTGTGCTCACCTTCAGGATCTCCTTGCTGCTTCGGGTGTGCCTCGCTCTGTTTGGGAAACAGTTTTGCTCTTGGTACTTACGCTCCATCCCGGCCTTAGTTCCGAGCCACAAATGAGACCTAGGTCTTTTTGTTCACCTCTGGCTTATTTGAAGTTCTTCGCCACCTCATAATCTATGTATGTGTGCATAGATATGTATGTATATCTCTGTATGTGTGTATATCTCTGTATGAGTGTATATATCTATGTGTGTATACCCATGTGCGTGCATAACCATGTATGTGTGTATAGCTATGTGTGTATAGCTATGTGTGTATAGCTATGTGTGTATATCTATGTGTGTGTATATCTATGTGTGTATATCTATGTGCGTACATCTATGTATGCGTGTATATCTATGTGCGTGTATATCTATGTATGTGTGTACATCTGTGTGTGTATATCTATGTATGTGTGTATATCTATGCATGTGTGTATACCAATGTATGTGTGTATATCAATGTGTGTATATCTATGTACGTGTGCATATCTATGTATGTGTGTATATTTAAGTATGTGTGTATATCTATGTGTGTGTGTATATCTATGTGGGTGTATATCTATGTATGTATGTATGTGTGTATATATCAGCTAAGGAACCTGCAGCATAAAAACAGAAGGCCGACCAATGGTGTGCTGAAGGTGGCTGACATGGCTTATGAGAGTCAATTCACACATCTCTTTTCAACTTTGGCTTTGATGATGTCACACTGGGAGGTTGGAATCGAACCTAGTTGTTGTTATTGTTAGGTGTCAGAGGTGGGTGGGGGCAGTTGGTTCTGACTCATGGCAAGACTATGTACATCAGAATGAGTCTAGTGTGAGACTTTAAAGCATAGAAATTGATCAATTCAGAAAATGCTTCTAAGTAGGGTATCTGTATGTACACGTGGACATGTGTACATACTCGACTTGTTATGAAATGTCTACCATCCCACAATATTGGCCTGAGGGACCCTCGACAAGATAGATTGACACAGGGGTTGCAACAATGGGCTGAAACATAAAAACAATTTGGGGGATAGCACAGGACCCAGTGATGTTTCATTCTGTTGTACACAGGGTCTCTGTGATTCAAAACTAACTTGATGCCACCCTAAAACAACAATAATCCTACCACTGACTAAGGTATCAAAATTCTATCTATGGGGGGATGACTTATAATGCTCTCTATCATAAAATGATGATGTCTCTAAAATGAACCAGAGACATATATAAACCACACACACAAACACATACACATAAATGGATTTGGGGTTCGCACTTGATTCTAGCCCCCATCTGAAAACAATGAATTTTTATGATGTGACCCTGCTCGGTGCTAATCCTCATGAAGAGATCACTGGAGAGATGTGCACTACAGCGAAGTGTGGTGAAGAAATCAGATGGTCCAGCTATCAGAATTAATAGCATCTGGGGTTTGAAACTTTTCTCTTGAAACAAGCAACTATCTAAGAGAGTCTTCAACTAAATCCACATGGAAGAAACACACCAGCCTGTGTGATGCCAGTATTGTAAATAATAAAGCCCACATGTGCTAGCTACATAATTTCATGTCAACTTGAAGTTGTATGAGAGTGTAGGGGTGGAGTTTCGCCTGTCAATCAGGTCACAGCCTGATGATGTCGCCTTGAGGCTGTGCCTTTTCATAAGGAGGGTGCCGGGAACCTCCCCTTCTCTCTTTGCCTTCACCTTCCTGCTGGCTGACCCTGATGGTGGTCAGATCCCTGCTTATGTGTCCATCGCCATAGGATCCACAAGACTTTGCACTCACAGGCCAGTGATATTCCTACAGTCGGCATCATTGCTTGTGGCTGCGCGCGTCTAAAGAGGGACTTAGGGCTTGAGTTGGACTGGGATGTTTTCTCGATATAAAACTACTTCTTAATAAAAAGCTCTTTCTTATACATATATGAGTGTCACTGGATTTGTTTCTCTAGTCAACCCTGCCTAACACACCACATAATAAAAACCACAGGAGGGAATGTTATCAGAGCTTAAATTGTGAACACTTGGTTTGCATAAGGCTATGGGTGACTGTGGAATTCCAAAATCCATTTTCAGGGTCCCCATATGTATTGTCTCTGGTGAGTCCCCTCTGACCAAAATGAAGGATATTAGCCGCCTTTCTATCATACAGAGAGCATTGCAAAATTGATTGTGGTATATGTAGTTTGGTTAAAATGTAATACCCTATCATTTGTTCTCTCTTTTGACCCATTTTAAAGTTTTCAGTTTTTAATATATTCTGTTTTCTCTTTGACTGAGATTTTTCCGTTTTGCCTCGTCCTTGTTGTTGGCTTTTCTGCTTGGCTTTTTGCTTTTTATGATTTTATATGATTGTGTTTTGTGTTATATTTTTTTGTATATGAAATCCAGGATAGGTAGATCTATAGAGACAATAACTAGATAGGGGCATAGCAGGGGAGGATTGGGGAAATGGGGAGTTAACAACAATGAGTATGAAAAGAAATTATTCTTAAATTGATTGTGGTGATGATTGCACAAATATTCTTAATATGATTGAATGATTAACTTGTATAATACGTGAAGCATGTGCCAACAAAACTATTAAAAAAACCAGGTAAAA
>NW_022111379.1:20403658-20405500 GCF_000313985.2 Echinops telfairi
TATGGTTTGCCATACCAACCTTTGATTTAGCCAACCATCTACCTTTTATTCCCCCATACAATTTAGAAATGTAATATATTTGGAAAATTCAATGTGGAGAATCTTTATAGGAACCTATTTATTCTATTTTCATCCTTAACATATAAAAATTCAGATAGCTATGACAGTAAAAAGATAGCATGTTAGGCTGGGTTCTTTAGAGGAGCAAGGCCGGTGGGCGACTCCAAGGTCAGCATGCGGGTCACATGGATGCCACTGGTGCCTCAGGCTTAAAGCACAGAAGCAGAGGTTGATGACCTAGATGCAGGGTCCAGACACAGCAACCCGCAAGCACGATTTTCCGCTGCGCACTTATGTAGGAGGTAGGCCACTCCTCGGAGGAAACTTCCTTTCAATTGTTTGAGGGCTGCGATCTGAGTAAGGGATTACATTGCACACCAAGTTTACAGCTGAAACTGATTACATTGTGTTAGGTGCCCGGTGGGGGATTACTAAGCTTTCTCTGCCAAACCGCTGGAAATGTTGAAAAGACCAAGTTAATACAAAACCTAACTATTACAAATAGTATAGTGCATCTCCATGTTCACATCACCCAGTTTCAACAGTGACCAATACAAGGCCAATCTCACTTTGTCCATTCACCATCTAGCCTACTATTAAAAAAAAAATATGAGGACATAATGCATAAAAATTCAAACCCACTTAAAATCATTGAATAAATCAGGGCATCGTCGAAAAGCCAAAATTCAGCAACTTTTCAAAAGCAATCTTATCTTGTGATACTTGCTTATCATCAGTGATTTGGGGGAACCAGGCATTATTAATTCACCCTTTAAAAGCATCTCAAGATGGGGCGCTCCCCTCTTGGCAATATACAGTGGAATTCTACATCACAGATGTGCTTGGGGTATTAAACATGAAACAGTCCTGTGTCAAAATATTTCTGCTCCCTGCTTTTCTCAGAGCCCCCACCCCCTCCCCCGGCTATTTCTGAACAAGCCTAGTTCCTGTCTCTGGGGAGTGCTGCAGGCAGGTTCCAGGTGTGGCTGAGCTCCGCAGCTGGACACCTGCAGCCCCTCCCTCGTCAAGCTGCTTCGCCCCGCCCTCTTTCCTCCCCACCTCCCTGTCTGCTCTGAGAGCTCTCCAGAGTGGGCTTTCTGAATCTGCTGAAGGAAATGATAGAATCAAAGAAAGTTTGCATGGCAAAAAGGGCCTTTTGAGTGGATAAGCCACCCCCCACAGTAACAGGTGAGGAAGGCCAGGGCTTGGAGAAGATAACTCGATGACGACAACCCCATGAACTAGTTTATCCCCCAGTAGAGCATGGCAGCTGATTGTAATACATCTTTCAAAGAAACGAATATAATGGCAGAAGCTTCAGCTGTGGAAATAAACAAACAAACAAACAAACAAAAAAAGCATTGGCAGTAAGGAATGGTGTGGCCTTTCCGTTTGCCCCATTTCTTTATTATACTGTCTTTCTGCTGGCTCCAGCCATGCTCTAAACATAGAAACACTGTGCCCCTCGCCTCCACTGCATGCGCACACAGATGCTGGCCCCCTAACGAGAGATCGGGGATGTCCTGCAGCTGTGTGCTAAGCTCCGTTTCAGAATGAATGCCCCCAGAGTCAGCTGAGGGTTGGGGCAGAAGGTATGTATAAATTCCACCTCCTTCTCTGGACTTCCGTGCCATCTCCTCAGAGAACAATCAGTGGCGGAATCCGTAACCCGATTACAAGTGTGATCACTGAATTATTCACAATGTCCTACATTGCTAAAACGAAAAGATGACGTTTGTCCTGCTTAAACCCACCAATGCTTCTCATTTCTGCTGAAATGAA
>NW_022111379.1:20407535-20408895 GCF_000313985.2 Echinops telfairi
GTCTTTTTTGGTTTCCGTCCCTGCTCATAGAGAATGGCGCCATTATCTTGAACTCTTCTGATCAAGATAGCACCAGAAAGAACCTCATGAAGCAGTTTATTGAGTAGTACCACATGATCTGTGCCAAATTTAACTGTCCACCTGTTGCTGTGGCAATAACAGAAACACCCAAACACCAGCTAACACCAACCCATAGGCAAAGCGACAGTCAGTTTTGATAAGTTTGTGATTGTCTGGAGAACATGGGGACACCGATGCCAGGTTAATTACAGGTCTTTGGGAATTGTGAGATGGTTAAAGGTAGAGTCAGGAATCTGAGAATTTACCAATGGTTTATGCTTTTAAAATAGATTCACACAAATTAAAAATAACTTATAATTTATCAAGGGGTTATGGGAAATGGGGGGGGGGAGAGTTGCTGATACCAAGGGCTCACTAGAAAGTAAATGTTTATAAAATACTGATGGCAACCTATGTACAAATATGCTCAATACAACTGATGTACGGATTGTTATAAGGGCTGTAGGAGCCCCCAATAAAATGATCTTTTAAAAAAAGAATAGATTCATGTATATGTATATCAATATTTTAGTGGTTATTGGTCATTTGGGAAAATGGCAAAAAACAACTAAGTTCATAGACTGGCTAATTATGTGGGTTGATATTTATGTTCAGATTTTACGATCCTATCTAAAGCATTATTATTGTGTCATCTGTTGATGCTTGCACCTACTGTCTCACATTTCTGAGCACCGATTTTTCTTCTGTCTCCATCTGCAAATAACAAGAGCACCAACAGAACCCCTCAGCCGTCACGACTTACCCTCCACGTCTCTGGCGGCTGCTTTGCCTGACGCCTCTCTGCCATCTTCCTTGGACTCTTCGGCACCTTGTCTGAACTTTCACTCCTGCTCTTTCCTTCCTCACCATTTCACAGTTCTTTCCCATTCCGGACTGTGAATTCCTTAAAGATAAAAACATCTTATTTCTCTAACCCAGGAAGCTGTCCCTTGCCTAACACAGAGTAGGCATTCTTTAAATGTTTTTAAAGTGAACCAATGAATCAATCACTCACTTAAGAGTAAGATAAGTCTATTGTCTTTGAGTTGAGCTGATGTTGGTTTAGGGTGACCTAAACCATGTATCACAAGTATAACTGGGTTGTGCAGGGTTCTCTTGATTGTAATCACCAGGCCTTTCTTCTGCGGTACTCCTGGGTGGGCTTGGGACATACACGTTTCAGTTAGTAGTTGTGTGAAAATCATTTGGACCACCCAGGGTCATTTGTCTATTTAAGTGTACAAGGCTTTAAAAATTAGCAATTTATATTGGGACTCTGAAGAAACATACATCTTGTGGA
>NW_022111379.1:20409598-20411550 GCF_000313985.2 Echinops telfairi
GTTGTGAGTTTCTATGAGAGCAGAAAGCCTCATCTTTCACCCTGGGAGCAACTGGTGGGCTTGAACTTTTGGCTCTTTAGTTAGCAGCCTCATGAGTAACTCATTATGCCTCCAGGGCTCCTTTCCTATACTCCCAGTGTTCTGCATCTATCTGGTGCTTAGTACATTCTTTACAAACACATTTCCAACAAGTATTTTTGGAAGATGTGGTCAAGGTAGAAGAAGACAAGGCCCTGAAGTAGGCTGGTGCCTTATGGAGAGAGAGAAAATGGGATGGTCAAACATCACTGTAGACGTAGGATGACTGTCCCCCAATCTGAGTGTCTAAGAGGGATGTAGGAGAGGAAACAGCCACAGCAGCAGCAGAGTGTGAGGCATATTGAACTGAGCTGATATGCAAAGGAGAGTTTGTAGAAAAAGTTACTGATCTGTGGTTGAGGTGTTATCTTAGTCAACTCATGGTGTTATAACAGTATTTTCACAAATGGGTAACTTTGGCGAAAATAATGTATCTCCTACAGTGTGGGAGTTAGAGAAAGCCTTTCTCTCTGTTGGCTCTGGAGGAAGGGCCTTGTCTCTTTGATCTTCTGCTTCGGGATGATCTTTATGTAGCGTGGGCTCTCTCTTTCCCCTTCTCTGCTTTCTAGCTTGCTTGTTTATATCTCAAAAGAGATGGATTGAAAACACACCCTACATTAAACATTCCTCATTCACATGGCAGACAACCCATTCCCCAATGGGGTTTAGGTATAGAGGTTAGAATTTACAACACATATGTTTTTGAGCACACAATTCAATCTTTGAGACAAAGTCTTGACGTTCTCACGTCTAAAGCGCCTCCAGCTATCTTTCCTCCAAGACAGATTTGTGTGTTCTTCTGAAGTTCATGGTACGTCCAGTATTCTCCCGTATTGCACTTTAAATACATCAATTCCTCTGTGATCTTCCTTACGGTCTAGCTTTCCTAGGTCTGTGAAGTGATTGGAATACCACGGCGTGGAGCAAACACTCCTCACTTCTGAACGGGGTGGCTTTGCTCTTGAACACTTCAAAGAAGTCTTGGGCAGCATATTTGCTCCGTGCAACGCGTCCTTTGATTTCTCAACTGCCGCTCCTTTCAGTGGGTGCTGCTGGTGGATTCAAATATAATGACACTTCAACCTTTTCTCCATTTATCCTGTCATTACTGATTAGTCCAGTTGTGAGGAATTTTGCTTTCTTTATATTGAATTGTAATCTATACCGCAGCATTTTTTGATCTTCACTAGTAATTGCTTCAAGGAAGCAAGGTTGTGTCATCTGCTTATCACAAGCTAGTAATACTCCTTTCTCCAATCCTGATGCCAAACTCTTCTTCATATAGCCTGGGTGAGTCTTAGTAGACTAGAGAAACAAATTCATAGACACTCATATGTGGTTAAGAGTGAGTTTTCTATAAAAGAGTAATTGAATATTGAGAAAACATCCCATCCCAGTCAAGACCAAGTCCTCAAGTCTGATATTAGCCCATATGTCCGATAGCAATCTATAAATTCCACTCCAGACTCGCGAAACACATGCCATAATGCCAAATGCAGGAAGATCGCAGGTCAGTGGGTGGAAAGTCTTGTGGATCCAGTGCCAGTGGAAGCATCTCAGCACTGACAGGAGCCTCCACATGGCTCCTTCAGCTTCAAGGCTCTCTTGTAAAAAAAAATTTTCGGTAGTGATTTATATTTTCCCTTTCTTTTTTTTAAATCATTTTTTGGGGGGCTCATACAACTCTTATCACAATCCATAAACACATTAATTGTATAAAGCACATTTGTACATTCATTACCCTCATCATGCTCAAAACATTTGCTCTCCATATAGGCCCCTGGCACCAGCTCCTCATTTTTCCCCCTCCCTCCCTGCTTCCCCCTCCCTCATGAACCCTTGATAATTTATAAATTATTATTTTGTCATATCAT
>NW_022111379.1:20412400-20423277 GCF_000313985.2 Echinops telfairi
ATCATCAAGCTGTGGTCTGATTGACAGGCTAACCTCCACCCCTTCACTCTTAAGTCTCAAATTGACAACAGATTATGTAAGTACCACATAGCACATCTTCTTGAATAATTCGCTCAGCATAAAAATTGAATAAGTATGGTGCAAAGATACAACCCTTGACACACATCCTTTTCCTTTGGAACCAGGCAGTACCCCCATCTTCTTTCAAACAACTGCCTGCTGGCCTATGTACCTTCATGAACACAATGAAGTGTTTCGGAATTCTCATCTTCTCAGTGTTATCTATAGTTTGATGCATACAATCAAATGCTTTTTATTTGACTGATTACACAAAAGTAAGCATCTTTCCAGTGTTCTCTGCTCTCAGCAATGACAGTCCTTGCTAATGTGTCCTCTCTTAAATCTGACTTGAATTGCTGACAGCTATATCGATACATTCTGCAACTGCTTTTGCATTATTTTCAGCAAAATTTATTTGAATATGACATTAATACTCATTAACGTCCACATTCTGTTGGGTGAGCTTTTAAGAAAAATAATCGCCACAAATACGATCTCTTCCACATTTCTTGGCATAGAGGAGTGAGTGCTTCCACACTGCACCTGTTTGTTACCACATTTCATTTGGTAATCCTGGACCATTAGTTTAGCTAATCCCATCAATGCAGCTTGGACTTCTTCCTTTGATACCATTGGTTTTTGAACATATGTTACCTACAGAAATGAATGAACACAGGTCAGTTCTTTTTGACATAGTGACTCTGTGTAGTTAATACTGTATTCCTTCCATCTTTTCTCATTGTTTCCTGAATCATTCCATTTTTTCTCATGGAATTCTTCAATATTGAAAGTCAAGACTTTAAGGCTTTCTTCAGTTCTTTTTATTTGAGATATGCTCTGCATGGATATTTTTGTTTTCTAAGCCCAGGTCTTTGCACTTCATTATAATGCTTTACACTGTCGTCCTGAACGGCCCTTTGCGCTTTCCGAGTCAGCTCTTCTTTCACCGTTTCTTCCATTCTGCTTTAGCTACGCTCCATTCCAGAGCCAATTTCACAGCCTCTGCTGGCTTCCATTTGGTCTTTTCTTTCTTTCTTGTCTTATAAAGAATCTTTTTCTTCCCTCATGAAATGGGCCCCCATGCAATCTGCATGGTCAGTAGTTCAAAACCACCAACAGCTACTAAGGGAGCAAGACTGGACTTTCTACTCCTGTCAACAGTGAACAGTCTCAGAAACCCACAGGGGGTCGCTGTGAGTCAGCATTGACACGGTGACAGTGCGTGAGTACCTCATGAAGGATGCTCTTGATGCCATCCCACAACCCCTCTGGTCTTGGGTTGGGAGCGTTGCTGCATCACGTCTGTTCTTCAGACGATCTCAACAGAGGGCCGGGACATACTGAAACTTGTGCATTGGCTCTTGGGGACTTGTTTTAATTTCCTTGAGCTTCAACCTGAACTTGCGTATGAGTAATTGAAGCCACCTGGCTTTGTCTTGTTTGGCTAATGATATTGAGTTTCTCTTCCCACAGATGTAGACAATGGATTCTTTTACAGTCTCTCTGCAGAGAGTCGCTTGTAGACTTGCCATTTGCTTTGTAGAGGAAAGGTATTGGCAAGGAAGAAGTTGTTGGACTTATATAACACGCTCTCATGCAGTTTCTAGCTTTGTTTCTTATCACCACGGCCATATTTTCTAACCACTGAACCTTTCTCTTTCCAGCATTTGATCTTTCTGTTTTATTGCTAATCTTTGCATGCCAACCACCAGAAGTTATCAATGCATCTTGATTGGATCTTTGATCAATTTCAGATGGAGAAGAAATTAGTAGAATTCTCCAATACCTTCATTGCTGGCTTTAGAAGTTGGCATGCAAATTTGAAGGCTAGTTGTATTAGCTGGTCTTCTTTGAAGGCATAGAGCTGTTTTGTTATTACGACAGCTTTATATTTTAAGGTAGATTATACTTCAAGTTTGGTACAGGGATGTTCAATACATACCTAGCATTTTATCTGTCTATATACATGAAGGCATTTAAAAAGTTTGTTGAAAAATTTTGTTATATTTTAATTCCCCCTTTCCACGAATTTTGTGAAACTCTCATATTTTTATGGTCTATAGTGAGTGTTAAATTACTTCCTATTGTTTGAGAATGAAAGAAAAATCTACATGCCTTTTAGAGTCGTTGCTTTTGTGTGATAGCTTGCTCTGTTCCCATGAAGTTGCTGATTGATATGGACTGTAGAGAGCCTTTTCTGAAAGCAGAGTCTGGCCCTAACTTTCAGGTGTGGTTTCTGCAATTCTCTGCTGAGGTTCATATCTGGTGTCTATATAGAGTTCTGTAAATCGGGAAGCCTGTACTACAAAGAGCATTCTGTGGGCAACTACAGAATTCCTCTATGGAAGTTCGAGTGAGGAGTCCTTCCTGATGCTAGCAGTTAATACACTCAGCACTGATAGACTGGAAACATGAATTCACCCAGAAGCATCTGAAAGGCCTGACAACTTACTTCCAAAATAGAATCCATTGCAACTCTTCAGAAACACAGCTCTACCCCGACACATAAAAGGTCGTCATGAATTATATGATAATTTATGACATAACATACATCATGATAGTATATGACAACTGGCTTGTTGTTTTAAAATATATCAGTATTTAAAAGATTACTTTTTGTTTTATGTAATGGAATACTGCTGATTTCTCTTGCAAATTATTTTTGGAAGTTTTCTGAAAATAACAGTGGGTCTGTGAAGGGAGGTGGTTGGTGGGGAACCAAAGAAGACTGCTTCAAGATGCTCGGCTTGGGATGCAGTGAATAGATTTCACCACTAGATGGTGATCGTGGATCGGTCTGGTAAATTGCCCATTAACAAAGGGTGGCACCAAGTCAACAATGGGTGGTTGAAACGGATCACAATTAAATAAAGAAGCTTTTAAAAATATGGTGAAATAAAGTGATTGATGAGATCTGAAATAATAAAAGTTGTGAGTGTTAGCGTTGTTCTGATTCTGTTTGCACAAATTATGAGAAATTAAGAACGCTTTCCTTTCTGGCAGGAACCTGGGAGAGGGTACTGTTTTAGGAAGCTAAAGACTTGCAGTCTAGGTCACTGGTTGCCACTTGCTTGTAATCTGCATGACAAGTCCTTGAATGTTTAGAAGTCTCGGCTTTGATCTGTAAAGTCCCATCACACAGCCATCAAGTACAGTCTGACTCAGAGACCCTGCGTAGGCGGGTTTCCCGGCTGTGGATCTGGCCTGCAGCAGAGCGCCTCCTTAAAACGGGCGACGAGGATCCCTAACTTGGCGGAGACTGGCCCAGTTTCCCTTCAGAGCTGTTTTATCAGCAGTGGGAAAGAGAGGTTTAAATTTAATATATATATATTTCGATTTTAACATTCTTTCTTGGGTAAGTGGATGGAGCCTTAATCGATGTTCCTCACTTTGTGTAAACCATGGGGCAAACTAAGTCTTTAGTCCAGATTGGGATTGAGAAGGAGACCAGGGTACAAAGGACCTTTCTATAATGGTCTTTTGCTATATGAGGAGGAATACGTTCTATAATGGTCTTGTGGTATGTGAGGAGGAATAGTACATACTATAATGGTCTGTGGTATATGAGAAGGAATACATTCTATAATGGTCCGTGGTATCTGAGGAGGAATACATTCTACAGTGGTCTTGTGGTATCTGAGGGGGAATACATTCTATAATGGTCTTGTGGTATATGGAGAGGAATAGTACATACTATAATGGTCTGTGGTATGTGAGGAGGAATCGATTCTAGAATGGTCCTGCGGTGTATGAGGAGGAATACATACTGTCATGGTCCGTGGTGCATGGGAAGGAATGGATTCTGTAATGGTCTTTTTGTATATGAGGAGGAAGATGACCTTGCGGTACATGTGCTTCAGTTATTGTTGACTGGTCAGGACATCCTTAGTTGTCACTGAATTCCCACAGCAGCATGTTGTGATGATGGCCTTGTGCCCCTGTCTTGCATCTGAGGGATTCTTGAGATGTATGTCCATTCATTGTTAAGTACACATCTTCAGTCTCATCACTAATACAATGAACAATGGCAGTATTTAAATTTCCTGCTTCCTCAAAGGGCTTTGTATGAAGGCTACCTTGGCCTTTTATCCAGAAATGATTTGTGTGATACATCGGTACCGTTTCTTTCACTAGGGAGAGCAGTAGCTCCGGCAGGGAAAATTACTAGAAAGCCGTAGCTGTTTTTCCTCGGTCCCCCCAGGGTCCAGACAATGCTGAGTTGCCTTTGGCAGTGAAAGGAGCTTGGTGCTGTCCTCTTTAATCGACACTTCCCATAATGGAGCCACAAGGAGCGTCTTGCTCAATCTCAGAGTAATTCATGATTACCCAGAATTCATTGTGCTGTTCTCTATAATCTACCCCATAATTGAGCCATGAAGAGTGTCTTGCTCAAGCTCAGAGTAATTAGTAATTACCCAGAATTCATTGAAGGCACTAGATTGTAGCCTTTCTTGTATGAGAATCCATGAAAGACTCATTATCCTAACCATTGTCTCTATTTTCTTAATGGAGTAGAAGGAATTAAATTAGAGTAGATGAAGATGCGCTTTGGGGAGAGAGGAAGGAACAGATAGAGCTCTGGCCATTTGAGAAGATTCTCAGAGATAAGATGCATTTGAAGAAGGCAGGGACCGTATCCTGTGGGGTGTGTTTCTGTGCGTGTTTATTTAGCCCTCTCAGGAGTTACTGCCTTAGAGAATTATTGAAAGTCGTCATTCTCTTTCTAGTCCCATTGGTGAGCTTTGATCACATTTAGTTGATTCTCAAGCCCTCCCTTTGGTTTAAGAAAGGGAAGTAAAGCTGTGTAGCCCAAGCTCAGAGTCATCATGTAGTCTAGGTTTGAACTCAGCCTTCAATCCACCCTGTCTTACAACAACATTTGTGAAGTTTCTCTTGACAAGAAGTTTTCATCGTAAGTTTACTATAGCTGGGATCCCATGTGGCTCACTTTTCACATGGCGTTGGTTTTCTTCTATGAACTTAACCATGGAGATGTCATGGGAACAAAGTATGACTGGTGGATCGCAGGCCCTTTTTATCAACTCACAGAACTCTGAGAGCCTTTAGGGTGCTAGGTGTGTTTGATTGCTAGGTTGCACGGAATGGGGACCTAGAGGGAAGAAGGCCAGAGGAACCCCATGCTCCCAAGACCGTACCAGAGGAATCCGATGTGGAAACCCCACTAGGTGAACCAGATTCCACCCTAAACACACCTGTAACCTGGAGGCTTAAGCTAGAAAGCACGTGGTGTGTGAAGAAGCGGAGGATAGATATACCAAGAGTTCTGAGCTGTCGGTAGGCAGACTAACACTTAGTACTTATTCCTTCAATGCCCGACTTGCTGTCTTAAGATATGCATCATGCTGGCAGGCCTGTGACTGCCCTTGTCAGTGAATATTATTACATGTTTTGCCTGACCACCAACTCCCATTGTTTGTGCTAATAGCATCCAGTCACATCAGGATTTATTCTATACAAGTGAATAATCCAAGTATTGCTATTTATAGTAAGCCTACAATCTCCCTCTCAACAGTGCTTTAAAAATGAATACCCCGGGTTAATCCAGGACACTATAAACAGGAGGTCCTTAGGCTCCAGGGAGTAGATCAGTAATATTCTCTACCATAAATTAACAAAGTTGTCACTATGGTGAATCACAGGCAGACAAAAAACACATATTCAGGAATGGATTTGGGGCTTATATTTAATCCTAGGTCCAATTTAAGAAAAATTAATTCTTACAACATGGCCCTGCTCTAGACTCACACTCACGAAGGAAACACACAAGATAGAGGTGCAAAGTGTGCTGACGAAATTAGATGGTGCCCAGATATCAGATAGAATAGCATCTGGGGTCTACAAGTACCTAGCTATCTAAGTGTGATGTCAACTAAATCCACATGGAAGAAGCACACCAACATGTGGGATCCAAAGACATAAATTATATAATCTAAACCCAAAGAAGGAAACAGTATCAGAGCTTAAATGGTGAGATTCTGATTTTCAGAAGGCGACGATGACAGTAGAAGCCCACGACACATTTGCAGGATCTACACAGGGAACAGGCCTCTGTTGACTTCCCTCTAACCGCGATTGAGGGATGGGAATAACCTGGCGATCAGACAAAGAGGACTAGAGACATGACTGTAGTCGATTAAAATGATCGACCTGCCAGAACAGTTAAAACCTTGTCACTTAATCTTCCCTCTGATAGACTTTGGGATTCATCTGGTTTTTAATATTTTCTGAGTTTTTTTTTTTTTGTAGTGGGGTTGATCTCTGCTGTATTTTGTCAGTATTGGTAGCCTTTTGAATCTATTTTTAAAATTTATTTTTAAAAATCATTTTATTGGTGGCTCTTGTAGCCCTTATCACAATCCATCCATCCATCGTGTCACACACATTTGTACATATGTTGCCATCATCATTCTCAAAACATTGTCTTTCTACTTGAGCCCTTGATATCAGCTCCTCATTTCTCCTCTCCCCCCACCCTCCCTCCCTCGTGAACCCTTGAAAATTTATACATATTTTTCATGTCTTACACTGATCCTTTTGAATCTTTGTGATGTGTTCTTCCGTGTTTTTCCGTGTATGAAACCCTGGCTAGGTGAATATATACCACCAACAGCAGGATAAGGGTTTCCTGGGGGTACAGTAAGGGAGGGGGGTAGGGTAAGGAGGAACTGGTATCAAGGAGTTCAAGAAGGAAGACAATATTTTGAAACGGATTTTGTTAGCAATTGTACGATGCTGCTTGATGTGATCGAACTACAGAATGGGATGATGTCTGGATTAGTTCTTTAGTAAAATGGTTTGGTGGGGTCGGGGCGGGGTGGGGGCTGGATAAAAAGAACATTCCCGGAGAATAAGAAGGGCTTATATACTTACCCCTCTCTCAGGTCAACATTATTTGCAGAAGTAAGGGTTAGTCCTGAGGAAATAACTGATGAGCAGCTTATAAGAAAAACGGATGAGACAGAATAGGTGTTCTGTGAGGGAAACAAAATCAAAGTGATGAGCTGAATGCGTGACTCTGGCCAGGTGACGGCTGGGCAGACAAGCGGCTCAGACCTTCTGCAGCCACGCCATGGACACCACCCGAGCCTCGGATGAGAAGCTGAGCAAACCCTTCTGGATTTGCGCCCTGTGAGTTCTCCCTACACATCAGACCTGGACCCCCTACTTCTGTGACTTTTGGGAGTAGCATTTCTTCCACAGGAGGTGGGACACTGCAAGAAGATGGGGGACTCCTCGGTCAACAGCCACCTGCTGGCCAGCCCCTAGTTGGGGCTGAGTATCTCTTCAAGAAGCTTGCCCTTCAACCTGACGGGGAGTTTGTGGAGCCCAGTCAGGGGTAAGGAGCCCTCTGCTTCCCCTGCCCTCCTCAGTCCTGGGGCCCACACCGGTCTCTACAGCCAGACTGTCACAACCCTTCAGTCCCCTCTCAAACCATGGACCAAATAGAAATGTGCAAATTTCCATTTGCAGCAAACAACAAACACAACTTGTGATCATCCCCTTTCTCCCCACATCCTCCTGATCACCAGAAGTATGGTCAGCTCTCACCTTCATCTACCCAGTACCCAGTGACCCCACCCTCACCGTCCCTGACAGACCTGAGGTTGGGCACTGGGTGTAGCACCCCTGCATCTGGATGGACTCTACCGCATCAGACCAACAGAATGTGCAGTGCCCGATGGGCAACCCGTTGTGGCCACTCCTGGACTCCTCCCACAACCATCTTCCTTGTTCCCAGCTGCCTTTTGGGATGAAAGAGTTCCTTTGGGAACAATCACCCTCAGCAGGCATAAAATACTCCCAGAGCAGGAGCTTTGACTCCAGACACTAGGCTGGCATATACTCTGATTGGGACTGGGCATCCCACCCTCTCACCCACCTTCAGTCCCCTTCAGTAACCCATGAGCTTCTTGACTGACAGAGGGTGCCTGCCCATCGTAGAAACTCGGCCTTCATAATTTTCTTCTGTTTGGGTCCTTCCCCTACCCTTTAGTTTTCACCTCTTTTCTGTTTGTTTTTGCTTCCCTTATTTATTTCTATTCTTTATTCAACTTCCTCTTTTACTTTTCCATTCTGTTTTTTCTCTCTTTTCTTAGTTCTTTCTTTAGGGGCTTCTGCACGGAGCCCTGGTAGTGTCCCCGGTTACATGCTGATCTGTGAAACTCTGGTAGGCAGAGTTTAAAAATGGTGCAAAAACAAAGTGACAATATAAATGAAAAGTTAAAACCATACAAAATAGCAAATAGAGATCCAAATGATTAATCTTATTTCAGAAATAGACAATGTGCTGAAAGGGCAAAGGACTGGAATTGAATCCATGGAAGACGGAATAGTGAGCTTGAAGACAAATCTCTTGATACGAATCTGCCAGCAAAAGAATGGAAAATAACTCGAAACAAAACCAAAAAGTCCTAAGATTTATGTAGGACACCATCAGGAGGAATAACATCTTTGTGATCCTAATTCCAGAAAAGGAAAAGACAAAAATGAATAAAAACCAAAGCAGACCAAACCAAACCAAACCAGAGAAAACTGTCAAGGAATTGTTGGAAAATATGCATTCAGGAAGCTGAACAAACCCCAGACAGGATAGGTGTGTGTCCTTATTGAAAGGCAAGAATTTATTGCTGTCATTTCTCTCTCTCTCTGTTAGAGTAGGTGGGGGTAGGTGGGATGCTACTGGTTCCTTTGTGTCAATTATTGTTTGATCTTCCATTTTCATTGTCCAATTTTTATATGCATTGGAGGTTATTGTGTCAAGTCCACCTTATTCATAAAAGTGACACCTTTTCCTTTTACGGTTTTGAAGAGGTTTTTCATAGCCAATTGGCCCAATTCAACATATCGTTTGATTTTGAGACTGTTCCATTCACTATGTTTAGTGTCCATCACAGTAAAATAAAGTCATTGTCAACTTCAATTGATTCTTCCTTGTCATGATTTCTTTTAATTGTTCGAGTGGTGAGGGTTTAATTTTATTTTCCCTATTGAGATGTAGTACACACACAAGTCTGTAAACTTCTCTTCCCTTTCAGCCAGCAAGGTTGTGTCATCTGCATAGGGCAGGTTATTGATACATCTTCCTTTCATCCTGGTCTCATGATCATCTTCATATAATCCAGCTTCTCTGATTAAATGATAGTTGCTTTAAAAGCAGTCAATAGTTACTTAGAGAAGTTATTGATTACTGTGCTTGCCGTTGTGTTTTACACACTTGATATAGTTCAAGTTTATTGAGCCAACCTGGCCGAAAAACACATGTGGGGTTAATTGAAGGACGGAGAGATAAATGGCTGGGTGAGCCTCGCTTTTCTAGTTCTTGAGTCTCTTGCTCTCTGATGGTCGGAGCAGGGTGCAGCTGCCTTAGCCAGTTCCCTGCTTCAGCTGGCAAGGCCCACTTCCTGAAAGACATCCCCAAGGAGAAGCCACATGGACATACCCTGATGTAGCTCTGGGTGCTGGAGAAGCCGTGTGGAAATCCCTTGCCAACGCTGAGATGCTTACACGTTCACTGACTCAGCTTTCCTCCTGCAGTTGGCGTCATTGCGTGTGTTTTGTGAGATGGAGGAGGATTTTGTGGATTGGTGTTGGGCATATGGGTTAATGTTGGACTTGTGGGCTTGGGCAGCACTGGGTTGGGATGTTTTCTTGATGTGCACTTAACCTTTACATAAAACTCTCCCTTGTATGTGAGTTTCTGTGGATTTGTTTCTCTAAAGTACCCAGACTAACACAACATCCTATGTTCCTTTGAATGGACTTCTCTCTGTGGGCCTGGGATGGTCAATTCTCCATCTCTTTATTCTGGAATGTCTAGTCGGTGCTATCACTGGAACGATGTTGTCAAGAGAGTGACAGTTGTGCATTCCAGGGTTCCAACTGGATTAGATGCAATGACAATTTTTGCAGATATTCACGCCTTGCTGGTGGTATTGTATGTCTGTCAGAGAGGACCTCCGTTGATCCTGGCTCTTCCAGGCTGGCCTCTGGGAAATCCAAATGCCTTGGTGGGGAACAGGTTGCTCCTTAAAGCTCCATAATTTACTTCTGGCTTTTTTCTTTCTCACAGCACTCAAGTTGTCCCCCAAGACCCTAAGGCTGCTGGCCTGGTGTCCCTGTAGGTGCTCCTTCTATATGGGCCCATCCTGGGTTCCCACATGTACTCTCCTTCCCATCTCAGACAAACCTTCCTGGTCCCCATTCCCTAAAGGTGAAGCATCTGCGCAGTAGGGCCTCAGATGAGTAGATCCTACTGTTTGGTCTTTTTCTAAGTAATCTTTATATGTCATCAAGACCAACAATGGGATGTTTGGATAATTATTGTTATTTTTAATTTAATAGATGCTAATTTTTAGAGATGTTTTGGACTTAGAACAGAAGAATATAAATTACGAAGCTCTCGCATACTTCCGTGCTCAACATAACACCCATGTCAACACTTTGAAGCCATGGTCAGCTAGTCGATTCGGACTCATGGTGATCCGGCACATGCCAGAGCAGAACTGTTCCACAAGACTCTCTTTTATCTTTTAAAATAAAATAGTTTATATTTATTGACACACGGAAAGAATATTTCACAATTATGTATCTTATTTTTGGTCGAAGCACACAGAGCAAAATACTAATTCATTCCACAACGTCTGCACATTCTGGTCAGTAACTTGATTTACATTCCTCATTTTATGTTAACAGTCTTGCTATTTCTCCTCAAATTGCTTTGCCATCTTTATCTTAGACTCACTGTTTCCCTAGTCTTTTAAAAATCTCTGTTGTGGATTTACTATTGTTCATTTAAA
>NW_022111379.1:20423669-20470271 GCF_000313985.2 Echinops telfairi
CAATTAATTAGTGCACTTAATCCTGTAATCATGAATGCTCATGCATGCAATTAATCCCGTTGTCCACCTCTTTCTCTGATTCCTGAATCTCCTTCTCCTGCTGCTGTTTCTGGATAATAGCCATCAGTTGTTGTAACCAAAATGGCTGCTGCAAGCTATTATTACCCCAGCAACACTCTTCACCAATTAAAATAAAACAAAACCCTAAAATCAGCAATATGCAAACTGACTGGATGGTCCTTCAAACCATGTCCCCTCTAAGGTTTTCTTGTGTTTCAGCTTTACAGAAGATTGTCTGCCTTGATGGGTGGATGCAAACTGTCAACCTTTCAGCAAATAGTCAAGAACAAATTGTCCTCCCCTAAGACATCTCATAGCCCTAAAAATGCCCTAGCCTTCTCATATTCCTTGCCTGCCTCCGTACTTTGGATTTCCCCAGAACGTCCCACTGTTTTCTTCCATGGACGGTCTGGTCCCCAGCTCCACTCCCTCGGAGGTGTTGGAAGGTCAGTGGCTTCCACGCAACAACAAGGTGTCACACAAATGCAACCTTTCACTCACTCGGTCACTTTGTTCGCAGCAACAGTAAGTCCCCCAAATAAAGAATGGTTCTGCAGAGTGGAGATGATGCAGGGTCGTTCCAGAACAAGGGTTTTTATTTCATTCTAATAAATAAATGCGAACCAAATGGAAGGTTAATTAGGATGGTTCTGGGACTAGGAGAGGATTCCTCATCATTAGGGTGTCTCCCCTTTTCGGTCCTTAGGAGGTCTCTGAACTGTCCGGGCTCCAGGGGTTTGTGATTTAGTATGGTAATACCGAGAAAGGAATCTCAGGGTCACTTGTGACACCCTGCTATGCACGCCCCAATTGGGGAAGCCCCTCGCCACAGTTTCCTGCCCTGTGGTTTTAGCTCCATGTTCTAACTGGCTAGAGCCCATAGAGAGAGCATCAAGGCAGGAAGTTCCCTGCCCTGTCCCTAACAGCGTAGTTGGGATTATTTAGGTATATAGGACACCTTTTCACACAGTCTAACATACATACTTCTTAAAAAAAATAGAGTATTTACCCAGTTAATACTTGTAGATGTGGGGAATACTAGAAATTACATGATTTCTTCAGGTTGATAAAACCAGCGAAGAGTGAAGTTCGAAGGACAGATTAATTCTTTGGATTTGCTCTCCTCTTCTTTCCCATCCTCATGCATTTGACTGGAAGGGCGGTGATTACTGGATGGGGATTTCACGTGGTGCAGACCACAGGCGGGGAGGAGAGCCTGCATTTGTGTGGGGCTGGGGGAGTGTTCTGTGTACGTGGGGAAACTGACCTGTAACCTCTTTCAAGTCACAGTGTGTGGGAAATGTTCACACACACACAGCCTACAGATCGTCATTACCTAAGGAATCCATTGAGAGTTGGTAAAACCTACAGGAACAATGCATTTTCGGATAGTCTCTCTTCTCTGGTCAGGGATCAGTCCAGAACAGACCCTCTAGTTTTTCTGTGGACGGTGAGAAACACTTCATGAATTCGGCAGCATCTTAGAAGCAGTATCTCAAAGTCATTGGCCTGGACAGGCTTTGCCAATAGTTGTTGGACTTGAAGCCAGAGTTATAATATTAGTATGAAAGTAGATGTGGAAAGAGCTCTACTTACTTAGATAGATCCTTGACCATTTTGTCTCCCAGATCCTGGTGATTGTGTCTCTCGATTCATTTATTATAAGCTCTCTCACATAATGATGTTGCTTTTTTCTTAACTGGGTTGTTTATTATCTGTCTTCTCCACCAGAATGTAAGCTCCATCTGGCTGTCTTGCCTATCCTGCGTACCCGTGGAGTCTGGCATAATCCCTTCTCCATAGTGGAGACTCATTTATGACTGACTGACTGAATAACGAGTGTGGGAATGTTAACTTTGCCAGTTGCCAGGCGTCTAATGTTGGGCAATTTCATTTCCTTTAGGTTTTACACCTGAAAAATCAGCACTTAAATACTGGCCTTGGTGTTTATCTGAAGAATTACTTGAGATCACATGGCTAAAGTATTGTCTGTTATATAGTAAGAGATGAGCCAACTTCAATTCTTTTTTTCCCTGAGAAGAACCTCTGTTCGAGTGGATGACAAACCAGTGAAGAAAGCAAATGGGATATCCCCACTGCACCTACAATGTGTGTATTTAACGACCACAATAAATGGGAGCGAAAGCTCCAGGCAGGCCTTTTACCTGTCTCACTGGGCAGTGAACGTTCCCTGGTGCAACTTAATTGAGTGAAAATGCGTGGGATCCCAGAGTGCCTTGTGAACATGACCCCACTGTTGAAATTACCTGGTCACCTGTTCGTTTCCTGTGCTAGTTTCTGCAGGGGAAGAACGGTGTTTGCCTCACTTTTGTGTCCCTGCTGCCTCGCATGGCCCTGCTTTCCAGTAGGCGCCCAATCAATGCACGTGGAGAAAAGTAGTGTTTGAGCTGAGCGTTTTAGATCAGGAGCTCATCAGGTAGAAAAGAGTGGGGAGGCCCTCTAGGCCGGGAGGAGGGAGGCGCAGAGGCAGGGTGATAAAAATATCCCAGAATGATCCACAAGGAAAAGCCGAGGAAGGGGGTGGAGCATCCAGCGAGGTAAAGAGTGGGTGTCTGAACAGAAGGCTTCCGAGAGTAGAGGGTTATTTCTGGAAATCTCAAGATCGAGCCTCAGCCTCACATGACTGTGGTAGGCCAGGTGGACTAGAGAAAGAAATCCAGTGACATTCATGTATTTGCAAGAAAAAGTTTTATCTAAAGAATCTTTGTATGTCAGGAAAACATCCCAGGCCAGTCCACCTCAAGCCCATAAGTCCAAACTAGTCCATATCCAGAGTCCATAATTCCTTTCCATATAACTCCATAAGTCCTTCAGACTCACACGGTCACAAGCAATGATGCAGGATGCAGAAATATCACAGACCAGTGGCTGCAAAGTTTTGAGGATTCAATGGTGGTGGACACATCTCCAGGGTTCTGGCTGCCGTCAGGGTCAGCCAACAGGAAGGTGAAGGCAGAGAGAGAGGGGAGGTTCCCAGGGCCCTCCTGATGAGAAGGTCATGTGCAAAGGAGGCACCATCAGCCCGATTACACTTGATCTTAGCCAAAAGGCCGAGAAGCGATGTCCATCAGCCCGATTGACAAGCTAGACTCCACCTTTACACTTTTATTCCTCAATCTGCCATGAAATCATGTACCTAACACAGTGACCCAAATCCATGAAAGGGTAAGCCACTGGGAGTGAGTGGACCAAAGCACCAAGAGGCAGAAGTCCAGGAGGGGGATCCAGGAGGTGCTAAAATCACCAGGAAGGTGCCAGAGTGAGGAAGGAGATAAAGGTGAGCAAGGGGCCAAGGGCTTTCAGAAGCATGGTGGTGTGATCTGCAGAGTCAGAGTGGACGTGTCCCCAATGAAGGTGGCAATACTGCCAGCAGGGCTTGGGGTGGTTTTCTCATTACCAGGGCCAGAAGGACTCTGACCAAACTCCACTCCCTCTGTCTAGGAGGGTCATCCTCACTCTGTCTAGGCCACTGCTGAGATGCGGAGGACTCAGGAGTGCAAACGGAGGTGCTGGCTCCCAGCGCTCCCGTTCTTTTCCCTCTGATTCCACCCAGTGTGAGTGAGGGACATTTAAGGCTGCACTGCAGCGTTTCCCCAACACCCCCCAGCTTCCACCCTCAGCACGGTGGTTGCTGACTGCCAGTACAGACGACCCTTAGGAAGAAAGGCAGTCCTTAATATTTAGGTAGATTGTGAGGTCCTGGGGTCTGGAGTATGTTTGGTGCAAGCCTGAGCAGTTGTGTATCTTTGGCTTAATGGACTCCTGAACTTGCCTGTGTGGTGGGGCATTGCCAAGAGAGAGCCAGGTGGGGTGCTTGGCAGGAGTTTAGTTGTCTAGGTATAAGAGCACATACTTAGTAAAATAGTTATTGTTAAGTGCCATGAAGTCAGTTCCTTCTCACAGACCCCTAGGTAGAAGAGAGCAAACCCTACCTGGCCCTGTGCCATCATCACAGTTTATTCTTGAGTTAGGGAAGATAGACTGGGAACCCAAAGAGGAACAGGCTCAAATAGGTGGGTTAACACAGTGGCAACAATAGGAAGTTCAAACAGCAGTAGTTGTGAGGATGGCAATGCCCCTTGCTCAGTGTCTCATTGTGCTGCACAGAGACACGGGGCGGCACCAAACTACAGCCACAAAGGCACTTCTTTTTTTTTTATTGTTAGACTTGATGAGGAAGCAAAAATCCAAGGAATAAATCAGATTTGCCAATAGAAGTTCAATTGATCAGATGAGGACAAAAGTCTTAATGCAACACAACATGATTTGAGACTGGGAAAATGTGGTCATGCGTGCCATCCCTCAGGGGCTCCTTATAGACCCAGCTTGGTTCTTCTCCAATGTCTTCTCTTGGAGCTGTACCTGATTTTATTACCGGTTTTCATGTGAATCCATTGGGGAATGGGCTGATTGGCATTTCTGCTCTACTGTTGCTTCCTGACCAACTAGCACACATTGTGAAGTGACCTGTTGTGATAGCAGAAATAGTCATTCCATGTTATACTTTATCCTCTTTAAAACAAAGGGCTCTTTTAGGGATGAAAAGAAATATACTTAAAGATGATTCCCCGCTGGAGGAAATTTCCAGCTCCTTCTTCAACAGCCTTGATGGCACAGTGGTTACGTGTTGGGCTACTCACCTAGAAGACAGCAGTTCGAAACAACTAGTTGCTTTTTACCCTTATAAAGAGTCATACCCTGTCCTGTAGGGTTGCCGTGAGTCAGAATTTACTCAATGCCAGTGAGTGAATGAGTGTCTTAATCACATGGATTCACAGCCAAGTTTGGCCCATGAATGAGGGCTCTCCTGGGCTTGAGCCACTCCACAAACTTTATTTTCCTTTCTCCACGGCTTTGCATTTGAGACAGGGTGGCTCTATGCTTGGGATCAAAAGGACAGACAGCATTCCACTGAGTTAGTAATAGACCCTGTCCACCTGAGCACTGGGCTTTGCCTTCTGACTGCATTTGCCTTGTATGTTTGCTTAAACTCACACCATCAGCTGTCACCATGTCCCAGAAGCAACTGGCTGCTGCTGGCCCAAGTTTCCTGTCAGAAGTGTCCATTCTGAGCCCCTGACTTTTAACCACGTGGGTTAAAAGTTTTTTCTATATCTCTGCGTCTTTGTTTCTCTGGGGAGAGCACAGTCCTCACGTGCACTGGAACCAGCCAGCGCGGACTCTAGTCTTATTCCATCACCGGTCGGCTAGATGACCTTCGGTCGGCCACTTAACCTCAGAATGGCGATTTCTTCTTTTGTCAGAGGAAAAGCCGTCCTGGTCCTTCTTACCTCCCAGGAGTGTTTGGAGCATCTAATGAGCCAGTGCCCGTCAAGGCTTTTGGAATGTGTAAGACTCACTGAAATTTAAGAGATTATTATCACTCTGATGGGAGTCATTTATCATCGCCTTGCCAAAGTGACAGCACGGTAGGAGAGCAGCTCTACTGTCGGGAGGGGGCAGAAATGAAGGGGGAGAGAGATGGAAAGGGGGGGTCTGGGGAGCCAGGGAAGCCTGGAGGGCAGATGAGGTGGAGGAAGCTGAGGCTAGCCTAGTGTGAAACTAGTGTTAGGCCATCTGCACTTACTAGCGCAGTGAAGACTACCTTTGCCTTGGTCACAAGCCCTGTGGTCAGTTGCTGAGAAGTGGATCCCGACTCAGGAGTACAGAGTAGGAGTACTTCATAAGGGTCCCAAGGGAAGCAGATCACTGGCTCTGGCTTCCATGGAGTTTTTGGGAAGGTTTGAACTGCTGTTCTTTTAGCCAGTTGTTGAGCACTTACCCATGTGTGCTACCCAGGGACTGTATGCAACCCCCCCACCGATAGAATTTTTGTCTTCCATATGAGAAACCCAGGACTGATTCCTGGCCAATGCACCTCATGTGCAGCCAACCCCCCTTTGCAAATGGAGGTTTGCATATGGCCATGTTACCGAACAGGTTTCAGCAGATCCTCCAGACTAAGACTGACTAGGAAGAAAGGCCTGGTGATCTACTTCCAAGAATAAGCCAGTGACAAGCCTAAGGATCAAAATGGTTTTATTCTCAATTGATCACGAGGATGATACAGGATTAGGACCTATTTTGTTTTGGTGTGCACAGGGCCACCATAAACTAGGACTGACTCAATAGGAGCTAATAGAACACAAAAGAAGCCACCCTACCTGTGATAGTTAGGTTTTTTTTGTACAAACATGGCACCTGTAAGAAGATATGGATGAAGTTTATCCTGCCAATCAGGTCACAGGGATGACCCCATTTGGAGGGGCCACTGAGATAAATGACTTTTTGGAGACCAGTCTCTCTCTCTCTCTCTCTCTCTCTCTCTCTCTCTCTCTCTCTCTCTGCCTTGACCTTCATGCTATCGAGTCACTCAGAGAACTGTGATGCTTCTACCGCTATTGGATCCACAAGACTGTCCCCCCACCAGTCTGTGATCATCCTGTGTGAATCTGCAAAGGGATGTATGGACTAGTATCAGAGTTATGTACTAGTATGGCACTTTTGGACTTGAGTCGGACTGGTCTTGAATATTTTCTTGATATTTAATTACTTCTTACTATAGAGCACCTTTGAAAACATAGGTAAGTGTTACTGGATTTGTTTCTCTAGTCAACCCGGCTTACCATTTCTTTTAGAGAAAATGAAGTGAGCCAGCTAGGTAGCATCCAACTGGTTAGGAAATGAAGTAAAGCAACTCAAACACCGTCCCCTCCCTTACTCCCTAACCATTGTGGAGCAAATGACCTCCTCTTTCTCATTAGAGTTCCTTTTTTATAAAAGGTCCAATTAAAACAGTGGTCGCTGAGGAATCTGCTGGGCCAGTACAGTTCAAAGCAGAGAGGTCTGTTCTGAAGGTTAGTTTTGTGGGATTTCAAAGGCATAATATTGACTTCTTTTCTACAGGAACACGGGGAAATTGTGGGAGCTTATTATGAAAATATTATAAGAAAATTGAAAAGTGCACTGGTGAGAAAAAGGCCACAGAGGTTGCACCAAGGGCCCACCCCCCTCAACATGACAATTCATTTCCTCATTCTTTTGAGAGTAGCAAGGGATGTCCTATGAGAATTTTATTGGAGAATCTTGCCTTTACAGCTCTGATCTCTCCCCTTCAGACTTGATTTTGTTCCCCAAACTCAAAAAACATTGAAAGGAAACATAATTTGAGTCCCTTGAGGATGCAAAAACTGCTGTTTTGATATGGTATAATTTGAAGTACTCAAGGTTCTTTGGGGGAAGGGTTAGAGAGATGGAAATTCCACTTTCAGGAGTTTATCATTTAGATCAGTGGTTCTCAACCTTCCTAATGCTGCGACTCTTTCATACAGGTCTTCATGTGGTGGTGACCCCCCAACCATAACATTATTTTTGTTACTACTTCATCACTGTAATTTTGCTACTTTTATGAATCGGGCAACCCCTGTGAAAGGGTCATTCGACCCCCAAAGGGGTCCCAACCCACAGATTGAGAACCGCTGATCTAGATGGAGGATATGTTGAGAAACAACAGTTTCGTATTTTGATATTTTTGTTTACTTAAAGTTTTCTATGATTGTTTAGCAATGCATTTTGAATTACCCATGTATGTTAGCTGCAGACACGAGAATTTTAAAAAAGTATGCTGAATTAATCGATGAAACACATGGTAGTGACCAAAGCAGGTTTGATGGGCTTAGTTTTGGACATGACCTAATATGGGAAACCTGAGATGGACTACTCTCATGATTTGCCAGTGAGTTCGTTCCTATTCTTGGCGAGTCCATGTGTGTCAGATTACAACTGTGCTACTAAGGGTTTTCATGACTGATATTTGGTACCAGAGTGTCAGACGTTTCTTTCAAATTGCCTCTCGATTGGAATAAACCTCCTTTTGTTAGTGGGCAACCACAGGAACTATTTTGCATCACCCAGGCAGGCACTTCCAGCAGATGGAAGCAGTACATTCCTCATAATATTTAAGCAGTTTTTTTCTCTTGTCTCCCTCCCCCACCTCCCGGCCTTTTTGTGGGGTGTGAGTGGGAGGAGAGAAGATGGTGTGAAGGCCATGACCTAAATCTATTTTGGAGATAGAGTGTAGAGCATTTGCAATTGCCTTGAGGAATATTAGAAGAGCGTGGAAGGATTGAGAATGGGCCAGGAGAGCCACACCTTGTCTGGTGGTCAGGAGGAAGTCAGTGCCCCATCTTCTCCCTCTCAGTGGAGGATTATAGAGAACAGAGATTGGAAATCAATACAAACGGAGGTGGCATACTGTGAATTCTCACAGCTCTTTTAAAGCTCCGTGTATAAGCGTAAAAACCACCGCTGGTGATTCATTGCCCACAGTGAATGATTCTCTCAGGCTCACACACCAATTCAGAAAGACTGGCTTTGTTTGCACGTGCACCCATGTGCCCACCCAAGACTTTTGAGGGAATTACAAGGAGGAGCTATGATTAGAAATCACGGCAAAGCTGAATAGTCCTTACTTGGTCACTGTTAGCTGTATGACCATTGTCAAGGGACTTCCCCTCTTTGGGTCTTTGTTCTTTACATCTTTAGATCGACATTTGGGTAAGTCCTAGTTTTCTTTGAAGTATCTGAGTAGTACAAATGGTTAATGCACTCAGCCAGTAACCTAAATGTAGCACGAAATCTGGGGCACCATAGATGAAAGACGTGGCCATCCGTTTCTGAACAAACAGCCTTTGAGTTCCCTGGAGTCCACTTTGATCCTGATACACCTGACGCCACCAGGAGCTGCTGTTGACGCAGTGGCAACTGGCTGTTTGGGTTAGCTTACCTCATGAAGGTATGACATTGACAGATAACCAGACTGTCCTGTGTAGTGGATGGTACAGCCACAATTCTCATGCTTCCCAGACCCGTGCTATTCCGCCTGAGGACAGGAGGATTATGCTTAGAACTCCGGAGGGGTGGATTTGGGTGGCCAAAATCTTACAAGGTGCTCAGGCACCCTCCACCTTCACTTCCACTCCATGCCTGATTTCCGTAATGGGAGTACAGATATTTGATGGATCTACTCGGTGGAGATGGGAACCCTGTGAAGTTTATAAAACAGCAAATTAAAACCATCCCTGGCCTGAGCACATTTTATGCAAGTCATTAATACCCAGCAGTTTAAACAACCTTACTTAGTGGATACATGGGGGGGAAATTGCCTGAAAATTCTCCAAACACAGAACCAAAAATGCTCTCTGAATATTATTATGTAGGAAATAAGATGATTTTTATTATATTCTTTTCTTTTGAGTTTATAAGAAATGCTACCAGATTCAACAAATCCTATGTTTGGAAGGAAGCAAGAACACCACAAAGAGAATGCTGTTACAGATGATGGAATTTAGTGCATTTGGAGGCCCATCCGTCCCAGACCAGAATGTTCTGGAGGACAGTGGATAAGACCATTCAAGGAAAATAGACCATCACCAAGAACAGGCTGTGGAAGGATTTTTATATTGTCTGGTGTCTGAATTGAAGAGACTTTGAAGATCTTCAGAAAAAATTTTTTTTTCATTACTCATCCTTCAATCTAGCTCAGGGAGCACAAAGAACCCCAAAACTAGACTATCGCACTTTGACTAATGGGCCATTCCCTCATTCCGTGCATTGAATTGATTTCTTTGTGAGAAGCTGAAAGGTTTTTCCTAAAGACAAAGATGGGGAAACACTGGTAAAGATATTGGCACACTTTTCCTGAATCCACCTTCTCCTCCCTTCTCCTTACATTTTTATCTTCAATTTCTAGTCTATGTCTTTTGTAACTTCTCTTTTCTCTCTTCCCACGCCGTGCCTCTAATGGGGATTTCTCAGAGAATGTCTGTCTTCGGTGGTGTACTTCGATCTAAACAGAGTCTAGGGCTCAGACTGGGGCTGGGAGTAGAGAAGAATACCATGGAGAGGAGGAGCTGGCCTGAAAGCTATAGATAGAGGCGAAGAGGGCTGACATGAAATGCAAACTGTGCAGATGTCGTATGCATTCGACCTTGAACTTCCAAGGCAGAAGAGAGGATCTGGGTTCAAAGACAACGTTGCCTATACAATCATTCTCCATTCTCCAGCATAGCCCCCTGCTTGCTTTTCTGGCTAGCAGATCCCATCTCCTCGTATATAGAGAGAAGGTGACAGGTGTTCCTTCTGGTGCCTTTCTTGCAGTCATGGTGGTAATCTTCTAATGAGCAGGATGAATGTTTGCTGAAGGTCTTGCGGATGTCGGGGGTGGGGGTGGGGGGGTGGAGTTATTCCCTTTGAAAAGAAATGAACCAAGGCAAAGACTTATCTTCTTTGTTTCAGTTGGTCATGTCTGCATGGTATTGGGAAATGCCCCTGTAACCTTCCTACCATTTGGGATAACACTACTGAACACTCCATGGATGACAGAATGGAAAACAGAATGTCCCTGAGTCTTTTGGAAGATTGGGTTGTCCATCCAAACCTGGAAAGTCTTAGGTCATTGGCTTTATTGATTAAGCCATTGTGGTAGTTACATAATTTCATGTCAACTTGATAAATAAGTGTAGGAGTGAAGTCTAGTCTGGCAATTAGGTCACAGCCTGATGATGCCTCCTCCTTGGCCTGGCCTTCTCATGAGGATTCTGGGAACTTCCTCTATGCCTCCCTGGAGGCGGGATGCATTCTCTCTCTGCTTTACATTCCTGTTGACAAGCCGCATGGAGCCACACTGATGGCAGCCAGAACCCTGGAGCTGGAGGAGACTTGCACCAGCACTGAGATGATTCTACCACCAGCATCCACTGGATCCACAAGATTTTCCACCCACCAGCCTGTGATCTTCTTGCATTCAGCATCATTGCATGTGCTGCATGAATCTAAAGAGGAATTTATGGACTAGTCTTGGACATATAGGCTATTATTGGACGTACGGACTTGATCTGGACTGGGCTGGGGTGTTTTCTCAATATCCAATTGTTCCATGATATAAAGCTCTCTCTTATATATGAGTGTTTCTGAATTTGTTTCTCAGTCAACCCAACTAACACAGCCATCTTATTCAAAGTTTCTGTTTCTTGAAGCTGAAAGTATTTTGATGAGAACCAACAGCATGATGTTACTTTGGGGCTCTCATTTTGTGCTGATTCTTATTTAGTTTCCTTAATGGGTTCAGTTATATTTTAAACAAAGCCAGTGCCACTTTTAGGAAGATCGACTGCATATTGGAGATGAAAGTACAGAGCAGCTGTTTCTCTTGCTTTTTTTTCTCTTCCTTTGTCCTTTTCAGAAACAGCGCCTAAAGCGTTCCCCACATTTAGCATGTAGAGCCCTAAAGGAAAACCACAATCTCAGTGCCACACGGCAGCTTCTCTGTGTGGCAAGGTAACCATTGTGCAACCACATGGGGAGCCAGGTCATCCTTCATTCTGATCTTAAAACTCTCTGGATTTACTCCGTTAGTCCCTTTATTCGGACTACCCCAAGGGGGATCTTACCTTATTTGACGGTCCTTGAAGCTCAATGATGAAACATTTGAAGGAAGGAGCGAGGCGAGAAAAGCGACAGGAAAGGCTGGCAAGAGAAGGGCTGAAAGAAAGACATGGGAGCAGAACCAGGGTGAGGTCGGGGCTGAGGGAAAACAGGAAGTACGGACGTTCACTCAGTTTGTACCAGGATGACCCAATGGACAGTTTGCAGCCAGCATGTGTTCCAAGAGATCAGTGTCTGGGGCTACACATGTTGAATAATCAACAATTGCTAATATTTTGAGTGTTATCCCTAAAGATATGAGTCCTTTAAGAAATCGCTTCATGGTGTTTAAGATTTAAAATAATGTTCTTTTTATTTAAATCCAAGTTATATTATCTGGGAATTTTTCAGAGCTGTGCTTTTCCGATGACATCTCTGGGTTTGTAATGGCTATACCTTCATTGTCTGCTTGGGCGGAGCCACAACCGTGGGACACACAACTGCTGGGCTGCTCTGTGTGTCTTCACCCTTTAGGAGAAGAGTGATTCATAGACAGGAAGTGCTTGCTTTCAAATATAGTGTGTTAGTCTGGGTAGACTAGAGAAACAAATCCAGAGACACTCATACGTGTATAGGAAGGAGCTTTATATACAAAAGCAATTAAGTTTTGAGAAAACATCCCAGCTCAGTCCAGATCAAGTCCATAAGTCAGATATTAGCCCATATGTCCAATACCAATCTAACAAGTCCGCTTCAGACTCACGAAACACATGCAATAACACCAAATGCAGGAAGCTCACAGGCCAGTGGGTGGAAAGTCTTGTGTATCCAGTGGTGGTGTAAGCATCTCAACTCTGGGAAGTGTCTCTACCTGGCTCCTCCTACTCAGGGCACTAGAGTAGCTCCATGTATCTTGTCAGCTGGAATGTCTCCCAGGGAGACTGTGTCCCTCCTCCAGCAAGCTATTTATCTCCTTAGCTCCTCCAAATGAGGTCATTAAGCTGCGACCCGATTGAGAGGTTAAACTCCACCCTTTCACTCTTTAGTCACAAATTGACAACAGAGTATGTAGCTACCACATATAGGATGGTTAGACATTGTCTCTTTCACTTGAAGCTTTTTTTAAGGGTTTGGAGACACTGAATTTAGCTATCAATCACTGTATTTGCTTTAAGAGAAAAGATTTATCTTTTAATAACCCAAATAAATAAAATAACGAAACCCACTGCTACTGAGTCAATTCAGATCCATAACAACCCTATAAAACACACAAGAACTACTCTTTTGAGTTTCTGAGACTAGATCATTATGGGGACAGACAGCTTGATGTTTTTTCCCATCGACCAACTGGTAGGATTGAATTGCTGGTGGGTTTGAACTTGTGGTTGGTTAGTAGCCCAACATCTAACCCACTATGCCAACAGGGCTGCAATGGCTAACTAGGAATGTCAATGACAAAATACAGGAACAACTGTCTTCTGCGTGTCTCTTGCTATGTATTTATCTTCGAACTTATTTTTGTCTCTTAGAGCAACAAGGTTTTTCCTCACTGCCGTGGAGTCAGTTTGGACTAGGAAAACCTACAGGACAGGGGAGAATTGCACCAGTGGTTTTCCAAGCCTGTAACTCTCCAGGAGAGTAACTAGTCTCATCTTTCTTTTTCAGAACTGCTGGCCATTTTGAACTGCTGATCTTTCAGTTAACATCCCAGTGTGTACCAACGACACCACCACCCAAATGAACTCTGTGTATTATCAGCTTTTTGTTGTTGTTGTTAAGGGTCATCGCATTGGGCCTGACTCATAGTGACCCTATGTTCAAGAGAAGGAAACACTGCCCAGGCCTGCACCATCCTCACAATTGTTCGGATGTCTGAGCCCATTGCTGCAGCCACTGTGTCCCTCCGTCTCATGGAGGACCTTCCTCTTTTCTGCTGCCTCTTTACTTTACGATGTATGACATGCTTCTCCAGGGACTGGCCTCTCTGACAAGATGTCCGAAGTACGTAAGATGAAGCCTTGCCATCCCTGCCTCTGAGGAACATTCTGGCCTTCCTTTTCCCAATACGTGTCAGTTTGTCTTCTTAGCAGTCCATGATATTTTCAGTTTTCTTTGCAAGCATTACAATTCCAACGCACCTATGTTTCTTCGGTCTTCCTTATTCGTTGTCCAACTTTCACACGCATATGAGGCAACTGAAAAGACCATGGCTTGGTTCAGACACACCTTAGTCCTCAAAGGAATATCCTTGATTTCCAACGCTCTAAAGAGGTTTTGTGCCGAAGGTTTGCGATACCTTCTTTAATCTCCCCTGCCCCCCACGCCGATCCCTCCACCCCTCTTTGATCTTTTGACTGCTGCTCTCATGAGCGTTGATGGTGGATCCGAGCAAGATGAGATCCTTGACAACTTTACCCTTTTCTCCGTTTATCATGATGCGACCTATTGGTTCAGCTGTGAGGATGTTAGTTTCCTTTCCACTGAGCTGGAATCATATTGAAGGCTGCAATGCTTGATCTTCATCAGCAAGTCCTTCTCATTTTCAGCTAGCAAGGGTGTGTCATCTGCATTCTGAAAATTGTTAATGAGCCTTTCTCCAGTCCCAATGCCACATTTTTCTCCATATAATCCACTTTCTCTAATAATTTGTTCAGCCTACAGACAGAAGAAGTATGATGAGGGGATACAACCTGGACACACATCTTTTCTGATTTTAGATCATGCAGTATTCCCTTGTCCCATGTACAAAACTGTTTCTTGTTCTATGTACAAGTTCCCGATGAGGAATTCCCACTCTTCTCAACATTACCCAAGTTTGGTATGCTACACACACCGCTGAATGTCTTTGTACATCAATAAAACACAAGTAAACATCTTTCTGGTATTCTCTTCTTTGAGCCCAGATCCATCTGACATCAGCAATAATATCCTTTGTGCCATGTATTCTTCTGAATCCAGCTGAAACCTCAGACATCTCTCTGTCAATGTCCTGCTGCAACCGCTGTTGGACGATCTTCATCAAAAATGTCCTGGCATGTGATATCCGTGATCTTGTTCTAGAGTTTGAGTAGTCTGTTGGGTCACCTTTGTTGGAAAGTGCACCAATATGGATCTCTTCCAGTTAGTTGGCTAAGTAGTTGTCTTCCAAATTTCCTGGCATAGATTAGTGTTTCCATTGCTCCATCAGCTTGTTGAATCATTTCAACTGGTTTTCTGGAGTCTTGTTTTGGGCTAATGATGATTATCAGCAGCTATATCACAATATACAGGAGCCCTGGTGGTGGAGTGTCTGAGCCCTGGGTTACTAACTGAAAGGTCAGCGCTTTGCATCCACCAGGGACTCCACGCGAGGAGGATTACAGCTTTGGAATCCCTACGGGGCAGTACTCTGTCTAGAGCAATGGTTCTCAACCTTCCTCATGCCGCGACCCTTTCATACAGTTCCTCATTGGTGGTGACCCCAACCATAACATTATTTTTGTTGCTACTTCATCACTGTAATTTTTCTATTGTTATGAATCGGGCGACCCCTGTGAAAGGGTCCTTTGACCCCCAAAGGGGTCACAACCCACAGGTTGAGAACTGCTGGTCTAAAGGATTGTTATAAGTTAGAATCTACTTGACAATAATGGGCTTTGTTATGTCACAAAATAAGTAATGCTGCATCTTATTTTAAATTTCAACTGCTCTACGCTTTTGAGTCCAAATTTAGAGATACTTTGCCCTGGGACACAAACCAGGAGGAAGACTGGCTGCAGATGGAGCTGCGATTGCCTAACAGTACAGCAGACTGATGTGGGGGTGGAAGAAAATGTGAAACGAGAGGCCTTTACTTTAGAATAGCTCTAGATCAGTACTGTTAAAGGGAAGCAAACCAGGAGCCAAAAACATGGGGCACTTGACATATTCTAGTTGTTGTTTTAATGCACAGTCAATTCCAATTCAAATCTAATGGGGTGCAGGCAGTGATTCCGTATGACAGAATTTTAATTTTTATGGGAACAGATCACCAAGTCTTTCTCCCATGGGAAAGCTGGTGGGTTGTTTTTGGTTAGTATGTGAACACTTAACTATTGGGCCATCACTGATCCTTAAATAGTCTAGTGGCCACATTAAAAAAAAAAGAAAAAAAGATGAAATTTATTTTCAGAATGAATAATATTTGTCCTAATGTCCCTACAATATTATCACTTCAATAATCAATATAACTATTACACATGAGCTTTTCATTGCCATTGGGTTGATTTAGGCTCATAGCAACCCTATAGAACAGGGTAGAACTACTCCTATGGATTTGTGAGAGTCTGTTTATGGGAATAGGAAGCTTTGTCCTCCTGTGGAGCACCTGGTAGTTATCGACTGTTGACCTTGAAGATCTCACTATGCCACCAGGGCTCATTCATTTTTTGCCCCCTTATTCTTTTTGCACAAGTTCCTTGAAATCCCCTATGTTCATATTTACAAAACATTCCAACTTAGCCTAGCTGCATATCAAGTGCTCAGCTGGCACAGGTAATGAGGGGCTACTGTGGTAGACACTGTAGCTGTGGTCTGTTTACAAAAGGCATTTCATTTTATTTTTCACTTGATGTTCATATTAAAGGTTCAGTCAAAAAGGATTGTTTCTAAGGTTCTGTTTCATATGTGCACAGGTTTTTCCTAAGCAAAACACTTTTACACACATCTCTTCAATCAATGGATGCCTGCAGGCAAGTTCTCTCAGTAATGCACTTGATTTATCTTCCCGGGGTACCTTCCAAAGTAGGTCCAATCCAAACAGTGGCTTCCATGGGGATCTGTTGGGCCAGTTAATTTCAAGCCAGAGAGGACAGCTCAGAAAATGTTGTTGACATTTTTTATCCCAAAGGGTCATGCTCACAAAATTTCCCAAAGAACACAGAGCGATCAAGAAGACTTCCAAAAAAGAACTATAACAAAATACTGCACTAGTGAGAAAAAGGCAAAGAAAGTTGTGCTGAGTACTTTTTCTCCACCATGATATTGTATCTGATCAATTTTCAAGGGTAGCAAGTGCTGTCGCAGGAGAGTATTATTGGGAAATTGTATCCACTCCATTAGATGTCCCTGATCTTGACCCTCTGTGTTAGTCTGGGTTGAATAGAGAAATGAATTCATAGACATTTGTATGTGTGTAAGAAAGAGCTTTATATACAAGAGTAATTGTACATTAAGAAAGCATCCCAGTCCAGTCCAAGCCCATAAGTCCAATATTAGCCCATATGTCCAGTACCAGTCTATAAATTCCTCTTCAGACTCACATAACACATGCAATGATGCCAAATTCAGGGAGATCACAGGACAGTGGGTGAAAAGTCTTGCGGATCCAGTGGCAGTAGAGGCATCTCAATATTGGCAGGGGTCTGCACATGGTTCCTCCAGCTCAGGGTACTAGTGTAGTTCCATGTGTTTTGTCAGCTGCAATGTCTTCCAGGGAGTGAGCTGAGAGAGTGTGTCTCCTGCCTCCAATGAGGAATACAGGAGTTCCCAGAATCCTCAGGAGAAATCCATGCCCACACAGAGGCCTTATTGGCTATGACCTGATTGACAGGCTAGACTCCACCCTTTCACTCTTAATCCCTGCATCGACAAACGGTTCTATAACTACCACACCCTTGAAGACTTCTTTTTGTTCCCCAAAGTCAAAGAACATGGAAAAAGAAGACGAGATGGTTACCTCTAGGATGCCCAAACTACAGTTTTGACCTGGTATAAGTGAGAGTGCAGAATTTTTCAGGGAAGGGTTAGAGAGATGCAACTACTGTTATCAGAAATGTGTAGACCTAGATAGAGGACATGTCAAGGGACAATAGCATCCCATTTTAATATTTTTGTTTGAAATATTTCTATGGTTTTTGTAACAATACTTTTTGATTTACTCTCATATATTGTGATAGATGGAGATCATTGCTTCTCTCTCTAGGCCAGTAATGGGTTCCTTCCTTAAGTTATTTGGGACCAACTTTGAAAAGTATGGACTCAGGACAATGGGAGAAAGAATGAGCTTTAAAATGGAAGGGGCATGTGGTCAGAGGAGACATGAGGCATTGTGAGCGGGCCATGAGCGAGCTTGACGAAGGCTTGTGGCTGGTATTTATGATCCAGATTCACTAAGTGGGGTCATTTACGAAAATAGATATAACTAGTTTGATCATTTTATCTGGAACAATATAATGCGATAAAATTAATCCAAACTGATCATCAGGCCAGTAGCCCAGGTATTAATCTGGGAAAATAAACTCACATTTACACTAGACTTGTTACAGCCTAGCTACTAGGTATCTGTTCATCCAATCTTTACAATAAATTGAATTGGTATGTATTATGGTCAACCTTAGTTTACAGAGGAAGAAACTAGATTTGGACAGGTAGATTGATTAGTGTTGGCTTACTTTAGAGTCAGCTCTGATTCCTTAACTGTATTTTTTATATTCAAATCTATATGCATGATCCATTGTAGGTTGTATCTTTTATTCATCATAATTAGACCAGAGAAGAATCAGTTACAAGCAAACACACACACACACACACACACACACACACACACACACAGATAACTGATTCTCTTTTTCATACATTTCGTATTTGTGTTTATCTACTTGATAACATTTATTGGTAAGCCCAAATTAATTACTTGCTCTGCTTTCGTGGCCATATGCAGACATGTGTAGAGTAATGAAATATGTGAGTCATTGGATATGCACAGTCCCAGCTGAAGTCGATTAAAGCAAATCTGTGCTTTCTTGTTCAGCTCTCATCCTCTAAACAAATATTATGATTTATTTAGTACTACTCCCCCCAGCCACTGTAACACACATCACACACACACACACACACACACACACACACACATTTGTTGATGAATTTACTGGTTTAAGTAGTTCTCAAGAGTAGTGCTGAAATGATATTGAGTGTTCTTGAGCATGAGAAGGCTATGGTGTACCTTATGGCATATATATATGTATTACTCTGTGAAATCGAAGTTTATAAAGTGTCATTAATGGAAAAAAAATACATATGTAGAAACACATAAAAGAAGATTATGTGTTGGCCAATTGATGAAAATTTTGTGACTAGTGGCTCCCAGGAACCTGCGGTCCTGCTTTCCCCCTTGGGGCAAGGTTCCAAAGTCACAGTTCATTACGTGTGGCATCTTTGTAGAGCAATTTCTGTGACAATGAGAATTGACTGTGTGTGTGTGTGTGTGTGTGTGTGTGTAGAGGTAGTGGTAGTTAGAATTTTCCCCTCCCATATTTGAGATATCTCCTCCCATATGCGAGACCTGGGTTCAATTCTCAGCCAACACACCTCGTGTGCGCTGGACTACGAAGAAAGGAAAGGAAATCTATTTCCATTGATCAGTCCATGAAAATAGAGTGTGTCCTGGAGATCCCCTTGCAGAGGGGTCTCGGGGAGGACATGAGCCAGTCAGGGTGTGATGTAACAACGATGAGAAATACAACTTTCCTCTAGTTCCTAAATGTTTCCTCCCCGCTCCCACTACCATGACTCGAATTCAACCTTGCAAGTCTGGCTAGACCAGAGGATGTACACTGGTACAGATAGGAACTGAAAATCCAGGGAATCCAGGGTGGATGAGCCCTACAGGACCAGTAGTGTGAGTGGTGAAACAGGGAGGGTAAAGGGAGAATGGGTAGGAAAGAGGGAACCGATTACAAGGAACTATATGTGACCTCCTCCTTGGGGGACAGACAACCGAAAAGTGGGTGAAGGGAGATGTCGGACAGGGCAAGATATGACAAAATACCAATTTATAAACTATCAAGGGCTCATGAGGGAGGGGGAAGCGGGGAGGGAGGGGAAAAATGAGGACCTAATGTCGGGGTTTAAGTGTAGAGAAAATGTTTTGAGAATGATGTACAAATGCGTTTTACACAATTGATGTGTGTATGGATTGCGATAACAGTTGTATGAGCCCTTAATAAGATGTTAAAAAAAAAAGAAAAGAGAGTGTATCACCATGATCTGCTCCCACTCGCTCCTGGGATGGCGCTGGACCATGCGCCTTCATTAAGTCATTAGAAGTTGGCGAATGCGATGACAGCTAACAACAGCAAAAGCAACAAGACATTTGTGAGAGGGAATTGGTTGATGCCATTGTGGGGCTAATTGTGATGTGGGGACTTTAAGTACACTGGACAGGCAGGCAGGGCACAAGCACACTAGAACCCACATGTCTTGCCTCTGACTTTGGTGTATGGTGTCTAACCACCTCATTCTGGTTGCACCTCTGGTGAGAATTTGCATTCCTGTTCCGGGTTGACTGAATCTGAATCCACATTTTAGCCAACTTCCTTCTTATATATACAGAAAACTTCTGGGGATTACCTAGGGATAATGTGAAAATGTAGATTCTGATTCAGTCTATTTTGTGGAAATGCAAATTATCAGCCGGAGGTTGAACTGGAATAAACTGGTCAGACTGAAGCCCTGCTTTGATGGCAAAAGTATCCTGCAGACACCAGAACACTTCGTCATGGAGCGAAACACTGGAGTCAAAGAACTTAAGGGAGGATCCAAGGGGAGGTTGCTTTTGCAGGCTCAGCTCATGCCTCATGCCAAAGAGCTGAATCCGCTGATTATCTATAAAGTGCAAGAGCTACAAAATGGTTGCTGCCCTCTGTTGACCACAAACCCCAACCAAAACTAAATCCAATGCCATCAATTGATTCCTACTTATGGCGACCCTGTATTGGGTTTCTGAGTTTGAAAATCTTTATTGGAGTAGACAGCCTCATCATTCTCCTGTAGTGTGGTTTGTGGGTTTGAACTACTGACCTTGCAGTTAACAATCCAATGCCGACTCAACAGCACCGCCAGGGTTCCGTGTCTCACTTTTACTCTCCTATTTCTCTAGGGGACTATGTTCATCAGAAACACACCAGACATGGAAGACAGGGACCCTTTAGGTATAATTTTCAATTTAGCCAAGTTGACCCATTGGGAAGTCAACACATGGATGCTCAATAAATACTTTTTCTTGAATACGATGCTGCTGCTTTTGGAAGTTCCCTGGATGTCAGAGCGCAGGGTGCTGCCTATATCTCTACAAGCCAGGACACCTTGACTGACTCACTTAAGTTTTTTGAGTCTTGGATTTCTCAACTGTAAATCTCCAAGAATAATTCCTGGCCTGCTTATTTAATGGAATTTTTATGAGCACTAGTTGAGATAATCTGAATTCAAAGTACCTCAAATATTATAAAGCATAAACAAACGTTATATAGGATTGCATTACTTTAATGACTACTAGTGTCCTAGTGATACTTTAGCTTCCTCATCTGTTACATGGTGGTAGTAGTTTCTGACCAATTTACTTCACTAACATGGCAGGGGATAAAATGAGATGGGGTGAGAAATCCATGGTGTACTCTTCAAAGGCAAGACTTGTCCTTCGACCCTGCAGACACATTTTCACCTGGTGTTTTAGCTCTTCATTTTGTGGCTGAGAGGGGCAAGTGCGTACCTGGAAGCATTAGTGATCTTGGCAGCTGAAGGCCAACGGCCACTCCTCGGATGGGAGCTGTGGGCAGTGGATGAGGATTCTGTCCTGTAGATCTGGGCTTGCATTGCATAGCAGCCAAACTTGCTCATCAGAATGAAGAAATCCCTGCGGAAGGTCTTGGTAAAGATGGCATAGAGGAAAGGGTTGGCACAGGAGTTGATGGGGTAGAACAGCACGAGGAGGATCTTTGATTTGGATACAGTGATGAGGGGCATCTTGAGGGAGGCAGAGATAGCAAAGAAGGAGATGGGCGCCATGCAAAGGAAGTCAGTGAAGATGAGCAAGGCCATCCGCTTCGCGATCTTGGTGTCGCTAGATGAAGACACGATGTTGGGATTCCTCACCGTGAGGTAGATGTGGGTGTAGCAGCTGCAGATGACCACAAAGGCCAGGACATTGAGCACAAGGAGGAACATGACATACAGTTGTGACAAAGGGCTATCGATGTCCATTGGCAGGCAGATGCTCACTTTCATATAGCTGCTGATGCCACAGATGGGCAAGAGGGCAACTGTGAAGGCAAAGACCCAGCCCACAAGCATGATGCTGGCGGCATGGCGGAGCTGCACCTTGCAGTCCAGCTGCATGGCATGGGTGATTGTATGCCATCTTTCCATGGTGATGGCTGTCAGAGTATAGACCGAGAGCTCACTGGCAAAGATGGTGAAGAAGCCAGCAGCCTCACAGCCTGCTCCAGTTTGCCAGTCAATGGCATAATTGTGGTATTGGCTCTTGGTGTGGATATCAACAGATGCTATGAGCAGTAGGTAGATGCCAATGCAGAGGTCGGCAAAGGCCAAGTTGCACATAAGGAACCTGGGAACAGTGAGTTTGTATTGGCTGGTAATCAGGATCACCAGTACTATGATGTTCCCAGTGATGGCCAGGATGCTAATCAGCCATATCAGGACTCGGAGGATATTGTCCCCCATGATATCTTCACACGGGTTGAATGCATCAGGCTTAGGGAAGCAGGTCACCTCAACCACTTCATTACATAATTCATAGTCCAATTCGCTATATATCATATCCACTCCTCCGCCGTAACTGGATTCATCATCTTCTGTCACGGAGACTTTCTGACCCCTAACCTGAGCCACATCATCAACTTCTGGCTTTAAAATAGAGTTGTTGCAAAGTGGATGAAGCCCCGAGCTAGAAAAATAGAAAAGGGAATAGACTCAACATCCTGGACGCAGAAGAAAAAATACATCAGTCTTTACTCAGGACAGAAAGGGTGGGGTTTCTGAGAGGTATTTGTTCAATTTTCCTTTTTCCAGCCGCTTGTCTGCCCTTGAGGTTACGCTCAAGGGTTAATGCTGCTTTCTGTAAATGAACACAGCAACTCATGTGGATATTCCTAGAGTTGGACAGCCCACCGGGGAAACCACCTGGCCACAACCTGAATGTGGGGAGGAAGGCGCCTGGGACTAGCGCAGCCTCGCTGCTAAGTGCAAATAATTTACAGACCCTGCCCTTTCCCTTCCTCCCTCTCCACGGAGGTATCTCTTAATATGCCCTGGTAGGACATACTTTTATTCCTCCACTCTCGAGAAGACCTTGACTGCTTTCTGACACGAGGGCAGTTTTGCTTATTTTGCCCATATCACTTAGAGGATCAGAATGCACACAATCAATCCCATCCATGCTTGGTGCTCTTAGGCTGATGGGCAGCCAGCTAATTTTCCTGGTGTGTTATGGAGGGTGCTTGATTATCGCACTCCCTAGGGACCCCAAGGGGCCTCAAGCATGTATATGTTTGCAAGGTAAGCCTAAGTCTCTCATAGTAAACAGTTCCCCAGTGTGCCCTCCAAAGAAGAAACACAGGTGGCAAAGGGTCCTAATTTATTCCAAGATCATAACCCAGCCCCTGGGGAGTTTGGTGCTGCTTGGTCCCATTTGCCTGTCTAGGCTTACCCTTTAGACTCAAATGTACAGGAAGTCTTGTCAACAGGGACGTGACACTTTCAGAAGGGATTTGAATTAACGCCAATGATAGTCTACCCAGACAGAGGGATCACGCATACAAAGAGAGAAAGAGTCAGAGTTCTGTCTTGAAACAAAGGTTAAAAGGATGGGATCACTTCACACTGGGGCTAAGTTTGATGGAAAAAGAAGTCACACACAAACATCTTGGCTTCATCCCCGAGGGACAAATTCACAGCAGGGTTACTGCTTATGTTTTTTCAAACTCTATAATCTCGAATTTGATTCTGAAGGTGAGTGTTCCCCCCCTTCCCAAACCTCCAGGATGAGAAGGCTGGTGGCCAGAGAGTGGAAGAGTTGAAGGCTTCATTTGTCACAAAGGTTCAGACCTAGCTAAGCCTTCAAACAGGTGTGGACTGAGCTTTTCGCCATCAGAGTCGATGAAAAAGGGTCACTGGAGGGAGCAGTCTCTCCTTTTTCCCTCCTCTAGAAAGGTAACTTCCAAGAAGCAAATGATTTTCTCTTGGCCCAAGAGACTCTCCCTTGGTGGGGAGTGAGTCATCTTTTGTCTTAGCGACCGATAGTGTTTCTCACATCCATGACATTTCTCTGCCCCTGAGTCAGCAAGCTGGGCTGTGAAGATCGCCAAGGTTCAACTCTGTACAGAGGTGTCTCAGAAGAAAGCTCTGAGACCTAACAAAGAATTAGCCATTGACAACCTGTGAAGCACAGTTTTACTCTGACCCACACATGGTTACTGTAAATCCAAACTGATTTAATAGAAACTGGTTAATTAAAATTGGGAATAAGAATGCAGAATGGTTGAGTCAGGGGTTTTACAACAAAGGCGAGGCAAGCTCAGAAATGGTCTTTTAGGGTGGCAAGAGGGTTATTGTCTTTGTGGCAGTTACATCATCTCCTGTCAACTTGCAAAGTGGCGGAGTTTAGCCTGTGCATCAGGTCTCAGCTTGATGACCTCATTTGGAGGCACGAAGGAGATAAATAGCTCACTGGAGGCCAGATACACTCTCTGCTTCATCTTCCTACTGACAAAACACATGCAGCCAAGCTGATGGAATTGATCTGTACTGGGCTGGGATGTTTACCCAATACACAATTACTCTTTGTTATAAAGCTCTCTCTTACACACATATGAGTGTCTCCCTGGATTTGTTTCTCTTGTCAACCCAGACTAACAGAGTCTTGTACTAAATCATCCTGTTGACTCTTAAATTCAGTCGCTGAGTTAGCTGTGTTTCAACTCTAGGAACAGAGATTAAGCCACACGGAAGGCTGCTGGAAGGCTATGGCTCCATTCCAACTCAACCATTCCAGAGACAACCTTCACTTTCTAGGCCTCAGGGTAGATGCTGCTGAAGGGTCTCTGTCGGTACTACTATCAACGTTGTTAGGTATTGATGCTTCCCGTTCATAAAACGGAAGAGTGTGTTTGAGGACCAGGTAAACAAAATGGATCTCTGAGAAACGAAACTGAAAACGAAACTGTGTTGTCTCTTTGGCGCTTTGGGAAATGCTAACTCTCCTAAGGAGTTGGGGTCTCATCCAGCATCAGTTTAGGAGTTAGTACTCTTGGATCCTGTTATGAATGACATTGTGCTCCCCAGATTTATGTTGGAATTCTAACCTCTATGCTTCGGAGGTAGTCTCATTTGGAATTAGGGGTTTTTATTATGTTTACGACATTTAAGTGTAGGATATGTCTTAAATAGAAAGACTTTTGAGACGTAAACTAGATACAGAGAGAAAGAAGCACAAACCATGGAAAGATAGATGCCATATGATGATCTTCAAGGAACACTGAGAAGAATACTACAGATTCTGAGATTGGGGTTTTCCCAGAGCCAACAGAGAAACGTCCCTTTTTCTAAACCGTGAGAAGGTCAATTTCTGTGTGTCAAAGCCGCCTACTTGTGTTATTTCTGTTATCACAGTACTACGAATGTAAGACACAACCCAATCAATCAATCACTAAATGTTTGGGAGGAACAGAAGAGAGTGGCCTAGAGCAGTGGTTTTCAACCCTCCTAACCCCGCCACCCTTTCATACAGTGCCTCATGTGGTGGTGAACCCCCAACCATAAAATTATTTCCATTGCTACTTCATCACTGTCAGTTTGCTACTGTTATGAATCAGGCGACCCCTGTGAAAGGGTCGTTCAACTCCCAGAGGAGTCGTGACCCACAAGTTGAGAACCCCAGGCTGAGAGCCTGGGCTTTGGCGGTGGATGGCTCAGAGGGTTTGGACCTGGTATGGATGGGATTGTGGATGTTATGTGCTGTCTCTGAGCCTCAGGACTGCATCTGACAAAGCAATCATTATGATGATAGTACTTTTGTGATTGAGATAAAGGTGCAAAACACAATAGTGTCTGGAAGAGTACTCAACAAATGTCGGTTATATAAAGATGTGTGCCAGAGATGGTTGATGGAGTTTCTTTTGGGGTTCAAGCCCTGATGGAATTTAGCTGCATATGCCACCCTGCCTTAAATCTGGCAAATGAAGACCTAACTCTAAGATAAACTCAATAGTGTTAAAACAAGAGCAAGGTATACTGCGAGCGGAGTAGAGCATCTTGACAAGGCCCTCTCTGCTTCCATGCCAAATGAAGGACGAGGTTGCAATGACTTGTGAGTGAGAGCCCAGGAGGAGAGTTTGCCCCAAACTCCATAGTCATGAGGACCAAAGTTTATACGTTGGGCACTATCTCTGAATCAGGCCTTGAAGAACTCTTCATCGTACGACGTTAGACTCAAACCTTGTTACCAAACCACACTTCTGGTGATATGCAATAAAATGATAGTCTTAATTTTTTCTGCAATCACCAGCAGAATAGGATAATTCTTTTGCAATGTGCCTGTGTGAGTATGAATTTGTTAAACATAAATTTAAAAGCCTATTGTAATTTTTGTTATTTCACCATGTCATGCCTCCCTGGAAGAAAGGTGGGCCCCTTCTTTGTTTCATTCTGAAGGCTCTGGTAGTAAGTTACAACATGTTGATGACAGTCTGGTAGGATTGGGGACAGCTTCATGGCATGGGAAATTGAAGGCGAGCCTTGAGTTTTCTGGTGGGCAGAGCCCTGAAGCTAGTTTATCCTCGCCAGACGTCTCCAGAGCAGAGGGGTCTGAGCAGCCCAGGAAGATTAGAAATCCCTGGGGCATGCTGTAGTTGGGTCAGACAACACACTGAGTATCACTCTTCCAGTGATCATCTATTCTTTGTGATTTCTCTTGAGGTGTTCCAGCTCAGCAGTGAATTAGTATCTTTCTTGCCTGGCTTGGGTTCTTGTCTGGGAGGGAAAAGAGGCGACACTTTTGCTTCAGTCCAGTCCCTTTAGAGTTCTAGTCACCAGGAAGAAACATCCTGGCCCTTGAAGGAATCTCTGAGAAGCGATCCGGATTCTGGCCGGTTTCCTGATGATGCATGCTAAGTCTGAAGAGCAGCCTCTCTTCTGCAAATCCTTCCAATGGGTCAGAGTGTGAACTCCTGGGCACTGTGAAAAAATTTTAAGGTGTATAGTATTTTTGTTTGCTTGTTTGGCTTGGGGGCAGGGAAATGTCTATATGTGCAGCACCTTGTGGGCTAAAGATGAAATGGTAAAGAAGACGATGTTCAGCAGGAAACCCTATCACAGAGACTGTGTGTTCGTGCTCTGCAGCGATACAATGGCCCCATGGAGCAGAGTAGAATCGCCCGATAGCAGAGCAGATTGTCGGGTCTTTAATTCTATGATGTCGCCAGAGGGTTTGGTAAGCAACCAAGTACTTTAACATTTTGCCATTAGCACTCCTTATGAGTTGAAATTGTCTTAATATTTTTTTTATTATTAGTCATTTTATTGGGGGGGTTCTTATAAATCTTATAACAATCCATCATTCAATCGTATTAAGCACACTTGTACGTATGTTGCCATCAACATTTCTAAAACATTTTCTTTCTACTTGAGTCCTTGGTATCAGCTCCTCTTTTTTCCCCTTCCTTTCCCCACCCTCCCGCCCTTATGAACCCTTGATCAATTGTATATTATCGTTATTTCATATCTTATACTGTCTGTTGTCTCCTTTCATGCACATTTCTGTTATTTGTCCCCTTGGGGGGTGGGCTATATATGGGTCCCCCCTTTCTTCCCTCCATAACAGCTTCTACCATCCCACTACCCTCATGATATCTCTATTCCCACTACTGTTCCTGAGGGTTTTATCTGTCCTGAATTCCATATGTCAAAAGCTCTTATCTGTACCAATGTGTGTACTCCAGTCTAGCTGGATTTGTAAGGTAGAACTGGGTCATGGTAGTGGGGGAGGGGGAAGCATTTAGGAACTAGAGGCGTGATGTGTGTTTTATCGGTGCAATACTGTACTCTGGTTGTATCCCTTCTGTGGGGGGATGTCCAATTGTCCACAGATGGGCTTTGCGTCTCAGCTCCAACTCTCCTCTTTCACATCGATATAATTGTTTGTTTTGGATCTTTTGATACCTGATCCCATCGACTCATGATTACACAGGCTGATGTGTTTCTTCCATGTGGGCTTATTTGCTTCCCTGCTAGCTTTCTGCTTGTTTAACTTCCAACCTTTAAGACCCCATATGCTATGTCTCTTGATAGCTGGGCACCATTCATCTTCTGCAACACATTTGCTTATGCACCATTTTGTCTTCAGTGATCGTGTCGGGAAGGTGAGTATGAAAGAGTGCCAGGTTGTTAGAACACAGTGTTTTTGTTTTTACGGAGGCCCAAAGTCTATCTGCTATCTTAATAGTTAACATGTAAAGATATGCACATTGGTTTCTATCCTTTGCATTTAAATTAACATATTTACATATATACATGCCTATAGCTATGCCTCTATAAATAGCTTTTGCCTCCTACTTATTTCCTCTATTTCCTTTTACCTTCCTCCTGTCCCACTATCATGCTCACCCTCCAGTCAGCTCTCAATAATTCCTCTTAGATACATTGCAGTGGATCAAACCCTACCAGACATAATACCCCTCCTTGTCATCAATTTTACGTCTCTGTCATTCTCATATCCCTGAGTTTGTTGGATCCCTGCTCCCTCTCCCCAACCCCTCCTCTCCCATGTTCCCTTGGTATTGCCGGTCCCATTGTTTCCTCCCTGGGATTGTTTGTCCTGCCTATCTTATATAGATAGACGTAGGGCAAGAGAAAAATAAGAATCGATAGATAGTTCCAGGTCTGTTTGCTGACCCTTATGAGTTGAAGTTGTCTTGACAGCACACAACACCACATGAGGTCAGTGACGAGGTATCGTTCAATTGAGTATGGCTACAGGTGTGGACTTTATCAGGGTGTGCAATGGCAGGTGAGAGTTTTGGGTTTGGAATAAGTGTAATCTCCACTCCTTCTCTACTCTTTCCATAGCCTGTCTGATCCCTCCAGCTATTGGGAGGATTCCACCCGATCACCTACTGGGCCAAGGCTCTGTTTAGATTTCCCTCTATAAATCTTGGTTGGAAATCTGAACTTCCTCTAAATCTAGAGAGATATCTTATTTTTATCTTTTCTGTAAAGTACAATATCTGAAGGTGGTTAGAGAGGTTTACAGTGGTTTGGATGTGTTGGAAATGAGTTATCATTATATGATATGGTGTTTGTGCTTTTTGCCTCAAAAACTAACCTTGACAATAGTAGAATTGAACAATTAAGGTGTGCAGTTTGGGATTTGAAAGACAGATCCATATGGTACAAAGGTAAAGGGGACCAAATATTTATTAAGGACAACGATGAGTCAGGTACTGAAATTGGCTTTCTTTCGATTGTTTAATACTTGGTAGAGTCTACTACATGGGTAGCCTTTACAACTACCTATATCCCCCAGTAAACACAATTGATTTGGAATGTGTACACAACTGTTTCCGTCAGGGTGGGTTCTCCAGAGGTTGACTTTCTGCATGCCACAGAAACATAGACGTTCTGTACCAGGTTCTGCCATGGGGAGGTGCCCAAGGGAGGTGCAGATGAAGGGACTCTGAAGACTCACCTTTGTTGTCTCCAGTTCTCGAAGGCACAACAGTGGCTGGGGTAGGTGAGGCTGGCGTCCATAAGGGAGACAAACTTGTCCAAACTGGGAAGCCTTTTTAAGTTGTAAGTTGACCTGGCTCTCAGCTTCTTAAGATTGTCTAAGCCATAGGTCGGCAGAGAATGGATTCTTGTCCTTGAAATATCTCTATAAGGTGAAAAGGTAAACACAATCGGATTACTATGGGCCTAGAATTTTCTGCTTGGTTAGCAAGCAGCCTAGTAGATACTATGGTAATCCTCTAATGAGGAGGGTGACATCAAGGCATCCAAACTATCTAGGTTAGATCATTACTCTGCTAACAGGACATTCGGTCCAGGTAGGAGTCCTGGCCCTATGTCCCTGTTAGGAGGAGTCAGATAACTTAGTCAACAAACCAAACCAAACAGTTGCTATTGAGTTAATTCTGAAGCATGGTGATCACATGGTGTAGAACTGTGCTTCAGAGGGTTTGCTGTGATTGTTTTTTGAAAAGACCAAGGTGCACCTGGCCCATGCCATGGGCTTTTCTATCACTTTTTGTGCATGCAAAAACTGGAAAATGAATGAGGAAGATGGGAGAAGAACTGCTGAATTTGAATTCTGGTGTTGTTGAAATATGTTGGATATTCCATGGATTTCCAGAAGAATGAGCAAAAGAAGTTCTGCCAAAATGTTCTTTGAAGGGATGGTGGTGAAACTTTGTCTCACTTACTTTGCACACACTGTCAAGATGGACTAGTCCATGGAAAAGGACACCCAGTTGGGCAGACAGTCAGCAAAAATAAAGATCTTCAATAAAATGGATTGGCCAGGAGGTTGCCACAAGGAGCTCATCCATGGCTGCAATTGTGAGGATGGGACAAGACACGTGGCATTTTGTTCTGTTGTCTAATAAGTCATTATGTGTTGGAACTAACTACAGGATACATAAAATTAGCAACAACAAGGCACATAAAGAAATTCTGGTATACAAGAGAGCACCTAATTATAGGTAGTCCTGTTCATAAACATCACACAGAAATAGCTGCACTTATTCCTGTTTTGTGCTTTGGTTAACCAACACAAGCTGGCAACTCTGTACTTTGGTTAACCAACACAAGTCTATGTGGAGGCCAGCACAAACGGACAGCTTCCTGAGCTTCCTGTTTCTGGAGGATTCTGAAGTTCTATCCTTTCTAACAACACCGCTAGTAATGTGGGTTCTTTTCCAGTAGCACCATTGACAACACCAGCCTTGAAAATGATCAAGACTAGCAGGTAGGAGTGAGAAGATGTAAGTGGCCCCAGTTTGGGCCTCTTGGTGCCAGCAGTTGCACAGCTTGACCATGAGAAGGTGCAAAGATGAGGACTTGATTTATTTCAGCACCTGTGGGGGCCCTTGTACATGATGAGAAGAATCATTTGCAGTCTGCATTTCCTGTCGTCCAGGCAGGGAGAACTCAGAGCAATGCCTCTTGAGAGTGTGAACATGTGTAGGACATCCCATATGTTCTTACAGTCTGGTGAAAATGAAATTCTCAAAGCCTTGTTTGTATTGTTTTCTCATTCAGAATCTCAAAATAGCTTTGTATTGTACAACGAACCCACCTCCAAATGACTGCTCTATTTCTTATGACCCTTCCCCAATCAAACTTATTACATAAGGGTAACCCGCCCCACCCTAAACAAGATGTTTTAAAAAGCTATGTATTTACATATATATGCTTTGTTTTTTTATATGTTTATATATATATATAAACAAAACAACCTTCAAAGTAGTCTCCATTACACTTAATACATTTGTCAGATCTGCTATTCCATTCTTGGAAACATTTTCACACTCATCTATTTGGATAGCTGACAGCATCTCCCTCATTTTTTTCTTCACTTCTTCTACGCCATCAAATTGCTGTCCTTTCATGTCCCTCTGCATTTTCAGAAACAAAAAGATGTTTCATGGTGAGTAAGGTGAGTAAGGTGCATGGGGCAAGAGAGACATGCTGTTTTTTGTCGAAAACTGGCACACTGAGATGGCTGTGTGCACAGGTGCATTGCCGTGGTGGGAAAACCAGTCTTCTGTCTGCCACAGATTAAACCTTTTTTTTTGGTCACAAACTGTTACACTGAAATCTTTTCTGAACCTCTAAATAGAAAGCATTAAAGATTAACAGTCTGACCTGGTGGAATGAACTCCACATGCACTATCCCCCTCGCATCAAAAAACAAACAAACAAACAAACAAAAAAACCCCCAAATGAGCCTCATCTCGATCTTTTATTTCACTTGATGAGCTTTTTTTTGGTGAAGTGATAAGGGCGTCTTCCACTGGCTTGGTTGCTGCTTTCTGAGTCTTAAGAATAGCATCCTGTGTCATCACTAGTAATGACCTTGGAAAAATAAGTCTGGGTCGCTTTGGAGATGTTCTCTGGAAGCACAGCATGTTACCACTCGAATCTCCTTTTCCTGGTCAGTCAGAACCTGAGGCACAAAGTTTTCAGCGACCCTTCTCATTCCTAAATTGCCCGTTAAAATTCACTGAATGGAGCTCCAAAATAGTCCAATCCCATCTCTTCAGTAGTCCGCTGTTGATCTTCGAGCACGAGAGCATGAAGTTTGCTAACATTTTCATCCATTTGAGAAGTTGACTCATGTCCAGAACAAGGTTTGTCATCAATTGACATTTCACCTCTTTTGAAATGAGAAAACCACTTGGACACTTAGGTTGTAAGCTGTGTTCAACATCACAACAGTTTCTGTGGCATATTTCCTGAGCAGGTAACAAAATTTCACAGCTGCATACTACTCTCTTAAATAGGCCATCCCAAAAAAACAAGGTTTGAGCAAAACTGCTTTTACAAAAAAAAATCACTGTGACCAAAGAGAACCTTCTCAAGAGACACCCCTGGGTGCCTTCACTCAGAGTGAGTTGCTGGATGCTTGGCTAGCAGGAAAAGTGCATACTATGACAGCTCCTCCCAGTGGAGGTTTCCCCGCCCCATTTTTGGGGAGGTATCCCCACATCTGACTTGTACACACCCGATTTCACCATTTCCTCACCTCACAATTCAACCTGATGTTCCTTTTACTACTGCACAAGAGTCACAAAGGTCATATCTTAGTTCCAACCTTCCCCCCTCCCCCCCCCCCGCCCCAATATGTTTGAAACTAACTTCTATGTCACTGTGTTAGTCTGGGTACTTTAGAGAAATGAATCCACAGAAACTCATGTATAAGAAAGAGTTTTATATAAAGGTTAAGTGACATCAAGAAAAAATCCCAACCCAGTGCTGCCCTAGTCCACAAGTCCAATATTAACCCATTAACACATATGTCCAACACCAATCCACAAAGTCCTCTTCCATCTCACAAAACAGATGCAATGATGCCGACTGCAGGAGGAAAGCCGAGTCAGTGAACGTGTAAGCATCTCGGCGCTGGCAGGGGTCTCCACATGGGTGCTCCAGCACCCAGTGCTGCATTGGGGTAGGTCCATGTGGCTTCTCCTCAGGAATGTCTTGCAGAAAGTGAGCCTTGCCAGCTGAAGCAGGAACTGGCTAAGGCAGCTGCACCCTGGTCCGACCATCAGAAATCAAGAGACCCAAGCCTCACCATTTATCTCTCTGCTCTTCAATTAACCCCACATGTGTTTATTGGCCACGTTGGCACAATAAACTAACTAACTCAGTCACTGAAGATTCTAAGTGCTCTTCATTTCTCTTTAAAATCCTCCTTTTTTTTTTTTTGGTCCTTTTCCTATCCTCCCTCTCTCCAGGTTCTCACCGCCTCCTAGCCTCATCCCTCCTAGCCTCCTCATAGTCATCAAAGTCTGGCCGATTTTTGTATAAAACACATTTCTTCTTGTTTTACCTTATAACAATAGTGACATTAAATATTTATCTGTGTAAGATTGACAGTTTGCTCAGCAGAATGTTCTCTAGTTTTCTCTGTGTCTTGTGGTGTTTAAGAGAGCTGTCATTATTTTTCATTGATGCATAAAATCCCGTAGTATGAATGTTTACATAACATAGTATGTTTACCCAATCCTTTATAATTGTGGTTTTTGGTTGTTTCCCTCTTTTTGTTCTTATAGAAATTGCTGTAGCAAACATGGATGTTCATGTATCTGTTTGTGTTATATATAAATTTTTAAGTAAATTTATGCGGGCTCTTACAGCTTTTATAACTTTCCAAACATCAATTGTATCAAGCATATTTGTACATACGTCACCATCATCATTTTCTAAACATTTACTTTCTATTTGAGCCCTTGGTATCATCTCCACTTTTTTCCCCTCTCTCCCCCCTCCTACCCCTTGATAAATTATAAATTATTATTATTTTCATATTTCACACTGATAGCTGTCTCCATTCACCCATATTTGTTGTTCATCCCCCTGGGGGAGGGGCAGGTTATGTGTTGATTATTGCAATCAGTTCCCTCCCCCCCTTCCTACCTCCACCTTTCTTCCTACGCCCATGGTATTGCTACTACCATTTCTGTTCCTGAGGGGTTTATCTGACCTGAATTCTCGGTGTTGTGAGCTGTGATCTGTGCCATTGAACATGCTCTGGTTTAGCCAGAGCTGAAAAGTAAGACTAGGGTCATGATAGTGGCCGGTGGGTTTGGGGTGGGGGTGGGGGAAGGAAGCCTCAAAGAACCAGAGGAATATTGCGTGTTTCATTGGTGCTATACTATGGCCCTGGTTGATTCAACCCTTCCTTGTGATCCTTCTATGAGGGGATAGATTTGGGGTCTCTGCTCTGACTCCCCTTCTCAATAATTTGTTTGTCTTGTTTTTTTTTGGTTTTTTGGTGCCTATTACCTGATTCTGTCAACACCTCATGATCGCACAGGCTGGTGTGCTTCTTCCATGTGGGCTTTGTTGCTTCTTAGCTAGATGGCTGCTCTGTTTCCTTTTACCTTCCTCCTGCCCCACTATCGTGCTTGCCCTTCTTCTGCCTCTCAGTAATTCCTCTCAGCCAAATTCCTGTTACTCTAGCACCCCCGGCATCTCTACATCCTCCTTGTTGTAGGTTTTAATTCCCTAGTTGTTCCCCTGTCTATGGCATTGTTTGCTCACCACTCCTTTTCCTACCTCCTCCTCTCCCCAAGTCCCTCTGGAACTGTTGGTCCCATTGCTTACTCCTTGGGCTTGCTTCCCATGCCCATCTCTTAATTTTCTGATCCAACAACAGGAGCACCTGGCTGGTGACTCTACCTGGACACCATCTCTACTTCTCCTATGTTAGATTCTTAATTCCTCTATGGTATATACTCACTAGAGACATTGTTGTATCACCAAGTATTTGGATTAGCATTTGTTTATGAAAGTATCCTAATGACTTCTACTCTGATTGTACATTCCTACAGTTGCACCAGCAATGCCAAAATGTACTCTTCTCATCCTTTATGGCATTTATTTTCTATTTTACTGAATTTTTCTAAACGTGTCAGTGTGAGGTAATATCTAATCATTTTAATTTGTGTTTCTTTTATTGCTAAGGATGGTGAACATTCTTTATATGATTGTTGGCTGTCTAGACATTGTCTTTGGTAAATTGTATTATGTTCATTTTTTGATGGGCTTATTTGTATTTTTCTTGTAAAGATGTAGTTTTCAATAGATGTTGGAGATTAACCTTTTATTTATGAATTATTACTGGATATTTTCCCCCTATCTGTGGGTTCTCTGTTGACATTTTTGACGAAATCCTTTGTTGTGTATAAATGTCATATTTTTAGTAGGTACCTGTTCTTTATTTTGTCTTCTAGAGTGTGAAAGGTTTTCATTATGAAGTCAAGAAGTTCTAACCCAGCAGTTCTCAACCTGTGAGTCCCGACCCCTTTGGGGTTGAAAGACCCTTTCATAGGAGTTTACTAAGACCATCAGAAAGCACATATTTTCTGATGGTCTTAAGAACTGGGACACCACTCCTCTATCAGTCTCCAGGTGGGTCTGCCCACATGCAGACACGCCCACATACAAGTACCCAGCATGATGACATCATCGCACCAACCCCATCACATACATCCCATAGAAATACAGGCGTATATGACAGGGTTGGTGGCATAATGTACTTATGCGGATCAAGTCACACATGTGTAGAGAGCAGCTACTGTGTAGAGAGCAGTTACTCTGTTACAAAGCACCTACTGTGTTGAAAGCAACAGTATTGGAGGTAAAACAACACTTCATGAATTATAATTACTGGGTAAATGTTGTGGAAGATGATCTTCATTGTGCTCTTGCAAAGACTGTCCCAAGAATTTCTGATCTGGTGAGAAAGAAGCTCTCTCAACCTTCACACTGATTTTGGCTTTTTATGCATATTGTTGCAAAATGTAGCAATGTAGTTTACTGTTGGTATATTAAGAGTTTTACCCATGCTACACCATGTTTCAAGGCAAAATTCATTTATTTGTAATTTAGAAATGAATATTTCACAATATATAATTACAAATTGTTTTTATGATTAATATCTATGCTTTAAGTTTGCTCAATTTGTAACAATGAAAATACATCCTGCATATCAGATTTACATGATGATTCATAACAGTAGCAAAATTACAGTTATGAAGTAGCAATGAAAAAAAAAAAAAGGAAAATGAGCGGATTCCGGGAACCCAAGAGGCAAGCGAATTTTGGGAATAATGTATGGATTGTTATAAGAAGTGTAAAAGCCCCCAATAAAATTATTTATCAAAATAAAAAAAATACTTCAAGGAATGGTAGGCATTGGCAAGAGATTGGAGGTGGGCAAGAACAATAGTTAAGATATTCTCCTCCATTATCTACTCAGTCAGTGAGTCTTCTCTGTGACTCCAGCTCTTATTAGAACAGATCTGCTGGGGTTATAGCTTCTATCACTTGCTTAAGTTCCTAGGTGCCAGTTGCTTCTCAAGTCCCAAGTTGTTGTTGTTAGGTGCCATTCAGCCAGTTCCAACCCATAGTGACACTATGTATAACAGAATGGAACACTGCCCCGGCCTCTCCCTTCCTTCACAATTGTTCCTGTGCTTGAGCCCATTGTTGCAGCCACTGTATCAATCCATCTCATTGAGGACCTACCTCTGTTTCAATGTTCCTCTGCTTTTCCAAGCATTGATCTCTCCTTACAACATGTCTAAAGTAAGTGTGATAAAATCTCCCTATGCTTGCTAAGAAGCATTCTAGCTATACCTTTTCCAACTCTTAAGATTACCTGCTATTGTTGTTGATACTTTGTTTGATATTTAGGAACACTTACAGTTTTAGAGAAAAGAGCTATCAGGTGATGCAGTAGTAAAGTGACCAACTGCTAAATGAAAGGTCAGCCGTGAGAGCTCACCAGCTACTCCAAGGGAAAAAGTTGTGGCAATCGGTTTCCATAAGATTACAGCCTTAGAAGCTCTATGGGACAGATCTACTCTGTCCTACAGGATCACTGTGAGTCAGAATCAACTCAACAGCATTGGGCTGTTTATTTCTTTTTGGGGTTTTCTGTCATTACTGAGAGACGTGCCTTAATCTTTCACTGTGCTTTGGATTTGCATATTTCTTCTTTGAGAATTGTTAATTTTTACTTCTTATATATTTTAATGTTGAGTTTTATTGACTTATAATTTACATACAACACAATTTAATGGTTCACCCATATTAAAAAGCATTGTGCAAACACCATCACAATCAATTTTAGAACATTTTCTTCATTCTTGTATTCATTATCATTAGATCCCCATTTCCTAACAACCTCCCCTGCCATAGCACTAAAACCTATTAATCTAGCTACTATCTCAAAGATTGATCTATCTTGGATTTCATATAGAGAAAAACATACTAGAATAACTCCAACAACAATAACAAATATAACATCAAAAAACCTCAATTGAAAAAAAAGTAGAAAATAAATACTAGAACAAATTGAAAATAGGTGAAAAGGGAGAACAAACGATAAGGTGTTCAGTTTAAACCTAACTATATCTGCATTAATCCACTTTCCAACTCTTCTATCTCTCAATACTTTATTTATTTGCATTATTCTAGAGGTTTCCACTTTAGAAACATTAGCCATTCTAATACTTATCCTAAGAGTTGATTATACTTTTTATGCCTTTGCCAGGTTGTTTTATTTGGGGATTACTTACCTGTTTTTCCTGTGAGTATTCCTAGAAATGGAATTTCTGGTTCATAACCAAAACACCAACCCCCCCTACTATCAAGTCATTTCTGATAGCAACCTGATAAGACAGAACAGGGTTGCCCCATGGGGTTTCCAAGATTGTAGTCTTGTTGGAAACAGACTCCTATAACCTTTCCCTATGTAGCACTCGGTTCAAATTCATTACCTTGCCATTAGGAGCCAAGCTCTATTACCATTGTGTCACCAGGGCTCCTTTGCTGATCTATAGAAGGTATGCATATATTCAACTTCAGTTGATGCTGCCGGGGTGCATTGCAAATATTCCACACGACATACAGACACAGCAATACCTAGGATTACTAGTTGCTCCACATACAAATTGAGGTAATAATTTCTTATAGTTCTGTCTCAGTCTCTTTGTGTTAATTTCCCATTTTCTCTCTAACCTGCAAGTATTGAAATGTTCATGGGCTCCACCACTGAACGTTTTTTCTCTATCTCTCCATAGGGGATCTTATTCAGTCCTAGGACACAAATAATATCTACATGCTGATGGTTCTCATATTTTAATCCTCAGCATGCTCTTTGTCCTGAACCCCTGAATCTTATAGTTTTCTGCCTTCTTACAACCTCTACTTGGATGTGGGGTAAGAATGTTAAATATTACATATTAAAAATTGAGCTCCAGAACGCCCCTAAAATCCAGGTCCATCTGAAGGCTTTAAAGGTGTTCATGGGAAAATGTCACCTTTCTCTCTCACACCACATATCCAAACCTTCAGTAAAGCTTTTCGACTCTACCTTCTATTCATCTCCAGAATCTAAGTACTTTTCAAAATAGTCATTGATAGCATCAGAGATCAAATATCTTGTGTTTCAAGGTCTCATTTTGGCTTTCTTCATTTGAATTTAGAATCTGGTCCAAGATTCCCTGTCCTTGTGCTGAGCCTTCCGTCTAGAATGTGGGATGTCCCTGTTTTTTTGGGTGGCTCACTTCATGCTTCTTAATGGGATACACACTAAGATGAAGACCTTGTTGGAACCCCCCCCCCCAGGTCCCCCTACAGGAGGAAGGTAAGGCTGCCTATCCATAAAGATCAAACGTCTTGGAAACCTGAAGGCACAGGTCTGCCATGTACTTATAAGGTTGCTATGAGTTGGAATCTACTCAGTGGCAGTGACTGTGTGTCCATTGTTCCAGAACTTCCCAAATTTCTCCTCTTTTCCAGGAGATCTTCCTAGTTCCTCTCTGCAGGTATGCATTTTTCTGACCAGTTCTGCGATTGGCACTTGCTATGTTCTCCTTGACAAAGTTGTCGTTTCACCTGGCATTTGTGCCCTCCCCTGAAGTGCCCACACCCCAAATGTGGAAGGGAAAACATGGCAGTCCGCCCACTTGCTTTATCTAAAACAGTTCGAGTCCCTCCAAATAATTAAATAAAAAAAAATTCTTTAGAACCGATGTAAACCAAGGCGATTATTACCTGTCACTCACATTTTATAATGTAAAGCAATGCAAAGCATAATTTTTCTTTTTTATCATGCCAATTTCTATCCTCCAGTTTAGAATTTAAAAAATCACAGTAATTACATATTTCTTAAAGGAAGTACATCTAACATTCTATGGGATACCATATTATTATTTAATGTACCCTGTGGTTAAAGATACCTGGAAATTTTGTATGTTCTTTCTATTAAAGATTTGTTTTTCTTTCCAAGTGGATCCAGGTTGAATTGTGATGACTTCCAGTACGGTATGGTGGGAAGGCTAAGTCCGTTCTGGAGCTAGGTTTTAATAGCACCATCAAAGTTTTACCTTAATATCTAGAGCCCTGAGCTTCCATGAAAGAGGTCTGTCATTCAGAAGTTACCATGCTGAAAAACAGTCCAAACCATAAAAAAAGATCCTGGAGGATGAGATGTGACCTGTGTGTTGGGGGAAGGTGAGGAAGCGACAGAGGGCATCAGAGCACTTAACATGTGAGTGAGTAGGGTAGCTTGGAAGTAGGGTCCCTAGACCCAGACCCCTGCATTCAAATCCCATGGACCAGAGCTATTGGGCTGTCAGGTGCATCAAGTTGATTTCATCTTCTCTCCATCCTATGCACAAAGGAAGGGAACGTTGCTTGGTCTATTGTCATCTAAACAACCTTTGTTATGCTCTATCCCATTGTTCTAGCCACTCTGGTAATCCATCTTCCGCTTTTTCAATGACTTTCTACTTTATCAAGCATGCTACCCTTTCCCTAGGACTTGTATCTACTGATTTCAAGTCCAAAGGATATGAGATCAAGTCTCAGCATCCTTGTTTCCAAGGAGCATTCTGATTGTATTTTATTCCTTCAAAACAGATTTGTTTGTTCTTCTGGCAGTCCATGGTATTTTCAGTATTATTCACCAATAATATAACTTAAAGACATAAATTCAGTTCTTCTCTTTATTTTTATATCCAATTTCCTCATCCGATTTGGATTTTATTATTTACAATCCTTGATCACACAGGCTGGCGTGCTTCTACTATGTGCGCCGAGTTGACGCCTCACTTAGATGGCTACTTAAGGGGCAAACCCTTAAGATTTCAGGTGCTATTATTTCTGATAGCTGGGCATCATCTAGTTTCTTCCCTACACTTTGCTATCACACTCATATCTTCAGTTCTCTGGTCTTTGCTCGTCATTGTTCAGCTATTGCATACATACGAGGTGAAAGAAGATACCATAGCTTGGGTCAAGCACACCTTCATCTTTGCTCTTTAACCTTTTAAAGAGGTCTGTTGTAGCAAATTTTTGCAGTGCAATACATCATTAGATTTCTTAGCTGCTGCTTTCTTGAATGTTAATTGTGGATCCAAGTTAAAGAAATCCATGCCAATTTAAATATTTTTTCTGTTGTTCATGATCTTATCTAAGGTCCAGTTGTGAGGATTTGTTTTTCTTTACTTTGAATTGCACTCCATGAAGGCTGAAGTCGTTACTATTCATCAGCTAGTGCCTAAGTCCTCCGCAAGGTTACTGTGCGACCGAAGGTTGTTAATAAGCCTTTCTCCAATCATAATGCTGCATTCTCTTCATACAACCCAGTTTCTCAGATATTTTGTTTAGCATACAAATTGAATAGGTATGGTGAGAGGATACAACCCTTATACACACCCTTCTTCATTTTAAACTGTGCAGTATCCCTGTGTTCTATTGGATTGACTGCCTGTTGAGCTATTGACAGATTCCACAGGAGCACAAAGAAGTGTTCTGGAATTCCTTTCTTCACAATGATATTCATAATGCACACAATCAATTGCCTTTGCCTTGTCAATAAGATAAAATAAAAATCTTGCTGGCGTTCTCTGCTTTAAGCTAAGATCAATCTGGTATTAGCAATGCTATCAGAGAAGAGCCACTCAAATTTCTGAAATGGAATAAAACAAAATGGAATAGATGTGTTAAACTACTAAATTTTAATATAGTTTGCTAGACAGCAATAAGGCACCAAAGCAGACTACTATTGAGGTCTCTATAATTCCTTAATTTTATTTTAAACAGTTTGTAGAGGTATTTTTACTCAAATGTCTGTATACTTGTGTTTGTTCCTGGGTCTGTCATAACAAGTAACACAACAAGTAACATAACATAACATGTCATAACATAACATAACAAGTAACAAACTGGGTGGGTAAAGATAACATAAATATGTTTTCTCACAGTTCAAGGAGTTTGAACTCAGTGTGTTCAGAGGATCATGATTCCTGTAGGCAGTTGCTTCTTGGCTTGTGGCTGCATAATTTCAATCCCATTCCTATCTTCCATGGCCACCTACTCTCTCTATCGATCCCTGTGCCTTCTGTTAACATCTTGTAAGGGCACCAGCCATTTTGGATTAGTAGTCAACCACTCCAGCAGAATTTCATGTAACTTCACTAATTATTTCTGAAAAGACACTATTTCCAAATAGGGTCACATTCACCGTACTAAAGATTCAAACTTGAACCTATATTTCTCCTGACTTACTATGCTTTGCTTTTTGTACAAGCTACTTATATTTGCCATCTTTCTCTCCTGGAAGGCAGAGGGCTCCTTGCACACTGAACACTGCCATGTAAATAGTAAGCACCCGCACAGTTTTTGTGGCATAAAACATGCTGCGAGTGACACTAAAGAAGGATTGAGACGAGAAGTAGATTGTCATCCCAGAAAACCGTGATGTCCTCTGACCTCCAGCAATTAGAAAGCATCTTGTACTTGTGTTATCTCTTCTATGTTTTTCACATCGTTTGATCTTTCATGCATATTTGTTTTGCCTCCTCAGGCAGATTTCAGACACCCGAAGAGCAGGAATTACTAATATGCTTTTGTGTTCTACATTGCATCAGACACAGAGCCGGACCTGTGAAACCTACTGAGTAGATAGTTGTCTGATTAGCAAAGATGCTCCACCTAGCAATACAATGAGAGAATGGCGTAAGTGTTAAAGGAGAGCTGAGTCTAAAGGGAGACCAACAAAAGTCAGACTGAGAGAAACTGTGGATTTAAAGGAGGTTCAGCAAAACTGTGCTTCTGTGCAGGTAATTATATGTGCCCAAGACCATCAAAGGCGCCAAGGAAGGGAGCAGCCTGTGCAAAGTTTACAGGGCTGTGGACACATGTTAGGAAACACATAGAATAATTTGTTGGGTGGATTGACTGGAATGCATTAGATTAGAACACCTGCTTGGGATGCTTGGTGCCTTTCTATCTTGGTCCCTTTCTCAGGCCTCAGGAGCTGGCTTGTATTTTCAGATTGCCCCTTATCGCAGCCTCAAAATGCATGTGCTTTTGTCATTTGCAGTAGGTGACTTTGTTGTTTCCAGATAAAGCAGTTTGTTGATGTCTTGGGATCCACATGCTGTGCTTGTGAAGATTGAAGGGAGGGAGTGGTTGGTCAGAGAAAAGTGCAAAGTCACTTTGAATTCAACACAGCAAAATCTTTACTGCAATTGGCTCCTGGTGATAGACAAGGAAGATGTAAATCTTTGTAGCAATATTGTTTAAAGTTTGCTGGATATCTACTAGAGTGACCTAAAGTGGAACTTGTCAAGACTTCTAAATTTTAGATCGGTGGAAAGCAGTGTTTCTCTGCTGTCTCCAAAGAATAAGAACAATCCATAGAAATATATGCCAGTAAGAGTAAAGATAAGATATATGGGTACTCGCACAATATGTGATTCAAAATCTAACTGCACCATTATTCCCATTTTTGGAATTTGTCCCCTTACATGTACACACACACACACACACACACACACCCCACCCTGGTTAAGCATCCTTGTGACCTAAAATCCTAATGCTATATATTCTTTCCTCTCTAACAGCACTCTCCATTGGTAGAGTGAAAATGTCTCTAGAAGGAGTAACAAAATACGACATTATTAGTTATTCACAACTTCATAGGAGGTTACTGAGACTGTTGTGTAAAAGTGGCCTTGGAGAGAGCCCCAGAATACAAAACAGGTCACAGTGAGTGATGTTTACAAGAATTATTCTCGGTAACCATCTTTTGAAGAATAAAGGGAACAATGATATGGGATTAGATCATTGAGTCTTGGAAGTCAAGTAGAAAAGTTTTGAATTTATTTGAGTATAAGAGTGATTTATTGAAAGCTGCGTTTTTGTTTTACAATTTTTAGAAAGGTGGTGGGCACACTGTAGATTCTCAATAAATAGTTGCTAAGGTTACTGGAAGGAGAAATGAATTTAAGGTCATAAAGAATGAAGTGTTTCTTATAGTAATTGAGGTGCAATATGCTAAAACTCTGTGATCTCACTCATATTGTCACTTTCCCTGTTAAAAATCATTGTATCGTACAATGACAAGGATTTATTGCATGTATATGATTAATCCTCTCTGTTACCATAGTCTTATGTGAACATTTCTACTGGAGTACTTTTGTACTGGGCAGCAGTATCTATCCATGCACTAGGGTCACTAAAGGTCAAAATCGACCCAATAGCAGTGGGTTTGGCTGTGGGTTTTTTCCTCACCCACATCATAGCACCACATGAATAGCAGGTCCTCATTAAGCAATAGCAAAACAATATTGCTATTATATAAACAATATGTTATGATAATAGATAGCATATAACCCTATATCTTTAATGATTAGTTGAGAATGTTTTTGTCATTGGGAGGCTGAGTTAATGTGACAAAGGAGAAGAAAGGTTTTTGTGCTATTTTAAATCCTTGTCTTCAAGGTTATGCTCATGATAGTCTTTTCTTTACAGTTATCTCTTTAGTTAACATTCCAAGACATACTTTATACTAGTAGTGACTACCCACTACCATCGAGGCAATTCTTATTAATAGCAACTCTAGTGTTTTTGAGACTATACATCTTTGCAGGAGTAGGCAGCTCATGTTTCTCCCCAGAATTGGTTAGTGTCTTTGCACTACTGACCTTCTGCATAGCAGCTCATTGCCTAACCAACAGCATAATCAGAGATTCTTGAAAGTGACTCATTTTGACTATTTGTAGGAGGGGGTACACCTCCCAAATGGAATTGCACTGGGTGGAGTGGAGCTTTTGTAGTATAGATTTCCCCCCCCTAGGCGAACATTGAGCAACTCACTCTGAGTTAGTGCATCCAGTGGCATCACCTGGGAAGGTTCTCTCAAGTCACAGTGAATTTTTTCATAAAAGAAGTCTCACTTGAACCTCGTTTTTTGTCCAGGCCAGTTTAAGAGAAGAGTATGTGGCTGTGAAATTTTGTTTCTTGCTTGGGAAAAATGCCACAGAAACTGTTGTGATGTTGAATACAGTTTACAAGGACAGTGCTGGGAAAAATTAAAGTGTACAAGTGTTTTCTCATTTCAAAAAAGGTGAAATGTCTATTTATGACAATCCTCATTCTGGGATGTCCACCAACTACCTGAATGGACAAAAATGTCAACTCATAGTGCATTTGGAGTTCATTCTCCCAGGTCAGACTGTTAATCAAACTTTCTATTTAGAGATTCTGAAAAGATTGTACAACAGTGTGTGACAAAAAATACCTGATTTGTGGCAGACAGGGGACTGGTTTTGCCACCACAACAATGCACCTGCTCATGCAACCATCGCAGTGTGCCAATTTTGGGCCAAAAACAGCACGCCACTCTTGCCCCACACACCTTATTCACCTGACCTTGCTCTGTACAACTTCCTTTTGTTTATGCAAATGAAGAGGTACATGAAATGACAGCGATTTGATGACAAAGAAGAGGCGAAGAAAAAACCAGGGTGGTTCTGTCAGACATCAAACAGCCATTTCAAACACTTGAAAAATGTTTCCAGGAATGGAATCACAAATTTGACAAATATATGAAGTGTAATGGAGAATAGTTTGAAGGTGATGAAGTTGTTTTGTAAAAAAAAAATTAATACATAGCTTTGGGGGACAAATTCCATTTTTTTGCTTACCCCTCATATATTGAAAAGTATTACAGGAGACACAATGAGGCAAGGATGACTGAGTTGAAAAGATGAAACAATCTCTTTGAGTACAAAGGTGTGCCTGACCAGAGATAGGATATTTTCAATCCACTCATATACATGTGAAAGATAGCACCATGAATAAGGGAGTTCAAAGGAGAATTGATGCCTTTAAATTATGTTGCTCATAACATTATTGCGTATACCATGGTCTACCGTAAAAGTACACTAATCTGTTTGGGAAGAAGTAAAATCAGAATCTACTTTAAAAGTGAAGATGGAAAGAAGTCCCTGGGCATTCTCACAACCTGGAATGGAAGGCCCCAGCCATCTCTGCATCCCAGCAAGGAAGGTCCCAGAAATTCTTTAAACCGTGCAGAGACAACTCCACCCGCTTCTACATGGCAGAAGGGAAGGCTCTGGCCAGCCCTGCATCCTGGAAAAGAAGGCTCCAGATGTTCCAGTGCCCTGGTAAGGAAGCCTCTGAGCATTAGCACACCTTGGAAAGACAAAGTCAACTACTCTCACACAACCCAGAAGTCCTCTCAACACTAACCGTGCACTGTGATGCTGTGGAAACAGCAGGCAGTTGTAGTCCACAACAAAAGCAAAGACAACAACAAGAAAGTCAGGCACAAACCATGGAAAAGTACACAATTCCCAAGGAATATTCTGAGGAAAGTATGTTGGTACCACAAAAATTGAATTCAGAAGAAAAATGTTGGTATCTTTCAACAGACAGAAGCAATGTTCAAGAGATGAATGGAAAGCATAGAAAAACTAGAAACCCTAAATAACATTCCAGAAGCTAAGACAATAGTATTAGACCACATGGTAAAAGAGCAGAAGGTAAGAATTGTTAAAATGGAAAACCACATTAGAAAGCTTGAAGACAATTTCATCCACTACAACCGATGAGGGAAACAGTCAGTAAAAAGGGAAAAGAAATCTAAATAAACCCTAAGAATCATGTGAGATGCTATCCAGAGGCACAACCATTGGGATACTGCAGTGGGAAGCAACAAAAATTCACAGAGAACACAGGACAGAAAGTCATTGAAGAATACTTCCCTATTAGCTTAAAAGAGGAGAAGACAACTATTTATGAAGCTGAAATAGACTCAAACAGGATAGACCATAAACTCTACGGCATATTGTATCCAGTGCTACAATATCAAGGACAAGGAGAGGATGTCGAAATAAGTTAGGGGGAAGAAAAAGAAAAGTAGTTCCTTTCAAAGGAAGACTGATAAGAATAAGTCAAATTTCTCAGCAGAAACCATATATGCTAGAAGAGAACAGAGTAACATATGCAAAACCCTTAAAGAAAAGAAAAGAAAAAACAAAACACTGCCAACCAAGAATCTTACATTCAGCAAAACTATTCCTCAAATATGAAGGAGAGATTAGGGTACTTCCAGACAAGCAGAAATTAAAAATTTGTGAAAACAAAATTAGCTTTATAAAAAACACTAAAAATAATACTTTGGAAAGAGAATCAACAACAGCCAAAGCTGAGAAAAGCATACAAGACAATACCATGCAGACATCAACACACTGAAATAGTATTCAGAACTATTCTTAAAGGAAGAAAAAAGAAACTAATAAAATCACACAAAACACATGCACACAGACAAATGGCAACAGCAAACATACACATACACTCATGACACTGAATGTCAGTAGATTAAATGCACCAGTCAAGAGACACTCCCTCACTCTCATTCACTTACTCACTCACTCACTCACTCTCTCTCTCTCTCTCTCTCACTCACTCACTCTCTCACGCTCATTCACTCACTCACTCTCATTCACTCACTCTCATCCACTCACTCACTAACTCACTCACTCTCTCACTCTCATTCACTCACTCACTCTCTCACTCTCAGTCACTCACTCACTCTCAGTCACTCATTCACTCTCTCACTCTCAGTCACTCACTCACTCACTCACTAACTCACTCTTATCCACTCACTCTCATTCACTCACTTACTCACCCTCTCACTAACTCACTCACTCTCATCCACTCACTCACTCTCTCACT
>NW_022111379.1:20474741-20476272 GCF_000313985.2 Echinops telfairi
AAAAAAAGAGACCCATTTGTCTACAATGTAGGGAATTTAGAAACAAACACAAAAAATAGACTAAAACAATCAAAAGGTGGGGAAAAATTAACAAGCTAATCAGAAGTGGCAAGGTTAATCACCAATAAAATAGACTTCAAGGCAAAAACCAACATGAGATACCAAAAAGGGCACTAGTTAATCATTAAAACATGAATGGAACAAGGACCTATCACCCAGATAAACATATGCAACAAATGAAAGCCCCTCAGAATCTATTAATCACACTCTTACCATCTTGAAGAGAGAAACCGACGGCACAGACGTAGTAGTGGAACACTTCAATACCGCTCTCAAGGAAGGAAAGACCATCGGGAAATAAATTCAATAAAGACACAAAAGAATTAAACAACTGAGTCCACCAACTTGACCTCCTAGACATAAATAGAGCACTCCACCCGACAGCAACCTAGTATACATTATTTTTTTATGCATATGGAACATTCTCTAGAAGAGACCATATGTTGGTCACAAAGCAAGTCTTAAGAAATTTAAAATTATTGAAATTCTATACTCCACTTTCTCAGACCACAATACTAGAAAACTAGTAGTCAACAATATAAAGAACAAAGGCAAAAACAAAATTATGGAAACAGAAGAACACAGTACTTAAAAATGGCTGGGAAATGAATGAGATTAAAAGAAAGTACTTAAAATAAATAGAAGGAAAATGTAACATACCAAAACCTTTGGTACACAGCAGAAACAGTTAAGAGGGCAATTTATAGCAAGCAACATACACACACACACACAAATAGGACAAAACTAAAATTAATACCCCCCAAATCCTCAACACCTAGAGCAACAATAACAAAAATAAACCTTTGACCACCAGGGGAAAATAAATCATAAAGACTAAAGCAGAAATATATGAATTGGGAAGCAGATAAAAAATAGAAAAAGTCAACCAGATAAGAAATTGGTTCTTTTAAAGGATTTTTAAAATACCCCTACTAATGTGAACCAGACAAGGATACCCCTTATCATCACTCTTATTCAACACGATTGAAAGTCTTTGCCAAAATTATTAGACAACAGCAACAGATCAAAGGAATCCAGATTGGCAAAGAAGTAAAACTTTCACTAATTGCAGATAATATGATTATATATATATAGAAAACGCCAAATACTTGACAAATAAAATTGTTGGAGACAATGTGGCAGGTTACAAGATTAACCTGTGAAAATCAATAGGATATCTATATCCTAGTAAAGAGACCTCTGAAAAAGACATCAAGACAGCAGTGTCCTTGACAATAGCCTCAGAAAAGATGAACTACTTCATGGTAAACCTGAGCACTGAACCAAAAGGTTTGTGTAAAGAAAACAACAGAACACACTTAGAAGGGCCACAAGTGAACCTACACAATAGAAGACTATTCTATGTTTATGGGTAAGAACACAACATTGTGACAATGCCCATGGTTCCCAAAGCCATCTATAGACTGAACGCTATTCCAATTCAGATCCCAATTCCATTCTTTCAGAAAAT
>NW_022111379.1:20476490-20522025 GCF_000313985.2 Echinops telfairi
ATACACCAATGGAATAGAGTAGAAAACTCAGAAATATTTCATCCACCTACAAACAACTAGTCTTTGAGGAAGCATCAAATAACATTATATGGGGAAGACATAGTCTCTTTCAACAAACGGTGCTGGCAAAGTTGGATATCTATCAGCAGAAGAATGACACAGGACCCATACCCCACCTTATGTACAAAAACAAATTCAAGATGAATCAAAGATCTATGTGTAAATCCCAGGGTTATAATGATCACTAATTAGAAAATATGGACAAACGTAAGGGTTCTATTTCAGGGCACAGATATATTATCTGTGTTAGGCAGGGTTCTCTAGTGAAATAAAACCAGGACACTTATGATTTATATACATACATACATGTATATATATGTTTATACAGTGAGAATGAATATAACAGCTAATTAGTCCACACAGCAGTCCTGAGCACTTAGTTCAACTCACTTTCATGCAACAGTTAATATACTGGAAGTGCTTCAACTCACGTGGGCTGCTGGTCAAGGAAGCCGACAGCTAAGTCTTCCCTCAGGCAAGGCAGGGAGAGTCTGCCTGCTGGCAACAGACAGTGGGGTGGGTCAGCAACAGTCAGTAGCTTAGCCAGGCAGGCCCTGATGGGATCTGGAACTCAAGGAGAGTGGCAGGAGCCACCAGCTTCAAGCTCAAGCAACGTGTGCACCAGAAGCATGGCTAAACAGGTCTGGGAAGAGCCTGCAGCTCTAGTGACAGGCTCCACTGGTTGGCTTGGTCTACAGGTAGTGTAGTTCACAGGTTGAGACAGAGAACTAGCTAAAAAGCAGTAGCACTCTGGTTTGATCACCAGGGAGCGAGAGAGATGGGATGCCTGCTGTCTTATTTATTTCCGTTGTCCTCCAGTCAACCTGCAACCCAACCAAACTCCTCCCCCATGCTCCCATTAGCCTAGTTGCCACAATAAACCCAACCAATGCACTATCAAACCTAAAAAAGGGAGCACTATTAGTAGAAGATACAATAAATGACTAGGACCTACTCACAATAAGACACTTATGTACATCAAAACACTTCATTAAAGAGTAATATGAGAACTCATAGGTGAGGAAACAATCTTTAGCAATGACCCAACAGATAATGGACTAATCTCTAAAATCTATAGACTACTGCAACACCTCCATAAGAAAACAAACAACAAATAAACAAGCTAATTAAAAATTGGGCAAGGTTCTGGCCGCATCAATGTTGTCTTCATGCGGCTTGCCAACAGGAATGTCTTGCAGGGAGTGTAGCCGAGAATTCCGCCTCTAGTGAGCTATTTATCTCCTCAGTGCTTCCAAATAAGACCATCAGGCTGCGACCTGATTGACAGGCTAAACTCCACCCCTTCTCTCATCATCGTCTCAAGTTGGCATCAGAGTATGACACTGCCACAAACTGTTAAATTCAGAGCTGGCAATCTGAAATGGAAATCCCTCATCTAATTCCCAGTTAAAAAATTCAAAAAATCAAGATGAGGATGGTGAGCTGTTGTTTCCTGTAATTTGAGTATGCAACGAGGAGAAAAAAGGACAAAATACTTGATAAAATAGAGGGCAGGTTAAGAAACAAGACCCTAAAAGAAATGGTTTGACAGTGGCTGCAACAATGGGCTCAAACGTAGTACCGTGAGGATGGTACAGGATCTGGCAGGGCTTTGATCTGTTATACATAAAATTGATACGAGTTGGAACTGACTCTTGGGCAAAAAACAGCAACAGCAAATTGCTTAAACATTGTTAGGATTCTTGGTTTTGCGATACAAAATAGAAAAGGAGGCAGCAGTTGGTAATATGATGCTGAGTCAGGAGATGCGGGAGTTAAACACTGCTCCTTGCCCCATTTTATAAAGTGTGTTATAGCTAGTGCCACAAATTTGATTTGAACACTTTCTATTTTTCCCAGCAATGATGTTATTACAGGTCAATCATTTCCATAAGTGAGAGCACATTTCTGGTGCATACTACGCTGACAGATGGCTAGAAGACCGCTCTTTCATGATCCCAGGTGGGCTAAAAAGGCAATTTACTATCTATAGGACTGTGGGTACAGCGGTTTAGAAGAGAATCATTCTTATACAAATAACTCGGTGTTTGAATCTGAACTATCAAATGAATCTGAGCTATAGCCAAATCAATTTGATAAACCATCAGAATATGATTGTACTGGCTCCAGCCTGCAAAGGCAATGCATTAAAATTTCCCCACAGGAAACAGTTTCCCAAGGAAACATCAATTGCTCAATTGCTTTAAAAAAAAAAAGAAAAAGCTCAAGTGATTTCAGAATATCAGGTGAAAACACAGATGGCTGCTGATGTTCAAGGTCAAGACTCATGAGGAGGAAACCCGGAGGTTGGGCTATTCCTGTGAAATTCAATGGAGCTTGTCTGTGTGCTCCTGACTTTCTTTCTCTACATCAATTTCAATTTGCGATGGACCATCTCACCCTTGACCCCTCGGAGGCTCTGTATTCTTCACTCAACTTGAAAAGTTGCCTTCTAGAAAGGTTGGTGCCTGGCTCTGAACTCTCCTAGGGTCCCTTACACAAATCTATTGGAACATATGTCTGAGCCAGCACAGGAGGGTCACCACAGTTATCTTGTAGAGGAGAGATTTAGAGGGAGGCTCCCCAATTGCCATCATTGGTTCTAGAGCAGCCAGTGATTCTCAGAGGGCCCCAGACCAGCAGCCATGGCTGCCGGGAGTTTACTAGAAATGCCAAATCGATATCCCTTCCTGATCTGTGACGTGCAGAAGCAGAGTCTTTCTGGATAAGGACCAGATACTTGAGCTTTTACAAGCCCGTTAGGTGATTTCGATGCACGCTCAAGTTTAGAACAATTTTCCTAGGGCAAGGGTTGGGAAATTATGGCTCTAGGTCCATAAGAGGATTTTTCAGTATGTACGTGTGGCTATGAAATAAAATTGAAAAAAATTAAAGGACATTAGATTATCCAGGTGAATTCTACTCAGGGATTTACCCTCAGTTAAGGAAGCCACCTCACCCAAGATTTACTCCTTTCCCCAGGGACAGCCTATATCCAGGGGTTCTCTTTGCAGAGGCAGGAAAAATAGGGCCATCCTAATTCTCGAGCGTCCCATGGGATTGCCCATGACTTCTATCGCTCATTCATTGCAATCCATCGACTTCTATCCAGCACTCTTCAGCCAATTTCCAACATGGCAATCTCCACAACACTGTCTGCTTTTGGCGGGGAGGAATTTGTTGTGGCCTGCACACACTCCTACCCTGACCCATTGATGCTGAGTATCCGAGGTGACCTCATTGTATGCATATTTAGGTAAGCAGTTCTCATTCTGTGACTTATCTGGTGCTGGAACATCAACTTGCAAACATGGGATAGGCCATAAAGTCCCAGGTCAGTAAGCGGAAGGGCTGTAATCACATCTGTGAATGAACCTGCAAGCCACAGAAAGGGAGCATTGTTGTTAAAGTCCTCTGTGCTTTTGCCCTGGAGGGGAGGGAATCCGCAGTTAGAGACGCGGCTGTTAGCCTGGGATGACACATCTCTCCTTGGGCATTAAGATGGAAAGGTCTGAGATTATACTCTCACTCTCTTCCCTTCTCACTCACGGGAAGTATTTCATAGTTCTTGTTAGGGTTTCCGAAAATTGCATTCACTCCTTTCTAGCCAGATAAGTTTCTGTGGTATAAGGGATGAAGCAAGGTGCCTGTGACTCTTGAATCCTTGGGGATGGATCCTTTGGAATGGCTTCTGAGAGTGACATAACTCCTTTTGCCTAGATTCATAGAGGGGATGGCTGGGGATGAATGCTTTGTGTTCTTCTAGCAATCTACTTTAGAGACACACGGTGCTGTGCTTCAGCATGGGACCTACCTGTGCAGCCCCAGGAGATATGCTTCTGGGCCTGTTGACAGAACATTTGCTTGGGTTCTTAGGCAGGGCAGTTGTTGCTTACAGATCTTTTCCCCACTAACTCAGCTCATCACCAATTGCCAAGGGCCTTGTGAATAATTTTTAGATGCTCAAGCTAACATATTTATATACTTTAGGCAACAAGGTATGGTGGAAAGATGTGGAACTTTGGAACCTGATTCTGTCTTAGCTCTGCTATGTACTATGGTGGTATGATGTTTAGTAACTCACTTCCCTTCTTCGGTCTTGGTTTCTTCAGATGCCTGAGGAACAAGTTGAAGGCCCTGTTCAACTTGAATATGTTCTCTGGAGCAGATAGTGGGTTGAGGTACTGTAGATCCAATATGGCAGCAGATTTAGGTTCCATATGGAAACATAAACAGGAGGGTTAGCCATGAACAGATAGAGGGGCTTAGGAAATGCAAAACCCTTAGAATTTGTTGTTAGATAAAAACACGGAACTATGGTTCTGTTGATCAAAGACATCAAAAGTACTTTCCATATTGTCCATATTATCTTCCAACCACTAAGAATGGGGTACAGGGTGCAATAGACATTCTACAGACTCTTCATACATGAGCGCACTGACAGCACGCTCAGCTCCCTCCAGCCCCTATGACTATGTCTGCTTTGTACATCTGAGCACAAATCATGACCTGCTCTAGTCAGCTGTATATTAGCTATTATCTTACTCATTAGAATATCAGCTTTCTGTGTGGGGAAGACCTTTCTTGTGTTTACTGCTCTGTCTTCTGCTCTATAAACGTGAATGGCACAGAGTTTTTGTTTAATAACTACCTAATGACTGGAGACTTTTTATTAATCTTCAAATAATATTAGGAGGTAGTAAGTTTCAAACAATATAAGGAGATAGGCATGCTCCTGAATATTGAGACGGTCAGGGAAGACAGTGAAGAGGAAGTGGGACTTGGAAAGGTGAGAAGAGAGTGATCAGTCACTTGTGTCGATCGAGCTGTGGGGAATGAGGGATCGGGGAATGAGGAATCGGTGATAAAAGGAGCGGTGTGAGGCCCTGAAGGCATCCCAAGGGATTCTGGAATCAAGGCAAAGAGGATCCAAAAGTAACTGCATGGCTAGGTCACTGGATGGAGGGAAACATCTAGATCATTTAAAAAATAATATTTTATTATGTCATCAATGAGGGTTTACACAACAAATTAGGTTCTCAATGGGAAATTTACACACGAACTGTTCCGTGGCATTAATGCTATTTTCCACAGCGTGTCAGCACTCTCTCTCATTGTGTTTGGGCTGTTCCAGGGTCTCTGGAGCGCTAGCTTTCCTGCTGTTTACCTTCTTGTTGGCTTTTAGACTCCTTGTCCACCTTTTGGTCTTCTGTGAATGGACGTTTCATGGAGTGCCATACTCGTGGGTACTATCGTTTATTTTGTGATTCGATCTGTTATTTCAATAAAAGGTGAACTCAAGTGAGTTTCAGTTCAACACTTAAAGAGCGTCTCGGGGGTGGTAGTCTCTGGAAAGTATCTAGTCTCAACATAGTAAGTCTGGAGCTATTCTGAACCACACCTTTTCCCTGTTTGATCAGTGCCCATTTATTGGGTCCCTAATCAAAATGATTGGTGGCAGTAGCCAGGTGTCTGATTTCTGGCCTCAGGGTAGATGAGATTGTGACGTGCAAAGACAGCCATATGGACTGATTTCTTCTCTGAGATATTGGTTTGAAATGCTTACATGATAAGGAGGGAGCTTTGTGATTTTTGTTGGAGAAATGTACAGCAGAGTGGTTGAAAGACTGTACGATGAGTCAAACTTGTTTGAGCTTAAGCACCTTCTCAGAAGCATAGACACCATAAGGGAGTGAATTTCGATCTCTCGCCAGCCTGAACAGAAGTCCTACCATTACTGAGAAGTGTTTTTCAGACCACACCCTTGGGCCTTCACGGAAGCCAATGTTTTCTTCTATAAAATGGGAATACTAGTTTTTACCATAGACCCAGAGGATTATTGGAAGATTAAACTAGAACATCCATTTTAAGATCTTAGAGCCCTGTCTGACGTATGGTAGGCGATCAGTAATTGTTGTTAGCTGTGGATCAGCACAGTATTGTTCCTATAGTCATCTTTTCACATGATCGCTGGCCTTGCCTTTGAAGTTTCTCTGAGCTGAATAAAGTGGATGTCAAGTTCATGTGCCTGCAAACATGCTTGTGCACGTGCACGCGTGCGCACATGCACACACAGAAATGAAAAGTTACTTACAGAATGATGGGTCCAGAGGATCCTTGGAAAACATCATTTGGCATTTCTTCCAAATTATTGTTGTCACTTAGATTCCTGCAGAATGAGGAAATGAGAGGGGGAACACAAAACCCCATAAAACTTTCTATTGCCAGAGCCCCTTCCTGCTGAGCGGTTTGGCAGAACAGTCAAGGTCACTTACAGCTCATCCAGTTGGGTTCCATTGAATGCACAGTTGTGTATTTCTTGAATCCCATTCTTACTCAGCCAGCTGAAATAAAAGGCCCGTTAAAAAAACCAATCATGTCACATGCAAACAATACAGGGGCTTCATAATTGGAAGCACTGGGGCAAGGTCAGATAGCACAAGTTTGCAACATAAATAAAACACCACCCTGCTGGCTGGGGGCCAGGTGGGAGGGAGCCTGATTTATAGTTGTATAAGCTTTTATGACTTTTAAAATTGGCAGTATGTGCATATATTACCTATTCAAAGAAATGAATGAAATAAAAAATTTAATAAAAGGCACACTTAGGCCTAGCTGTCTAGATCCTTTATGGTCTTGGCACATAGTATCCGGAAGGCAGAAGTCCTACAACTATTGACAAGTAGTTTTAAGACTGAAAAAGGATATTGGAGTCACCGTTGGCTAAGGCCTTAAAACCTTTCACCCAGGCTCTTCCACAACAGCAGGCTGGCTGTCATCAAAAAGTGACCCAATTAAGCTGTCAGACAACCTGAACATCTCCTGTGACCCGTAGGGGCCTGGTTATTGGAGGTTTGTGGCGGTGGCTCAGGGTTAAGCCAGAAAGGAAGAGAAATCAATTATAGAGGCTGTGGTCAGGACAAGGCCAAAGGAGGAGGCTCGGATTTTCATCCTGTGGGTGCACAGAGGGTCAGGGAGCAGGTTTGCCTGGGCTGACAGTGCCACATGGCTCCACTTCCAGGTGGATCTGAAAACATGAGCAGCTATCCGAGGTCGGGAGATCTTAGCCCCAAGATCCTCTGACCATCTGCTCCTGTTTTGCTGGCAGCCCCACTGAGTTTACCAATCACTTTGTTCTAAAACTCATCCAGAGAAGTAAGTACCTGTATTTTCAGGACTCTGAATACCTCCTAGATTGGGATCCGGAGCTAGGAGAGCACAGTACTTTGGTTTTGTCCTCTTGGAAGCCAGTTAGGTTAACCACAAGTCCAGAGTGAAGCAAGGCAAGAGATTTCTCTTGAAACATGAGAAACCAATGATGGGGGCTCTGAGTGCAAAGAGGAGTCCCTGGGCAGCACAGCTGTATAAGTAAGTACTTGGCTGCTAACTGAAGGCTGCAGGTTCTAGCTTATACAGAGATCCCTCAAAGGAAGGAACTGGTAACCTGCCTTTTTGTTTGTTTGTTTTTTTATAAAAACACAAACAACTACGGATTGAGAGAAAACCCGCTGGTGTCTGGCACACATGGGTCACCATTAGGAGCATGGTCAACCACAACTGGTAGTTGATAGCTATAGACCACAGAAGTGGCTATTTCCCCACCACAGATTAGGATCCCACCTCACCCTGAGAAAGCCTCCCAGCCCCTCATTTCTTCTATCTCATTGATGGGATCGTTCCAGCACAGAGATAATTGGGGGGCAGCTGCCGCTGACCCAAGAGATGAGGATCCCTGTCAAGGTTGGATCACACATAGGGTTGCTAGCTTTGTGTGTGAAGGTCCAGATAGTAAACGTTTTAGATTTTGTGAGACACAAAATCCTAGATAGTCTCCTCACAGGGTAAAACTGAGACTATTATATGAGTACTTATATGACAAGTGATAAAACACATCCCCATCGAATTCTTATTGACAAAATTCCATATACACTATTAATAATTGAGTAGTAAGTTTGGGAGGGGTGGGGCTACTCCAGCTCGACTATTAATAAGAACAAAATTTATTTGGGGGAAAGAAAATCATTTATTTAATTTGGATTTAAAGTTAGTGTGTCCTATTATCAAATTCTTTGTACATGTTTATTTGAAAACACAACAAAAAATCCAAATACTCATAGTTCTTGGACCATAGTTTCAAACTCCAAAAACCAAACTCATTGCCACTGAGTTGGGTCTGACTCACAGTGAATATGTAGGCCAGAGTAGAGCTGTTGCCTGAGTTTCTGACACTGTAAATCCTCATGAGAATAGAGAGCCTCATTTTTCTCTCAGAGGAGCTGTTGGTTTTAAATTGCTGCCCTTGAGGTTAGCAGTCTATTCTGTAACCCACTATTCCCTCCAGTGCTTATGGCCCTTAATCTAACACACAAAAACTCAAATCTGTTGCTGGCGGGTCAATTTTGACCACTGTATCGCCAGCCCTTTCTTCTGCAATAGCAGCACCTGCATTTGAAGTGCCACCTTTAGGTTAGCAGCCAATCACAAAACTATCTAGGAGCCTGTAATATAATAGAAGAGGCATGAAAAACCATATTGGTTTCAAATGTTTTTCTCCAGAGTAGATAATGTCTGTCCTTCACGGAGACCTTGCTATGATTAATTAAAAATACAGGCTAACAAAATGATTATTGCCTTCTGAATTACCCTTTTATTCATGTATTTTTTAAGTCAACAGACGCTATCAGATGGGGAGAAGCGGTAGCAATTTGAGTGTTAAATATGGTACAGGAGTCAAAAAACAAATTCTTCTCAGGATTCCTGTTCACCAATTATGCTAGGTTGTTGTGCTCTCAAACTACTCAAAACAAAAGACCGACATTTATTAAATACATCCCTCGTCCCCAACGAGACGTAGAGCCACCTGAAAGACAAATGCTACTGACAATGACCTCGACAACCCGGGCTAAGCACCAGCGAAGAAACAACTGGATTACTGGTGGGTTTACCTTAGACATATCTGTCACAGGGACAACAACAACAAAACAAATCAACCAACCATTAATTCACTGAACAGACATCTGGGGGCCTAAAGAGCTGCGCCTGCTTTTATACTACAGAGCAAAGGTGCTGGGAGGACCTGGTGCTTTAAAGATCTTAGAGGACAGGCAGAGGATGGACATCAACTGAGGAAGAAAGGAAAAGCCCCCACAGGGAGCCCCTCTCATGGCCAGTGGGTCAGTGGGTGTGTCAGGCGCTGCTATGAATGCGCCCCTATTTTCCCTTGTCTAACTTGTGCTCTTCTGATGGCTGGTCGTGGTTAGGTGCTTGACTCCTTTAGATTTTCCTCTTGCCGGGCAGAGCTGGGGCAGGGAAGAGCTTGGGCATCCTCATATGATCTACTTTTATTACTTTCTGTGTCATTAACCAATTTTCTGGTAATTCTTTTCTTTTAGACTGTTTTAAAATAACAATTCTATCCATCCATCCATTTATAGAACATGGTCTCAGGATTTTGAAAAATGCCAATCGATAGAAAGCTTTTTAGTCATCAGTGCCATTTGGCCAGGTTACTGATTTTTTTTTTTTTAATATTTTCGGAGTGCATATGGAGTCCCTCCTAGGAGAACATGCTCATATAGCACCCAGTTGAAGAGCAATTGAAGATGTAAGCTGTGTGGAGTATAAATCTCCTGATTCTATTATCTATGGATTAAGGGCCATCAGAGGTAAGAAAAATAGACATTCTCACAAACGTGAATTTATCCTTTAGAGTCTAAGAAGTGTTGACTCTTAAAAGAAAACTTTTCTCAATTGGAAATTATTGGACTAAATCCGGAGGAATCACATCGTGGCCTTGCATAGGAGTCAGAGAAAAGCAGAGGAGCTCTAGCAGGGGCAAGGACAAAGAATTGCTACTTGGGTCCAGCTCATATGGGCACAGGTTGATTTGCTTTAAAAGATGTGCTCCAACATGTCTCTGCAAGCAGCGGACAACGACAGGCACATCCACTCCCAGCCACACGCGTGTCTTCATCTCGTTAAAGAGCCTTAAAAATAATCCAAGCTAAATGGCGGTTTCCAAGGAGATCTGCTGGACCATTTAAATTTAAGAGAGAGTGGTCAGCTCAGAAGGTTATGGTGACTGCTTTTATAAACTTCCTAGGGGGGTAATATTCATAGGTCGTGGGGGCATATTATGAAGAAGTCTTAAGAATATTGAAAAATGCATACAAAGAAAAGGTATGTGCCCCTGAGTCCCACCTTCTCCCCCATCACAATAATGGATCTACTCCTGCTTCAAGGCTGTGCTAGGAGAATTTTCATTGGGAAACCTTACCACATCTAGCCCTGATCTTGCCCCTTCAGATTTCGTTCTTAAATCTGACCCTGGAGGGTGGGCATCAACACTGCTGTTTGGATGTGGTGTGCATCAAAGAGCACATAGTTTTATGGGGTAGAGCTAAAGATGGAAACACCTCTCTCAGAAGCATATACACTTCAATGGAGGGGATACAGAAAAATAATAGCTTCACATTTTGAAAATTTTGTTTATTAAATGTTTCTCCAATTGTGCAGCAATACCTTTTCATTTACCCTCCTAGTTATGGGGGGTATGGATTTGCAAGACTATATCAGAATTTCTAATTTCCTCAGCTCTTTGTCTCCAGTTGGCTTAGATGTCTTGCCTTAACTCTTATGATCTGAACTAAAAGGAAATCTGTTAATCAGGAAAGCTATGAGAATGATGTTGGCACACTCCCAATGAGTTCTAGCTCTTGAATACAAAGACATTTCCTTAATTATTAATAAATTTTCCATATTATAACATTAATTTTCAATCACTATCCTTCGAAATGATACATACGTTCAGAGCAAAATTGTAAGTTGCCCAGAGACAGCAGATTCCTCTCATCACTCCTTTCCCCCCAGGCTCCCAGCCGGGCACCCTTTCCCTGCTGCCTTTGTTTCAGAACCTCTCCGGCCAGCGCAACGCAGGCCACCATCAATTCCCAAATGCTTCCTGTGTACATATGCATTTAAAAATACTTTCTTCTCAAGCTGATGGTGCCCGGCTATCAAAAGATATAGCGTGTGGGGTCTTAAAGGTTTGAAGATAAACAAGTGGCCATCTAGCTCAGAAGCAACAAAGCCCACATGGAAGAAGCACACCAGCCTGTGTGACCACGAGCTGTCGAAGGGATCAGGAATCAAGCATCAAAGAACAAAAAATCATATCATTGTGAATGAGGGTGAGTGCAGAGTGGAGACTCAAAGCCCATTGGTAAGCAACTGGACACCCCCTTACTGAAGGGTTGTGGGGAGGAGATGAGCCAGTCAGGGTGCAGGGTAGCAATGATGAAACAAACAACTTTCCTCTGGTTCTTACATGCTTCCTCCCCCCACTATCATGATCCCAATTCTACCTTACAAATCTGGCTAGAGCAGAGGATGTACATTGGTACAGATAGGAACTGAAAACACAGGGAATCCAGGACAGATGACCCCTTCAGAACCAGTGGTGAGAGTGGTGATGCCTGGAGGGTGGAGGGAATGGGGTGGAAAGGGGGAAAGATTACAAGCATCTACGTTTAGCCTCCTCCTTGGGGGATGGACAGCAGAGAAGAAGGCAGGGGGAGACATTGGACAGTGTAACATAATACAAAATAATAATAATTTATGGATTATGAAGGGTTCATGAGGGAGGGGGAAATGAGGAGAGAGGGAGAAAATGAGGAGCCAATATTAAGGGCTCAAGTAGAAAGCAAATGTTTTGAGAATGATGATGGCAACAAATGTACATATGTGCTTGACACAATGGATAGATGTATGGTTTGTGATAAGATTTGTATGAGCCCCCAATTAAATGATTTTAAAAAAATAAGTAAAAATACTTTCTTTCCGTGGATTATTTGGTTTCCTCTGCTTGGCCTTTGCCAATTTCCTGACTAAAGCTCATTCATCTTTTAAAGCTTATGTTAATCACAGCCTCCTTTTTTTTTTCAATCATTTAATTCTTCCTCCAACTCTAACACTATAGGCCAGTCAGAATAAATGATTCCTTCTGAACTCTTAAAATCATCGTTTACTCTTTCATTTTGCACACATTTTACTCTAGTTGTATTTTAATTAGTTTGATTCTTTCTTTTGTTTTCCCCCTTTTCACACATCCACCACACACCCCTCCCCCTCCTCACATACCAAATATGACTTATTATCCTGTAAAAGGATTAGGAATTGCTCACCCATAGTTTTCGTCATAACACTATGTACATGCTTTTTATTTTATTTTTCCCTTAATAAATGCAATTCCTTTGCTAATCTGTTTTTAAAACTTCACTTTCATTTTCTTGCTGATGAACTTACGGCAGGATAGTGTTTACCCTTTCTCATCACGTGTCTTTCATATCTGTCTCCTATTCCCCCCTTCCTTTGTGTATTATTTTTAAAGCTGGCTTTCTGAATTATATCATGGCTTTCAAAACATGGTAAAATTATTTCTGGGCTGGAGCTTTCCATATATATATATATATGGCTGGAGCTTTCCATATATATATATATATCAGACAGTTTATAACAGATAAAATGCTTTCCTTAAAATTATAGTTGCTGGGCTCCCAAATGTCATTCTGTACCTTTGAATTGCATGGATCACACAAATACTTAGGTAATTCCCAGTCCCAGTTCTTTCTTGACCACCCTGGGCATTGGGTATTTTGCCTATCACCACAAAATGGAGATAGTAATTTACTAATGACACAGAATGCACATCAATTTTTCGCAATCGCCAAAGGAAGTCATTCTGGCTGATCATAATATGTGATTGAGAAGTCACAGTATGGGCACCATCGGCTGAGCAGGAGCGGGCTGGCATGGTTATGAGGGAGTGGTCATATCTTTTTGATTCAAAACCTTCCCAGGTTTTCTTCTTTGGGCAACAAAAGCCTTGCCAGACAATCGCTGGCTTCATTGATGCCTGAGATGTTCTGTCCTTTTGAACAGATGTTGCATCGCAGGAGACCATCGCTCAAAGAGCAACTCACAATACTCGAATCGTACCACAGAATCATAAATTATTAACATGACTCTATGATGTGACTCTGAAATGTAAAGATGGGAAATCAGAAAAAGCATAAAGCCCGAAAGTGATTTACATGGTGAAAAGCTAGTTACCTAAACCCCAGGAGTATGCCATAATGAGCAATAGATCATGAAATGAGAAACCTCATGACATTACCCCTCCCGTCCCTTTACTTACAGAGTCACCGGTTCAAAACTTAGTCCCATGAATGAATTTCTTTCAATCGTCCGGATGTTTATATTATCTTGAATGTCTCTAAAATAAAGTACAGACAAATTAAATATTTACATCCATTTCAGTGTTTGATTACTCTACAAACCCGGCAAGAATACATTTATTTGTCCGCATTCACTAATTTGTGGTAAACACTTTTACATTTTTTTCACCACATCAAAGATTCTGTTCCTTGGCATGGTTGGAATCTTTCTTTTTCCCCCAACCCATAACATCTTCCTATAGAATCAAAGCCCCTTTGAAGCTTATGATTCCTGACAGGAGCAGAGTACCCAGCAAGCTGCTTACCTTTCTTATTGGATAATTTGCCTGCATCAGCCTTACATATACAACTTTATCCTTGATTTTGCACGATAGGGTTTTTCACTGAATTAGTATTTGAAGGCAATCATTGAGAGAGAGCTCCCATTTTTTTTAGTGTATTTATTCTTAGAAATGGAATTGCAGACATTCCGTGGTTTTTCTCGATGAAGTTCTTGGCCAATGGCTCTATGCTGCGAAGGTTCTCTGTGCTGTTGGCTTCCCCTCCGCAGGGGTGTCTGCTCAGCAGGGCAGAGGCAGGGGAGCGCTTCTTTCGTGTCCATGGCAAACTTCTTTTTGGACCTTCGCTGAGTCTCCACCTTCCTCCCGTCTCCACACCGCTCTCACCACTAGTCTCTGCTCCTGCTCTCCTTGGGTCAGAGAACAATATTATCCTTGATTTTGTTCTTTCCGAACAAAGGGATGGAGGAAGCCTCACTTTTTTGGCATGTGTCTCTCATCCGCCATCAAGATTCTTTGGGAGGTGTGTTGTACAGGACAATTCACAAATTCCTTGCCCAGAACAATTTCATGGTTTTCTGTCATTCTTACGCCCTATCCCTCACCTCTTTTTAAAGGTCTGCCAAGAGTTACAATGGAATCATTGGACGTAAAGTTACCTTTGCACCTGGTCTTTTTCCGCTTCCCTTTCAAAACGCAGATATTTTGGAGAAGACCAGCAAGCGTGTCACTAACCTGTCACAGGCATTTGTTTGTTTCTTTATGTTGAAAGGAGTCCGAGAGTTCTGCGGGGAAAGGACTAGGCTGGCAGAGACAGGTAGGTTGCGGAGGGTAGTGTATCAAGTTCTAAGTACCGAAGAGGAGCGATTCCTGATCTTGACACAACTGGCTTCGCTGACAGCGTGTTGAGGAACCTAGTCTGTTAACTTTTCCAAATTGAGGTCATCTGGCTTGTAGGAGACCTAGTGGAAGAGTGGTTATGCATTGGGCTGCTAACTGCAAGGTCAGTAGCTCAAAACTACCAGCCCCTCCTAGATAAAAAGATGGGGCTTTTTACTCCTTTAAAGAGTTACAGTCTTAAAAACTTCCAGTGGGCAGGGGGTGGTGGTGGGGGGAGTTCTACCTGTCCTATTAGGGTCCTTATGAGTCAGCATCAGCTTGATGGCAGTGAGAGGTAAAACCAAAGATACTTATTTCTTGCCTTCTTATCTTTGCTCATGTACTACCTGAGCAACACATTTGGAGAAGGTAGACTACACCATGCATATTACAGTCCAGTGGCTGCTCGGTAAAATGAATACTGTATAAAGAGCTGCTAGTCAGATAAGAAAAACTTACAGTAAAACCTTTTGCAGAGATTGAATCTTGTGAAGCGCTGGCAAGTGCTTAATACCTGTGTTGGATATTAACCTAGAGAGAGAGAACACGAAAGTTAGGAAAAATTAAACTGGATATTTTAACAATTGTTCAGCTTTGTGCATTGAAAATATCAATTCTGAGTTGTCAGGGAAACCTACTAGGAAATGTCATAATATGCCTGAATCATTCATGCTTACACATTGTATTTAAAGATTCCAGGCAAGGTTTAGCAACCCATTGGTTCTTTAAAGAAAAAGAAATGTACGCTTCAGGCACAGGGGCTAGAGTGCCTCAATACAGTTTTGTTTAAAAAAATATATAGATAAAATGCAGTGATCCAGAAATAACCTTCATGGGATGCTGTTGAGATTAGAGAAGGGAGCTGAGCTCAGAATGCATGCAACCACAGTTGGTCAATCGGACACTCCCTCGATCTAGTTTACAGGAGTTACCACCTATTAATTCCTATGGCTGAGATTTCCAGACACTCTGGATTCATCCCAAGACCTGCTTATATTGGCTTGAGTTTGTCAGGAAGCAGACCCTGAGATGAAGACTGGGCTATAGGGAATATATTTGATAGTACAAGTTTAGAGAGTTTGGGATATGGAGAATGAAACAGGGAAAGATGAGTTATTGAGTTGACCGTGACTATTGGTGATTGGTACTCAATTCCAAGGACTCTGAGGAGGTTTCAAAAATACTTTTTTCCAAACTGTTTGTTTGGGGATCATAGGGTGTGTCGGGAGAAGCATTTTTCCCCACAGACTCTTATTTCTGATTCGTCAAGGCTCAGCATACAGATTGAATAGGTAAGGTGAGAGGATACAACCCTGGGGTACACCTTTCCTGATTTTAACCATGCAGCATTCCTTTGCTCTGTGTGTACAACTGTCTTTTGATACGTATACAAGTTCCACAGGAGCACAATGAGGTAGTCTGGAATTCCCATTCATCTAAAGCTATCCATAGTTTTTTTTTGGTTTTGTTTTTTAAGATCAACACAGTCAAATTCCTTAGTATAGTCAATAAAACACAAGTAAACATTTTTCTGGTGCACTACGCTTTCAGTCAAGATCCGTTTGATAACAGCAATGATATCCCTTGTTCCATATCCTCTTCTGAATCTGCCCCGAATCTTTGGATGCTCTGTGTCAATGTACCGAGGGAATGATTGTTGGATGATCCTCAGCAAAATTTTACTTGTATGTGATATCAATGACATTGTTCTATAACTTGAGCATTCTGTTGGGTGACCTTTGTTTGAAATGGGTACAAATATGGACATTTTCCAGTCAGTTGGCCAAGTAGCTGTCTTCCAGATTTCCTGGCATAAATGAGTAAGAGCTTCCCGAGCCTGTTGAAACATTCCAATTGATATTCTATAAATTGCTGGAGCTTTGTTTTTGTCTAACACTACCAGTGCAGTGTGAATGTTTTTTCTTCAGTATTATTGGTTCTTGCTCATATGCTACCTCATGAAACAGTTGAATGTTTAACCAGTGTTTTTTGGTTTTTGTAGAGTGACTCTGTGTTTTCCTTTGATATTTCCTGCATTATTTGATATTTTGCCCATACAATCTTTCATGATTGCAATTCAAGGCTGGACTATTTCTTCAGTTTTTTCAGTTTAAGATGCTAAGAATGTTCTTCCCCTTTGATTTTCTAATTGTAGGTCTTTGTACTTTTCATTATATTTGTCTTCTTGAGATTCCCTTTGAAATGTTCTATTCAGCTCTTTGACTTCATTCTTTCTTTCATGTGCCTTAACTACTCTATGATTAGGAGCAAATTTCAGAGTTTTTTCTGACATATATTTTGATTCTTTCTTTCAGTTTTGATTTCTTCTGTCAGTGTTTAATGCAACAAATCTGTTCTTTATATGTTCTCTAAATTCTGGTGGGAGAGACTCATGGTCATATTTTGGCTCTCATAAACTTATTTTAATTTTCTTCAACTTCCACCTGAGCTTGCATATGAACAATTGAGTGTGTGTTCCAGAGCCAGCCCGTGGCCTGGTTTTAGCTTCTGGTATTGAGCTTCTCCATTGTCTCTTCTAACAGATGTAGTCAATTTGATTTCTATATCTTGCATCTAGAAAAGTCTATGTGTATAGTTGCCTTTTGTGCTGCCGAAAAAAATTGATACTTGCTATGAATAAATTGTTGAGCTTGCAAAATTCTGGCATGTAATTTTGAGCTTTGTTTCTATCATCAAGAATAGATTTTCCAACCCCTGTTCTCTTTCCCACTTTGCACTCCAGTCACCAATAATTATCAATGCATTTTGATTGCATGATTGATCATTTTCTGACTGATGTTTCTGGTAGAATTCTTTCATTTCTTCATCACTAGCCTTTGTGGTTCCTTTTTAAGTTTGAATAACATCGGATTTCCTTGAAGGTGGATAGATGTGATCCTATCACAAACAGCAAATGAAGATCCTGAAGGATCCACTCCCACAGGCTGTACTCCACTTATGTCATCTGCCATATTTTCAGTGCATTCTGATGCAAGGGGCCCATCTTCCAGCACTACCTCTGGCACAGTTCTGCTTCGATTCACTGGGCCTTCCGTATTTGACAATATTTCCATACCATGCAAAGGATTTTGAGGGGTACTTACTCTTGAATGGTAGCCAATTCCTTCTCCATAGTCTACTCTTACTCTGGAAGCTCTGCTGAAACGTATTCACTTTGGGCGTCTCTGCTGGTATTTGAAATATCAGTAACATAGCTTCTAGCATCACAACATGTAGACTAACCCAGTAAGACAAACTGTGGTGTATAAAAGTAAAATACAGGGGGAAATAGGGAAATATCTAAAGAAGGAAATAAAAATCATCTGTAATTTAACTACCCAGAGAGGCTTTCTGTTAACATTTGAGGTTTGAAGCTTTTACCCAAATGAATAATTTTCACAGTTGTTCTTCATAGCCCCTGAGATTCTGTTCATTTTTAATAGGAACATTGCATAACCTTAAATACCCTCTATTCTTGCCCAGTCTTATGTTAATCATATCTAGTCTTCTATTAGTTTTTATATCTCTTCCCATGGGTCTATGTTGAATTCCTTTAATCATAAATCAAAACAGGGAACATATTTAATATTCTCTGACAATCTCATACTATTATGTGCTTGTTTGAAATTAATATGTGCTCAACTATTGGTTTAATTTGTTGATATTTCTAAAACATTTCTTCCTGTGGCCACCAGGAAGGTATCAAAATTTACTTGTCAGGTATCACTGCTTGGAGAGGGTAATTATTGCTGGAAGCCAGGAGTCCGAAGAACCTACATGTCAACTCTGTCATGAGTTAGACACACGCCATTTCATTTCTCTAGACTAGGAAGAATGTGGGCTGCATGGATCTCAAAGGTAAAAACATATCAGATACATGTTGTACCCTTCCTGATATCCTTTGCTCCATCATTTACTTCAGCCATTACCATGGCAACCAGCTGTACACCAATTTGTCTCGGTAGACACTTGCCTTAGCTACAGACTTCTCTTTTTGTCTCCTGGAATTATTTGCCACCTATGAGTTGGGGCCATACAGGAACTTGCTCAACCGTTTGAGACCTGTGAAAATTTATAAGTGAAAGGAGTAACAAAAATTTAGCAATTCTTTTTTGTTTGTTTGTTTTTTAAATTTAGCAATTCTTGACTACTGGTGACTTCCCCTCTTCCATTCTGTGGGTTAGCAATATGAAGATATATTTCACATAATACTTGATAAGGGCATTAGCATGATTGAGCTCAACTTTCCTGGTGGAGCTCAGTTTGGTAATATACGCTTGGATTTTCTTTCTTTTTTATTTTTGTTTGTTTTCCTCTTCCTAAATCATCCTGCTTTTCCTGAAGTGTGGATTGAAAAAACAAACTACCTGTATGTAAGTCCTCGTTAGGGTTTTGGTGGATCATCTGCACTGAGCTCCACAGTTTACACAGACTCTTTGGGGGTTGCTATCACCCTTGACCTCCTATCTTTCTCCAGTTGTAGTTGAGCTCTGTTTCTCTTCCTTCTTTCAAAGCCAAGTTTCCAGGAAGAGTTGTTTATTTAATGTCTTCATTTTTTCATATCTCATTCATCTTGCTCCAATCTATGTTTCTTCCACATCTCTTCACTGGAACTAATCTTAACATACACTCAAACCTTCCTCACCATCAAAGTCAATGAACACATACTTTTTGTTTTATTAACCCTTTCAGGAGCACTCAGTACTCACTGCCAGTTTCTTTCTTCCACTCATTTTTATTATATTCACTCTTCTGTTTTTTACTCCATCAACACTTTCTCTCCGTTTTCTTTTTTCACTCCCTGCCCCCTTACGCCTTCATCGGTACTCTGTCTTTTGCGTGCTCTCTCTCTCTCTCCTCACTCTCACTCTCTCTCTAGCCTCATTAGGCATATTTTATATCCCATGACTTTAAGTACTATCCATATGTGGAAAACTCTTAGGTTCATACTTGCCTACTGAATTATAGTACTGTATATCGAATTGAAGCGTACTTGATATATCTTCTGGGTGTCTTATCATAACAGCACACTAAACTTACTGCCCCAGTACCTCCTCCACCAAACTGTTCCTCTTCAATTCTTCCACAAAGAGCACCGCCATCCATAAAGTGTTTGCTAGAAATATGAAAGTTTTATTTGTTTTGTCCACCATCCTCCAATATTCAATCCATCTCAAAGTTCTCTTTGATTTCATTTTCAAATAGTTCTTTATGTAGTATCCCTCATCTCCACGTATACAATTTCAGAATATGACACTACCACATTTCTGCTGGAGTTCTGTAATAGTCTTCTAACTTCTTTCCACACATTCAATCTTGTCCTCTTCCAATCCATTCTCCATATAGCATACAAAATATCCTTTTAAAAACAAGTAAATCAGTTGGTTTTACTCCTCTTCTTTAAATGATTTAGTTTCATTCCTATAGCATTCAGGACAAAAAACGTTGTACTTCTTAATGTCTGGTTTTCCATCCTTGTCCCCACTTATTCCCTAATGCACTTCAGCCCCTGTGACTTTCTCTCAGTTCTTCAGACACACTGAAGTTGTGCCTTGCTTTCAGGTATTTGAACATGCTCTGCCTGGAAGGTTTACCATACAATTTTTCCTTGACCTCTACTACCCATCCTTTAGGGTCCAGTTAGAAATATCTTTTCTTCATAGAGGAGCTCCTTGACTAATGTATATTAGGGCCTCTGATCTATTACCAGTTACTGTATGGGTTCAGCATACAATTTTTTTAGTACTAATAAAAATTCGGAACAAACACATTTTTTGTGTGTTATTCAGTGTGTGTCTTCTCAATCAGATTATAAACTCCACAAGAGTAGGAAATCAATGTGGAAAACCCAATTTGGGCAGAGTGTTTGGTGCTGAATATGTGCTTAATGTGCACCAAGCTCTTTATGCCAGACAATGTATTATGCGTTGTCAAGACATGGGCACCCACAGAGCTGTTGACTACCTGTGCTCATCACACCTAACTGATTGGATATTCTGTGGGCAGCAATCTGGCCATCTCTTTAATGAATGGACGAGAATTCCATGTAATTTGAGAAGAGAAGATTTCATCCAAAGTTCAATGGCAACAGTTCATGTTCATTATTTAACACCAATAGAACAAACTTCCATAACTACTATACTTATGAGTCACTGACATATAGCTATCGATGCAGACTGCAATCTTTAGTCTTTATAGAAAAGAAAACATTTGGCAAAAATGGCTAAAATTATTCCAGTAGTGCTGAGTTTAAGATACTTAAAAAGATCTAGTGACCATCTAGTGAGATGGATTATTGGTAATAACTCTGTAGCTAAGACTCTAAATAACACATAGATGATTCAGGAAATGGAGTTCAGATGAGCACTTAGTTTTCGATTCATTTTTCCCTTTTGATCAATAAATTCATCTCTGATGGAGTCTGGAAGTCAGAAATCAGTTAGGAGCTCTGTGTCTCAACGGGCTTGCTTTGGTTAAATGACTATTTGCTGCAAAATTATTTTGTTCTGTTCAACTGAAGTTTATCTTCAAAAACAGTTAAGGGCCTGAGGGTAAAATGTCAGCAAATTTACGTTCTGCAAATAGATGCTTTAAAGAAAGGGAGCTGGCTTACAGTTCTCTCCTCTCAACAGCCAGCCTCACATTCTGAGCTAGTATTAACTTTTCGTGTTTTACTCTCACTTGTCTTTAAGTGAAGATAATGAAAACCAACATTTTTAATCAGGATGAACTTACTGGTTTCTTTGCAACTATTGGGACAATTCGTGCCTTGCCCACTACAACTTAGCGCCTGAGAGGATAATGCCCTCTCCTTTCATGAAGAGGCAATCTCTTATCTCTTTAAGATTCATTGTCCTTAACAAGCTTTGTGATTTCATTACTTTTCAATAGTTGTGCTTGTTTGTTTATTCATTAACAATGTGTATGTTTGCTTGTGTGTACTGGACTATATGTTATCTTTCCAAAGCAACTTCCATCTTCTCCAAGCCAAAGACATTTCCTTGTCTTCAAGCAATTTCCAATTGAATTCAGAAGCTAAACCTGGTACAGTGAAACAGAAGATGGTCGATACTCCCTCAATGCAAGAAAACTTTGTTCTATTAAATTGGCATTCCATGATGCTCACCTTCCCAACACGACTGTTGAAGACAAATTTCTTATGTGTGCATAAGAAAATGTGGTGAAGAAAGCTGATGGCGCTGGGCTATCAAAAGAGATAGCATTTAGGGTCTTAAAGGCTTGAAACAAGAGGCCATCTAGCTCAGAAACAACAAAGCCTACATGGAAGAAGCATATCAACTTGTGTGATCACTAAGTGTCAAAGGGATCAGGTATCAGGCATCAAAGAACAAAAAATCATATCAGTGTGAATGAGGGGGAGTGCATATTGGGGACCCAAACTCCATCTGTAGGCAGTGGACATCCCCTTATGGAAGGGTTGTGGGGATAGCAACGATGAAACATACAACTTTCCTCTAGTTCTTAAATGCTTCCTCCCCTCCACTATCATGATCCCAATTCTACCTTACAAATCTGGCTAGACCAAAGGATGTACACTGGTACGGATAGGAACTGGAAACACAGGGAATCCAGGACAGATGATCCCTTGGACCAGTTGTGAGATTGGCAATACCAGGAGGGTGGAGGGAAGGTGGGGTTGAAAGGGGGAACCCATTACAAGGATCTATATATAACCTCTGCCCTGGGGGATGGACAACAGAAAAGTGGGTGATGGGAGATGTCAGACAGTGTAAGACATGACAAAATAATAATAATTTGTAAATTATCAAGGGTTCATGAGGGGTTGTGGGGAGGGAGGGAAAAATGAGGAGCTGATACCAAGGGCTCAAACGGAAATCAAATGTTTTGAGAATGATGATGGCAACGAATGTACAAATGTGCTTGACACAATGGATGTGTATGGATTGTGATAAGAGTTGTATGAGCCCTCAATAAAAATGATTAAAAAAAAGAAAGAAGGTGGTCTAATGCCAAAACAATATACTCTCACCTCTAAATATCTTAAGAGTTCAGAAAATTGGAGACCAGTGTCGGCTGGAGTTGTTAGGGAGGATTGGTTGTAATAAAGGTAGCAAACCAGATATCTCAGGAAGTAGAGAATCCTCCCACCTACATTAAGAGAAGCAAGTGTATCTAGCTGGGCCATCAAAAGGCTGTGGCAGAAGGGGAACAGTGGAAGAGAGAAGGGGAAGATTGAAACAAGGAAGGAAGCGCTCGTTCCCAAACCTTCCAAGCCAAGGAGGGAGTGTGGGATTGATGGTGAGGCAATTGGAAGCAACTTCAGGGTGCTGAATGAGGAAGCGCTGTATTTGAAATAAGACTTGGGGATTCCCTGAGCAGGGTAGCTTCATGTTCTCACTAGCCTATTACTATATCATCGTAGTGATCAGGCCAAGATAATAGGTGGCTGTTCGTCTATGTCATGGAAGTAAATACTTGAGATATTGTTAGTTGTTCTCAAGTAGATCGGACTCATAGCTACCGTAGTACAAAAAAGTGAAAAACCGTCCAACCCTGAGCCATCTTCACAATTGTTCTAATGTTTTAATAATTTAGACTAAAAAAACAAAAACAAACAAAAAAAAGAATGTCAGATGACCATGAAGGACAGAGTAGAACTGCTCCCTAGGGTTTCTGAAACTGTAAATGTTTACTGGAGCACACATCGCTTCTTTCTCCCACTAACCTGTGGTTAACCAACCAAGTCATAATTTAGATTTCCCCTGACATTCACCATGACAACTGTGTTATTCTGGGTATTTTAGAGAAACAAATCCACAGAAACTCATATGTATAAGAGAGAGTTTTATATAAAGGTTAAGTGTGCATCAAGAAAACATTCCAACCCAGTGCTGCCCAAGCCAAGTCCAACATTAACCCATATGTCCGACACCAATCCACAAAGTCCTCCTCCATCTCATAAAACAGACACAATGATGCTGACTGCAGGAGGAAAGCCAAATCAGTGAATGTGTAAGCATCTCAGCACTGGCAGGGGTCTCCACATGGCTGCTGCAGCACCCAGAGCTGCATCGAGGTAGGTCCATGTGACTTCTCCTCAGGGATGACTTGCAGGAAGTGAGCCTTGCCAGCTAAAGCAGGGAACTGGCTAAGGTACCTGCACCCTGGTCCGACCAACAGAAAGCAAGAGACCCGAGAACTAGAAAGGCAAGGCTCACCAAACCGTTTATCCCTCAGCCCTTCAATTAATCCCACATGTGTTTATTGGCCAGGTTGGCACAATAAACTAACCACCTCAACAAGAAATAATAAATTCTGTGAGTATGAACCAGTTTTCTTTTAGTTTGTGAACTGGGCAGGTATGGAACCCATGTCATAGCTTGAATTACCCATTAAGATGTTTTAGGTAAATTTGGTTTCAGGAATCATTGCTGCCAGTTGTGTGCTGAGCACAGGAGCCTAATTGTTCTGCTAAAGCACATTTGCAAGTAGCGAAGGCTCAGCACCTGAGCTCCACTTCTTTCTAACTGGTTGCCCATGGAAAGATTTATTTGCACCTGTCTTTTTTTTTTAAACGTCTTTTCTTTCTTACACGTTTAATCACATTATTTTAGTTCCTAGATGAAACAGACACTTTCCTGATCACTCTGGGAGAAGTGAAGCCCATGATGGATAAGAAGTGGGTTATGCTTAATTACATATATGAAAAGACTTCTTATTTTATGAGACTCACTGGTGTCCAAGTATATTGACATTTCTTTCATGTTTGTGTACAGATTCCTATTGCCTGGAAATTTGTACAGCCGTTATTAAAGAGACGAACTATGCTTTTTAAGCCATTGAAGACTTGACTAGGTATAAAATCACAGCATCCAGGTGAGTGATATGGTGAGTGAGCATGATGCTGCGGTGCACTGAGGAGGACCTGAGACCCAAGGTTACATCCCCTGGTTTCAAGTGCCCTCCTTCTAACTGAGCAGCTCACTTGTCTTTTCAGAGAGGCAATTTTTATCTTCATAAAATTTTTTTCTTTTTCATAAGAGATACTACTGAGAGCTTGATTTTCTGTCTCCACAGCCTCATGCCTTCAAAATTGGGACTGTTTAACTCTCATATTCAGCTTAACTGGCCTTAGTCTCCATGGAAACCAGACTCCTTAGTAATCAGGGGACATTTAATGAGTCCACGGGCAGCAGTTTGAGGAGTTCAGCACTATCCACATGGATGCGGATTCTGTTTTGAACTAGTATCCCTATTGACCCACTGAGCTCAAGCCCTGTTCCTGGTCCCAGAGTGTAGTATAGACTCACAAGTACCAGCTCTGGCACCAGAGGATCTAAGTTCAAATCCCGAATGGACCACCCTTACATGGTCGATTTTTAAGAACTCTCTTAGTTGAAATCTCTAGGTCTCAGATCCTTCATCTTTAAAAAGGAAATGCTTGTAAAACACTTGGCAGCATGTGCAGGTACTGTCCGATATGTGTTCCAGTTGCCCTAACAGAGACCCTATGGAAATTCCTTATATTTCCCAATTCTCTTAGGTACTGAAAATGTACACCCTTGTCTGGCCTCATGTTATTTTCATTGGGTCTTGATTCCATGATGCCCTGGTAATCTGGTCTGTTATCTACTGCCCTGTTTCCTTCTTCTGCCCTGTTTTAACCCTTGACAGCCACAGCCGAATCCCCAGATTCCTCTACCTTCCTGGAGGTAAAATCTGCTGGACCCCTTGATTCTCTTGTCTGACGTGTGTCTGGGTTCTGGATTTCTCTGGCCTGGATAATCTTAGCACCCAGAGGCTTATTGGTCATCTTAAGAAAAATGACTATAGAGTTGACAAAATTTGGTATATGAAAACCATGATCAATGAACCTATAGGTACAGCAAGTAGAATAAGGTTTTGGGGGATGGGGGTACAGTGGTGGTGGTGGGCTACAAGGGAGACAATGTCAAGGAGTCCATGTTGAAAAAGAATGTCTGGAAAGTGATTATGTAGCAATTGTACAATTCTACTATACATGACCAAACTATGGAATGATATGCTATATGGACTAAATCCAAAATATTAATAAATTTTTAAAAATAATAAAAAATGACTTCCATACTTTTAACAAAAAGAGAGTTTTCCAAATTTGTTGATATGTTCTGTGATGGCAAATGGCTGTCAGAATAATGCTACAAAGTAACACTCCCCCTAATCAGACACATTTAATTTGTCCCTTTGGAGACCTTGAGTGGTGTATTTGGTTAACGTGCTTGGCAGCTAACTGAAAGGGTCAAGGTTTGGGTCGCACTAGAGGTATGACACTCCCCTTCCTGACATGATCACTGAAGACAAAATGGGTGCATAAGCAAATGTGGTGAAGAAGCTGATGGTGCTCAGCTATCAAAAGATACAGCATCTAGGGTCTTAAAAGCTTGCAGTTAAACAAACAGCCATCTAGCAGGGAAGCAACAAAAAGTCCACAGGGCAGAATCACACCAGCTTGTGTGATCATGAGGCGTTGACATGATCAGGTATCAGAGGATCAAAAACAAACAATTAGATCGATGCAAAGGAGAGGGTTCAGAGAGGAGAACCAAAGCCCTCCTGTTGATAATTGGACATTCTCTCACAGAAGGGCCACACAGTAGGGCCCATCCATCAACGGTGCAGTATAGCATCAACAAAACACACAACATTCCTCTATTTCTTTAATGCCTCCCCCCACCAACATGGCCCCAGTTCTACCTCACAGGTAGAATGTAATATACATCGGTACAGTTAAGAGCTTTCGACACATGGAATCAAGGATAGACAAACCCCTCAGAAACAGTAATGGGAGCAATGATTCCATGAGGGTAGAGAAGGGAAGGGGTGGGAAAAGGAGAAGGGAGAACTGGTAGCAATGATGGATACAGAACCTCCCTTGAGTGGGATGAATAACAGAACTGTGGGTGAAGAGACACATTGAATGGTGTAAGATATGAAAAGTAATAAGAATAATATATAATTTATTAAGAATTCATGAGGGTGGTAGGGTGAGGGAGGGAGGGACTGAAGAAGAGCAGATATCAAAGGGCTCAAGTAGAAAGAAAATGTTTTGAAAATGATGATTGTAGCATCTGTACAAGTACGCTTGACAATTGATTTATGGTTTCTTATAATACCTGTTAGAACCCCCAATAAAATGATTATTTTTTTTAAATAAAAAAGGAAGACATACCTGGTGATTACTTTGGAAAACTCAACCACTGAAAACCTATGGTGCGTGGTTCTATGGGAGCACACAGGAAGTCTCCGTGAATCAGGTTGAGCGGATAACCAGTGTTCACTGGTAGTAATTTGTTATTTTAAGGGAAATATGATGCAAAGATGCTTCCAAAAGTTCATCATCTTTAAGTCTCATTTTTCCATTAATTTTTGAATTTCATATTAATGAGAGGAAAAGCAATTGTGTTTGAAAGGAACTTGTAGTATGAAGAGAGTATGTATACATATAAATGCATATTTGTATGTATGTATTTAATATGTTTGAAAATGAACTTGCATGACACTAAAACTACCATTTCCACTTCAGGTCTACTTTTCCTTCTTTTATAGCCAATAAGACCAATATTTAGATCTGAGGGGTAAGGATTCTGGAGGATTTTTTTGTTTTGTTTTTAATTGATTAATTAATTTTAATTCTATACCTCCATATTGTTAGTCTCCACACCTCCCCCTCCACCCCAAACCTCCCCTCACCCTGTTCCCACCCCTGTTACTGGCCTCCTCCTAGTCATCAAATTCTTGTCTATTGGTTTATATCCCACACTTTTCCTTCTTTGCTTTTCCTTGTAGCAATGCTGATATTAAATATTTACTTTTGTAAGACTGAGTGAGTTTGCTAGCATAATGTTCTCTTGATTTCTCCATGTGTTGTGATGTTTCAGAGGGTTATCATTGTTTTTATTACATATAAAATTCCATAGTATGAATGTACCAGAGTTTGTTTATCCAAATCCAGTGTAGTTGGGGTTTTGGTTGTTTCCCTGCTTTGCTATTGTGAAGATTGCTACAATAAGCACAGGTTTACATATGTCTGTGTTATATTCTTAATTTCTTTAGGGTAGAGATATTGGATTTACTTGGATTTACAATTGTTTAAGGAAGTGCCATACTGATTTCCATAATATATGTACAATTCTACAGTCCCACTAAGAATGTGTGTCAATCTCTCCTCTTCTGCATTTGTTATTTTCTGTTTGACTGAATTTTGCCAAATGTGTTGGTGTGAGATTTTAGTTAGATAAAAGAGTTTGTAAATGGTATTGGTGAAAATAAAGGACTTTCCTCAAATAAGTATGTCATCATTTATGAAAACTCTCCCATTACATATTTTAAAAGATAAGAAAACACCTTTTGTTTTATCTTTTCACTGGGTTTTCAACATTTCCATTAATAGTATAAAAATGCAACATCTCCGAGGTTGTTTGTAAGAACATCTGATTGACATTGGCAAGACAATTTACTCACTGAATATCAAGAAAATATTTGCATAAAAGAATTGCATATAGGATTGAACATTAAATATGGTGGTTTAGTGAGTGCAGTATTTGGCTCTTCTTCCATTCAATTTCTACTTATTTTTGTGAAATTTTGGCTGCAGCTTTGACAGCCATTAAAATTAACTATTGAATTGCCCTTTGAGTGCTTTTTAATTCAATGTTAAACTAATGATTAATAAAGCAATGAAATGCATGGTTTCTCTAAAATATCATGAATCAAATATTTAGTAAAATCAAAACAGTTTTCTCTTGGTTCCACTTAAATTGGTAGATCACAGAGCAATATGAAAGTGTAAAAGCATATTGTTTCTTTCATCTTTAAAAATATTTTGTGGATGTTTTGTTATGTACACAATGAATACTGTAGCAACTAATTTATTTTGGAACATCTTATCTTTCCTTTTTATTTGCTAATGGATGGGATGTGGAATTCAGGCCATCTCGTCCAATGCAATATTTTACTTTGAAAGTATGGCCTGAATTCTGAAGGGCTGCCAGGTGGAAATGGCAATAGATTTGTGCTATGCTGCTCTGGAAAGCAGGTATAGGATTAATAAAAATGATGGTCAACACTTATTGAACCCTTCCTCTGTACCAGGCCCCGCACCAAGCACTTAACATCGATTCTTTTATTTATTCCTCTTCACTACCTCAGGAGTCAGATAGCGCTACCATCATCAGATAGGAGATGAGGAGGCCCAGCTGGGAGAAGTCTAGCAACCCTCTGGAAGCCATTTGTAAGAAGGGGCAGTGGTAGAGGTGGAGTCTAGATCTTTCTGATGGCCATGAGTGTGGTCCCACAATTCTCTGGCTCACCAGCAGGAGTGATTCTGATTCATTCTGTGAGTTGTCCACCAGAGCGATGTCAAGCAGAGCCCCACTGCCTCTGGAAATGTGCTCAGTAATTGTGTGGAAGGAGGTTGTGGTGACCCAAATGGTTAAGCGCCGGACGACTAATTGAAAGGTGGGCAGTTCACATGCCCCCAGAATAACCTGGGTATCTACTTCTGAAAGGGCACAGCCTTGCGAAGCCACACAGCAGTGGGATCCCCAAGAAACACAACCGTCTCAGTGGTAACTGGCAACAGTCGTGAGGGAGACTGTCTTCCTGAGGGGGCAGCTGAACTCTGTGACTTCTGAGATTTGTATCAAATGAGGCACTTGGAACATTTCTATAGAAATTCTACTTCTAGAGGATCTAATGCATTCTCCACAAATGAAAGGCTGTGGGGAACAGAAGGATTTCTCTTAAGCTGTCTCCCCAATAACATGTACCAGATTTAGCTGCTTGAGAATGACTGTACACTAGACGGTCAGCAAAAGTAGGTCAGAGGTTATTCTCCTTAACATCAGCCATCTAGAGTGGCCAGACTCTACTCTCCCTATGTAGGGCCCAGTCCTTTCTGTTATTGTTCCCTTGAAGCAGTGCTCAAAGGCAAGCCCCGGACCACTCTAGGATGACTAAGCTTAGGCTACCATCTTGCCACACATGCCCCCCTATTCCCTCCTCTTACTATTGCGCGTTCACCCCTAGGTCATCCCCCTCTTATTGCTTGTATTGCCTATGTTACAACCCCTCTCTATGACATAGGTTATTATCTGCTATCAGGGGGCTTGCATGCCTCCCAGGATAGTAATTGCCTGCTTTATTGTATGAGACACCAGAATGATCAAGCCTGTTCAAGGATGAATTGTATTGCCCCTCTCTGTGACGCATAATGCTGTGATGTATCCCCCTAAAGTAATATGATGTGTGGTTAGCAATAAATAAGGAGGCTCCCTGGTTCTCAGGAGGGCGGTGGACGAGAGGGCTGCTCCCATGAGGGCGGTGGACGAGGGGGCTGCTCCCGCGAGGGAGGCGGCTCCTGCTCTGGCAGCTGGGTTCTCCCCCACGAGGACCACCAAGCGGGGCGGAGGTGAGCGATGCTACCATGTAATATGTCTGACTGTATTGTATTATCTCTCATGCTCTCGATGACTTTAATATAATGCTTATATATCTCAACCGTACAATTGTGCTTACTGAACCCGTGGGTAGTATTAGTAGCAGCGGTGGGGGCTGGCCCCTCACCGCCCCCCCCCTTGTCATTTTAATTTAATACTACAAAAGGCTACACTTGTCAAATATATTTGGGAAATGCTGAGTCAATAAAGTTAAGCAGGATTTTGTTTTGTCTTAGCTTTCTTGTTGTTACTTGTTTTCCTCCAGGCCTTTCAGAACCCTTACTAGGGTGGCATGGATTAAATGAGTGGCCAAGAGAAAAACATTGGGTGCTGGCTTTCTCCAAGCCCATTTAGTCTTGAACCCCTCGCCTCTCCTTTATTTGTATTGTGTGTAGAACATCTCCTGAGTTTGATGTTTCATAGTTCAATCTTTGGAACCCTGCTGAAAGATAAGTATTTATGCTGATTTTCTTGCTGTTTTCTAATTCTTTGAAAATGGTGTTATTATTTAGTGCCTGGCTGGCACGCTCTCTTGGACAGAATCATCTAGTAGTGGGCACCTTCCATCCCCTGTTGTAGTAAGTTGCCATTGGGCCATCTTGCAGTATGCAAATCAGAGTCTACAGTAGAGAAATTCAGAACTGCATTGATGAAAGAGCAGTCTGCGACAAGCAAACGTTGACTTTTTTTCCCTACTAATGACTTCAGACAATTGATTTGAATAGGCCCCCCTAGAATAGATGCTGGGTAGGAGAGGTAACGCAGGAGACTGCAGAGCTGTACAGGACGTCGACTGCAGGATCAAACAGATTCTTGTCGCTAGCCCAAGAGTGAAGCTCTATTTGTACAGTGTAAAAGAGGAACCCTGCTCTTTAATGGCAATCTGAATCCAAAGGGAAGTAGCCTGAGCAAAGTGGGCCTTACAGCAGCAGCAAGAACGGGGCTGACAGGCTTCGATGCAGCTCTCACTTATTTGTGTTGTTGGCTTTTCATGTTGGGACATGATGTGGGACTCGGACAGATCTCCGGGTAACAAGATGACCAAGTTGGAGTTTTCCCTGAGATAGCAAGTATAAGAGAAATGTGGGGTTTTCAATAGAAATTATAAACTAATTTCTGACAACCAGTTATACAGTTTGGAAACTCTCACCCACGTTGTGTGTGTGAAAACAGTGTAGAGAGTTGGATTTAGGAAGAGATCTTGTAGAGGTACGGAGGTGATTGTGATGATTTTGGTCAGAACTAAGAAGAAGGGGAGAGGTTGTTCCCTGCTTCACTGAGGTTGAAAGAAGGCCTTTAAGAAGAACATGTGGACAATTACATAGTTGTTCTTTCCGACCTGGGGACATAGCAGACCAATGTCTGACTCATACCTGAGAGAGAGAGAGAGAGAGAGAGAGAGAGAGAGAGAGAGAGAGAGAACTGAATTGGCAAAGTTAGCATGCTAGCAAAGGCATGCTACCTGGGGAGGAACAACATTCCCAGAAACCAGTTACAAAGATCAGCATTCTGACCCACATTTCTCTCATTGTAATTCCAGAAGAAAAGTCTGGAAAATAACTATACCTCATATTTATGTAGCCTGATGATTGAGAAACTGTTTTATAATTGTCACTTGATTTTACCATCAATTTCTACGGTGGGAATAATTATAACTATCCCTTTTATAGTTAAAGGAGGAGGCAAGGTTCACAAAAGGTGAGTCATCCCAATGTCTGGATGTGACTCAGAACAGCATCTAATATTTATTGATGATCACATTAGGCTACCACCATTAAATTTATTCTAACTGTTATTAGGCACCATTATAGATGCTTTGCCTGTACCAAAGTTATTTAATACTAATTACACTCCTATCAGACTGGTCTTATTATTTGTTCCATTTTATGAGCAGAAATAAGCCTATAGACTTGAACTTCATTTGCCCGCCAAGAAGTAGAAGATGAAGAATTTTGCAGCCATTCCAGTGGCTGAGTTGCTATCTGACCTTTCAGGGATGCTCCTTCTCTGTTATTGGCAGGCGAGGTCAAGCTTTTGAAAGCCTAAAATCTTCCAGGTTAGAGTCACTGCTAACCAGAACCTGGTCAAGAGGCCATTTTTAAAGACCTTCTTGGATGTTTATGTAAATAATAACTGAAATCAATTTGTGGCATGGAGTTAATCTTAAATTATACATAGGGGTATCTCTAAAGGATTACTATTTTAAACAATTTGTCCATCCTTTACCACAATTCATTCACAATGTTAATTACTTAGAGTATTATTTGTTAGGGACACTTCAACATACCTTGAGCAGATGTTCACACATTCCACTGACACTCCTATTAGTAAGGTGTCAACGCTGTGCTGAAACACGGGGTGCATTCTACAGTGGCTCCGCCCACACTCTTTATCACCCCACTACAGTGTGTGAGGGAGCAGGAGAAACTGTTTGGCGTCGGACATCTCTGGTTTCTAGTCTCAGTTCTATCAATTACAAAATCTCTGAGTTTCAAATCCTGATCTGTAAATTAAAGAAAATATCTGTCTCACTGCCAACTGAGTTGTGGTAAAAAAAAAAAATCTTGCTCTAGGTCTGCCATCTAGCAGCTGTTCCATATATGTATAGATCCCTGTCCTTCCTGCCTGGAAATCACTTCTTACCCCATTTTGTAAAATTGAGTAATTCCTGTTAGCATCTCTGAACTTCAAGTTTGTAAGTGGAACTATCAACCAAGATCTCATAGGGGTTTTGTAAGGATTCATTGAGTTACTTCAATGCTCTTGAACTTACAACTCCTAATACCCATTTCCTTATCGCTCAGCTGTCCCTTCTAAAACTGACAGTGCCAGCACCTGGTTGCTGCTCTTAACTCTCAAAGGGCTCCCACACTCGTGTTTCTCACCCCTCCTTTGCCCATCCTTTCGTTACAGCCTGAAGGATGTCCACCAATGGGCTTCACCCCATTTCAATTGAGGTTATGTTACTGGCCGATTGGTTGTCACAATCAGAGGCAAGGTGGGATCCTGAGCCATGTGGCTCTTCCCCCAAGGAGAACAGCTCTTCTCCTTAAGTCTCACTGTCTGTGTCCAGCAGCTCCAGTGGTTTGGCTGAGTCCAGAGAGGTCCTGCTGGCGAGCCTTGTGAAGGCAGCCACCTGGTGGCCTGTCTGCAATGGAGCCAAACACCCAGCTCCTGCTGCCTAGCCCTGCTCCCTCCGAATCCCAACATCATGAGGAAGAAAACCCACTGCTTTTTAAACTAGACATTATTTGTGGCATGTTTGCTGTGGGCGGGCTCTTGATTAAACTGCAGCAGAACATTTTTTGTAATATCTGAAGGCGAAAATATTCTTCCTTATAGCATTTGTCACTTCACTGTTCACACTCCATGGTGCTCCCAGATATTTCTCTAAAAACAGCAGCTGTTCCCCTTTCTCTATCCAAACAGAAAGCTTCAAATCCAGGCTCACATTCGCATCAGAGACCCATTGTGGACAGTCTGCACTCTCGGGGCTGGACAGGACGAAGGAAACAAGTTCGAACTGTTGATGGATGTTAGTAGTATCTAGCAGGGACATCACACACACTCCCCCTGAGTTAGTTAATTGTGCCAGCCTGGCCGATAATCACATGTGGTGCTGGTTGAAAGGCGGAGGGATAAATGGGTGGTGAAGCCTCGCCTTTCTAGTTCTTGGGTCTCTTGTTTTGTGATGGTTGCACCGGGTGCAGCTGCCTTAGCAATTCCCTGCTTCAGCTTGCAAGATTGACTTCCTATAAGACATCCCCAAGGAGAAGCTACATGGACCTATCCCTCTGCAGCCCTGGGTGCTGGAGCAGCCGTGTGGAGACCCCTGCTAGTGCTGAGATGCTTGTTCGTTCACTGACTCAGCTTTCCTCCTGCAGTCGGCATCATTGCCTCTGTTTTGTGAGGTGGAGGACTTTGTGGACTGGTGTTGGGTTAATGGGTTAATGTTGGACTTGTGGGCTTGGGCAGCATTGGGTTGGGATGTTTTCATGATGTACATTTTCTTTACATAAAACTCCCTCTTATACATGAGTTGCTGTGGATTTGTTTCTCCAAAGTACCTAAACTAATACACCCCCCCTTCATTGTTCTCCAGGTCTGAACCCATTGATTGGGCTGGCTGGTGGTGAACTCCAGCACACAGTCCTCCGGCAGCCAGGTCATTGGCTAAATTTATGACACTATCAACAGAATGACCTGAAGCTCCAGGAAGATAATTGATCATGCTCTAACAAAAAAGACAACGATGTCTCTAAAATGAAACAGAGGCAGATATAAACCATAGATATATGAAGGGATTATGGATTCACACCTAATTCTAGCCCCAATATAAGAAAAATGAATTCTTATGACCTGGCCCCGCTTGATACTCGTCCTCATGAAGAGATCACTGAAGATATGGGTGTGTATAGCAAAGTGTGGTGAGGAAACTAGACAGTGCCCATCTACCAGAAAGAATAGCGTCTGGGGTCTTAAAGGTCCGTCTTCCAACAAGCAGCCATCTAAGTGAGGCATCAACTAGGTCCACATGGAAGAAGCTCACCAGCTTGTGTGACCCCAGCACTGTAAATACTATAATCCAAGTCCAAATTGTGAACCCCTAGTTTTCAGGGGGCTATGGATGACAACAGAAGGCCAAAGTGCATTTGCAGGATCTACACACAGATGAAATCTCCCGTCATTTCCCTCTGATCATACTCGAGGGATGTGGATAATCTGCTCTCTGTCTGAAATGTAACATCGGATTTGAATGATTAAAATGTGACATCTGATTTGATCCCCTTTTGGACACATCTGAAAGGAGTAGTTTGAGGAAAAAGAATGAAGGGAAAATACATGTGGATGAAGGCTCTGGTGAATCCCCTCTGAACACAGACCAGGGACTTGAATGGCCTCGCTGTCATGCAGAATGCCCTGGGAAGTAGGATATGGCAGATATACTAGGTAAAAATGTAAAATTTGGTCTCTATTTTGACCCATTTTAAAGTAGTCTTTAATATTTTCTGTCATCTCAACTAGTAATTGTGTTATTGTTTTTAGCTTTCTTGACTCTTTGTTTTGCATTTTTGTATGCTTTTTGGTGTATGAAATCCAGGATGGGTGAACCTACAGGGACAGTAACTGGATAAATGGTTTCTGGGGCGATGGCAGGGGAGGTTTGGGGGGAAATGGGGAGCCACTAACAAGGAATACAAGAACTAATGTTCGAACATGGATTGTGGTGATGATTGTATAACACTTCTTGCTATGACTGAACTACTGAATTGTTTGATATTGGGATTATGTCCCAATAAAATTGTGTGTAAAAAGACATAATATTTCCAAACTGTAATAAATCATGAAAAAGTGAAACAATATCTATGGGGAAAACAAAGATTGATGGCCTTAGGAGCCCTATAATGGGTCCCTGTGATTCAGAGTTGACCCGATGCCACTGAGTTCATGTCTGAGGGTGGTCCCCACTGTGTGTATGACTGCTTCTATGGCCCTTCTCTCTTCTAAGACACTGGCCCTGGGGGTAGGACTTCCACTTGTTTGTCTGGGGCAATGGATGATGGCAAAAAAAGTGTCCCTTAGCCAGTGTTGGACAACTAAGCACAGGAGAGGTCTGGATCACCGCCAAGTTCTTCTAAAAGAAAAGCAGTGACTACATCATCGATGCTCTCCCTCGTGTGGTGGGGATACAGAGATGGAAAAGATGCCATCCCCTCCTCGAGTTGCATGGACCCTGAGGTAGGCTTTCCTCAGTGGCACTTCCCTGTTCTCCATTGCCCTTCCCACCCCAACTGTCCACTGCACTTTCCTTCCCTGTGGCCCATGCCTGCTTTTCAAGGCTGCCCCACCCCTATGGACGTGGTAGCTGATGGTTCTTGTGTTGGCCTCTCCCTGAGATAATGATAAACCTAAGGGTCTATAAGAACAATAACATCCCCAAGCCCCGAATTCTGCGTCTGCAGTGGGAAAATCAGGCAGCAGTTTCTTTTCCTTAGGGATGTGCTTCACCTAATGCTCTTTCAGAAACCCACTCTCTCATTCTGCCCTGCCTGTAACAAGTCCTGTTTGGGGTTGTTCATGTCCAGCAGGGTGCTGTCTGCATGGTTGTCTCATCCAGTAACTCATAGGCTTTGCCATGTTCATTTATGAGGTGCCAATAATTGTTTCCTGTGCCCAGCTTCTCTAACTCCAGGAGTTGAAATGCTGCTGTCTTTAACACAGAAATACTTTTCAGCTGATTTCCTTTTGTAAGCACCCAGCCTGCTTCGAGCAACAAAGTGGTCTACAGATACTGGGCTTTCTTATCTACAGAAAGGCTTGCTCTATTCATAAAAGATGGTTGAGGCTGGGTCTGAATATGCTGAATTCAGGACAGGCAGAGAAACTGGAAGGCCCGGATGTGTGAGCATCACAGCTGAGAAACCCAGCACTGGGGCGGGGTGGGGGTCAGGGGGCACCAGAACAGATGGTAGATAGATGATGGCAAGTCCCTGTCCTTTATCTGGCTAGCCTCTTGAAGTTGATTTGATGATTTCCACTTTGCAGATGAAGAAATGAGACCTAAGGCAATTAATGCATCAGTATAGTGTTGTGATGAGTCAGAATTGACTCAATTGCAGCAAGTTTGTCTGGGTTTTTTTGTTTTGTTTTGTTTTTTCAGTTTTCTGGGCCATACTAGCAAGAGGATGACATCAGGGTTGAGGTTCAGGACTTGTTCCTCTCTGAACCCTCTCTTGTCTTGTCTGATTTCTACTGATGAAAATGACACATGTTCTTTCAAAATTAGTGAGGTGGGGTTATACTTGCCTTGTAAGAGGGTATCTCTTGTGAAAATATAACTGTAGAAAATGCAAGTGCGTAGAGTGGATGATACCCTGCTTACTATTTGGGTGACTCATACAGACATATTTTCTCCTTTTCAGAGTTCCAATGTGTGAGGGTCTAATCATTATCACTCTTTGTTTAGTATTGTCCTGCCATTGCTTGGATTTAACATTGCTCTTTCGAAAGCAAAAATTCCACCGAGAAAACGAATATTGGAGCTGGAGTGGAATTGACCCCACAGCAATAGATTCGTTGTAGGGCTTGGGGACATAGTGATATGAATTTGTGGATCAAATACTTTCTTCAGTAATGAAAAGGATTTGAGCTCCTTGCAAAGGAAAGTACATAGAGAAGATGAGAAAGGCCACTAGCATTAAACTTGACCATCTTCATGATTTAGCCTTTCAGACAAGAGGAGATGTTTGCCCTCCTGGATCTGAGAAGCTCACATTGAAATCACATCCTTGAGCTTCAAAGTTCTAGAAGAAATATTTAGCTGTATTTTCCCAAAGATAACAGTAGAAGCAAAGTTGACTTAGACAGATCACTGATAAAAGAAGCAATTGCATAATCTCCACTGGGCCCAAACATCCATGTAGTCAGAATAACATCTTTCGACATGACAACCAAGAAGATGACTAATAATTGCTTCCCAATAATCAAGGTCACTCTGTAGGATGACTTCTGGCTCAGGCTGAATTTTTACATGTCCTCTATGATGATCAGTGTGACTCTCCTACTTAGGCATTTATTTTAACTTGCATATTATATTATCCTTAAATGTCAGTTTTGATTTTTCTTCTTGTTCAATCCAATTTATCTACATATAGTACATTGCTTCACAGGTTATACCCTCTTTATAGTTAGGATAACCCATCCTGTACCTACTCTGTAGTTCTTTACGACTCTATGTATTTTTACTCCTCTTTTCTTCATGGGGAATTCTCACCCCTTACTTTCTTTCTTTATAAATCATCCTTCAATTTCTAGCTTAGTTTCCATTTCCCTCCTACTGCCACCCAAAGAAACTTTTCCTGACTAAGCCAACATAAGGCATTGGGTCATTCTTTGTATCCATGATCAGTGCCACTCAGCTCTATTGTGATAGATATATTGTGATTGTCAGGGGTTACCCCATAATAATTCTTCTCTGACGATTGAACAACTTGAAGTGAAGCACTAGTGGCATCCACCTCCTGTATCTTTCACTAAGTCTTCTCCTCCACCCTTTCAAGGAGTCCTGGCAGCATAATGGGTTACCATTTGGGTTGTAAACCACAAGGTCAGCAGTTTGAAACCACCAGCCACTCCTTGGGAGAAAGATGAAGTTTTCTACTTCTGTAAAGAGTTACAGTCTCATAAACCCACAGGGGCACTTCTACCCTGTCCTATAGGGCTGCCATGAGTTGGAATCAATTTGATATCAGGCAGTACCTGATATGTGGTTTTTGACATCCAATATCTTTAATCTCCCTCATTCTAGTGTATCTTTCAAAAGAACTGGAAATTCATTTGTCTTTTCTTTTATTATACTCTGAACAACCAAAACAAAGTCCGGAATGCACTGTGTCCTAGCAAATAATTGTGGAGTGATTGACTGGCCGAATGCATTCTGACTGGTTGATGCATTCATCTCCAAAATGATGAGGGGAGAATGGGAGGTATTTATCTTTTCCACCATGTGGCTGCCATGATTTCTAAAAATGGACACTGGTTGGGTTCTTTCTCTAACCACTAAGGGAGTGGAGCATGATTAACCACCCAAGTATCAGAGTAGGCCAATCTATAGGGACAGTGACTGCACATTTATGTCAGAAAATACTATACCCAGAGTCCAAACAAGTCCACTTATTTATTCTATGTATGTACCTATCCTACAGTGGGCTGTGAGGTTCAAAGGCAGAACAGGAATGAATTTGGATGGGCATGGAGAGAGAAACTGCGGAGAGAGAAACTGTGGGCCTCTCCTATTGATAGAGGAACCCCCAGAACCCTCATGAGACAGGGCCTGCCTGCTAATGGAAAGGTCAAAAGTTTGAACCTATAGACTGCTCTGCTGTAAAGATATGGCAGCCTGCTTCCATAAAGAGACATGATGGGGCAATTCTACTCAGTCCTGTAGCGTTGCTATGAGTTAAAATGGACTGGATGGTTACAGCATTTCGTGTGGAAAATAAGCTTTAAAAGGCATGGTTAGGAACTTTCTACCAAAACATAACAGGAGGATTAGTTTTGCTTGTTAGAGGGACATTCTGGATAAATCAGAGATCCCCAAAGACAACTCTGCTCTTTGAATTGAATGAGACTCTGTTCAAAGCAAGCAGTCAAAGAAATCTCCACGTCCTTCAGAATATTCAAGCCTTTTGTAAGAGGAGTGGGATAGAATGACCGCCGCCACCACCACAGCACAATGAGCATATCAGAAGCATTTATCATACGAGGAGTACCACAGAGTACAAAGATTTAATGCACCTGTTGCTGATTGAAAGGTTGAAGGTTGGCCTCTACTCAGGGCATTTTAGAAGGAAGGGCATGGCAAGCCATGTCTAAAAAGTCTGCCACTGGAAACCCTGTGAAGCCTTGCTCTATTCTGACACGTGTGGAGCTGCTCTGAGTGGAGGCAACTTGAATGACACATGTCAGAGATTTTGCATCCAACATTGCCTCTAACACATAAGTCTTCTAAGATGGGCATCATTTCTCTTCCTTCTTTCCTTCCTCCTCACCTCCTTCTTTCCTGCCCTCTCTCCTTTCTTTCTTTTTCTTTTGAGATGAAGAATGAACTAAGTACAGAGAGATAAAATCTCCTGATTTCACTCCTTTAGCGAGTGAGTGACAGGATCAGGAATCTAATCATTGCAAACATTTATTGAGAATGTTCAAGATGTCAGGCATTTTAGGAATTTCATTGTATTAGCTCAGTACAATTCAGTGATGTAAATAATGTTACAATTCCTCTTTTACAGAAAGGAACGTTGAAGCTAAGCTAAGCTAAGTCAAGGTCGTGGCACTAATAAAGTGATCAGGAGCCTTGATGCAATTCCTGGTGGGTGGTGTGGGACTCAGCCTCTGTACTCTGCTATAATTTCCCATTTCCAGGAAATTGTTCTGTTTCTATAATCCCCAAAGCTGCCTTCTTTCATTTCACCAAAGGAGAGGATCCCTGAAAAGGGCAGGAAGAACTTGGGGGGGGGGTGGATGGGAAGAAAGAGTCTGTGTTTCTGTAGGGAATCCTGATGCCCACATCTCCTGGAACTGTGCCCAAATGGAGAGAGCAGATGGCATGGTAGGTCTACCAGGGCCATGTGTGAGGGAAGATGGTTGTCAGTGGGGGGTGGGAGGAGGGGGCCACCCAGCGGTGTGGAAAAGTGTCAAGAGTTATGGTTTAGTGAGTGGCAGAGAGCAGCAGCCCGTCCCCTGAGAATCACAGCGACAGGAGGCAAAGCTTCTTTACTGTTCAATAGATGATCTTTGATCTTTGACAGGCACAAGGTCAGCTCCAAGAAGGCGGACTGCTAAAGAAAGAAATGTTGCCTGCAAATGTAATGTTGCTTAAAGCAAAATGAAACAACACACAAAGGAAACTTCCCACCTAGACAAATCCTTTGATGCATATTTATCTAGGCGAAGTGCATTTCTTTATTCATGATTTTTTGTTGTTGTTGTTCCTAAACCCCTTCAGGTTCCTCAGTGAAGTGTGAAGGCAGTGATGAGCGCTGATTTCTAGTTGTCTTGAGTTCTGTGCCATCAAACGATCAGCAGGAAATGGAATCAACACTGAAAACTACAGAGCAATGTTTCTGAAGACGTGTCTGCGATGATTAGGATTTGAAAGTCAAAAGCAACCCACCCCTCACCCTTGTAATTTTCTGCTTTGATGGCTACAGAGGTAAACATGTGTCCTGATTTAAGTGGGGGGGTGGGGCAGTGACAAATGCAATGCTGTTGGTCTTGGGTGGAGCCATTCATCCATGTTGTGCTTTGCTTGGCCTTGGAGCAAGGAGGTCCTCATTCCAAAGACTATCTGAAACTGCTGTCATCCCCCTATGCCTGGCTGCTGGATCATGACACTGTTTATGACTGTGGCCCAGAAACAAATACACATGGAAGGACCTAGAAGCATAACTGGGTTTTGTTTTCAGATTAGAAGCCTCTGAGCAGCTGTGAATTGAGGTGGTCGTGCTTGACCTTTTTTAGCGACTCACAGTCTGAGCCCTGAGTAGGTGCCACGCTGGTAGAAAAGTTACTCCAATTCCCAGAGTCAGGATGTGCTGCATGCAGGGGACAAGCAGATGGCCCGGGAGGGTTCACTCGCAGCAAGGAAATGCCTTAAGAAGGCTTAAGATAGGTAACTCTTAGTTGCAACTTCCTGCTTGAGATCTACATGGTAATGGTCTGAAAGAATTTTGTATATTGTTGGTGCTAACTGCCTTTGAGTCAACCCCTGATTCATGGCACCCACATACAAGGAAACACAACACTACCCAGTCCTGTGTCCTCTCCATGATGCGTTTTTTATGAGTCGTGGCGTTTTTGTTGGTTGATTTTCAGAATTAGACCACCAGGCCTTTCCTCCCAGTATCTCTTTGTCTGGAAGCGCTGTGGAACCCTGTCTAGTGAACTAGCAATATGCAAGCATCCACTGACAGAGGGGTAGCGACTGCACAGGCGGTACATGGGCCACAACTAGAGTTCTGTCAATGGCTTTTGTTCACTGCAGAATTATATAAATGTGGCGTTTTTACTTTTAGAGCAATTAAAGAAAACCTTTTGATAATGACATGATTTCTCCAAACTACTTAATAATTCTTGTTCTGCCAGATTTGGAGAACGAGTTTAAATGTAATGAGAAAAATGACCTCCTCTCAGAAGAGAAAGTCGCTGGAAACTGTCCCCTCCAACTTTGTGTGCGAACGTGAAAGGGGGACTCAGACGAGACCGAAGACTACTCAGCCTTCAAAGGGAATAGGTCCACCAAGGGCTGTCTGTGATGACACACCTCAGTTGTCAGCCTCTTCTTGATTCCGAGCCAGAGATGTGCTCTCTCTGTTCTTACAGAGGTCCCTCTCCCTCCTTCCACGTAGGCCAATTCTCTCCATGTCCATCCCCTGGCGCATTTTCAAAGGATGGTCTGATCTGAGGTCTTTCTCTATTAAGGATAAATGCTGCTAGCCAAGAGGCCTGGACCACTAATGGAGTCAAAGTGTAGATCCCGTAATTTTAAACTTTTCAACACTTTCTCATTCATCTTCTCCCAGTCCCCATTGTCAAGCGTGTTATTATTATCACATGTTACACAATGTGTGTGATTAAATGGTTTTCATCTTGGACTTATTGGTTAAGGGCATTTTCTTTTTTTTTTTAGTTAAGGGCATTTTCATATTAGCCATATATGTTGATATGTGCACACGTGTGTGTGTGTGTGTGTGTGTGTGTGTGTGTGTGAGAGAGAGAGAGAAAGAGAGACAGAGACAGAGACAGAGAGATGCAGAGAGAAAGCTTACAGGACAGAGTAGAATTTCTCATAGGGTTTCTGAGCTGTATGTAAATCATATGGAAGCAGGCGGCCCTATCTTTCTCCCACATAATGGCTGATGAATTTGAAATGCTGACCTTTTGGTTAGCAGCCCAATGCTTAACCAACTGCACTATTAGGGCTCCTTTATTAGTATTAAATCCAACCAAACTCACTGCCATTGAGTCAAATCTGACTCTTAGGCATTAGTGATTTTATATTTCTATAAATATATGTATATTAGTATACATACTAAAACAATTTTCAGATATATTTCTTTCAGCATAATCTCATTTAATGGTCACAACCCCGTATACAGATTTTTAAAAAAATGAAGATTCGATAAGGTAATGAGCTAACTAATAAATATCAGCATCCTATCTGGAGCTAGCCTTTGTCTAGTCTGCTCCACTCAGTGTAAACACATATGCCCAAAGGATCGTTTTCCAGTTGATACCAAACACTCTAGGTAAATGTTGAATATCGTCGTGCACACTAGATCTCTCTACTTAATCCTTACTGGCATTTTTCTAAGGATGAACTTGTAGGCTTTGACTGGCTGAGCAGAAGTGACCACTCTACAATTTAGTTCATTTGACCACTCTCTACTTAGTTCATTTAGGAATGCTTTTTAGCATGTTGTAATTTATAGAATACGTTCATACATAGATATCACTTAGGGCTCATAGCGTCTATGCACATCTCAGAATTTCAACGGCTGGACAGTTTCTCAGCTAGTAAATGGTGGATTCAGGATGGAGCCCTAGACGTCTAAGGCCCATATTTTTTGTGTCCTCACATATTTTCTCTCCCTTTATGAGTCTTAGCCTAAGGCGGGCTCAGTAGAGAACATAATGCTCCTGTCCTTAAAGAAAAAAAGTTGACTTAGGAAGCTTGAAGCAAAAGATTAGAACCCTACCTTCTGAGGATTAGTTCCATTATTTTCCATGTACAGTACAAAATGAAAAAGAAGGCTTCTTGTTTACAAAATAAAACAAAAAACCCAGTAAGAACACAGAATTAAATCGAGTGTAAGGTGCCTGTGTGGCTGAAGAGATTGCATGCCCATGAAGCTGATGGTGCCTTTGACATGAACTTCTCACTCACAGTCATCAAGCCAATTCCAACTCGACCCCATATAGAGACCCCCTGGGACAGAGAAGAACTGCCTGTGGATTTCTGAGGCTATAAATCAGTACATGAGCAGACAGCCTTAGCTTTTCCCTATGGAGCAGCTGGTGGGTTCAGAGTTGACTTTGTATTTAGCAGAGAAACTGTAAGTCTGCTTACAGAGGGCCGCTGACAGTGTTTCAGCTCTGGGTAACCTTGCTTGTTTTTTTTTTTTTTTTTCCTCAGACCTTTCCTGGGGCTCCTGTAAAAAACACGAATTCCAGGTCATATGTATAATCTTATTTTAAATCGTTGATTGCCTACTCTGAGAGCTAAGCCACATGATGCACCACTGTTACTAATCATGGCTATGCTTTTCTCTAATTCTCAGAGATCAAGATTTCGAGGCAAAGTCGTCCTCTCAGTAGGAGCCAACATTTACTGAGCTTAGTGTGTGATAGGAATGGGATAAAATATTTCACGTGTTGCAAAATGACCTCGATTCTTCATCTTTCTCTGTCTCCACATTGCTGGTGCTGTGGCATTCTTTTCTCCATGAAGAAGTGGAGTCTAGGTTTTGGGGGGAATCGGGCTGCCAGTTAATAAGCTTGGTGTCTTGTAACTCCTGGAAGCCAGAAAAACAACTTAATGTTTCTTAAAGTGGGAGATCAGCAGTGATTGTGACTGACTCACTGTCACCATTGACAAGGCATGAGCCTCTTCTGCGTCCTTTCCCTTCCTTGTACCAGCTGCTAGGCGGCCCCTGAGCCCACCCAGCCAGCCAAGCATCTTACCTTGCCGGCCTCTGGGATTACAGGTGAATAGCATACCATGTGGGCAGTTTGGTGCTGCTATCTTTAGTACATTGACACACTTTCACCCTTTTTTTCCTTCACCACCCAACTCCCCCGCTCCACTATCCATGCAGTGTAAACATATGCACAACAAAACTACTAAAGGAGCAGGAATCTCCACTTAAACTGTCATTTTACTTTTTACTGTATTTTATTTTCTCTGCTTTTTTGTATTTGTACCTACTATAATATTTTTTTACACCCCCCCCCCACAGTTGTCTCCATGTTCCTGTACACACACAGCTCCACCTCCTTGATACTAAGTCTACTTCCCAGGCAAAAACAGGCCTGCAGATCTGGACACAGACCACCAAACCTGGGCTTTCATATTTTTTTCAAATTTCAAAATATATTTTTGTTGTTTTTTAACCTTCCTCTGAGTGCACAGACCTGGCCAGGTTCACAGTGCCACAGCAACAAAATTCCAGCACCCTCCCACAAGCCATATCCCTATCTTTTGTTTCTCTGTCTCTTCTGTACACATCCAAACGGTAATGCTTTTCCTGTGTCTTTATTCTTCTTTTGTCTCATGTGCCTTCTTTTTCCTTCCTCCTTGATTTTCTCTCTTCTGTAATTATATATATTTTTCTAAATATATATATATATATATATAAATCTTATTCTGGTCTGATTACTTGATTAAGCTTTTCTCCTGCCTTGTACACTCTTTCTGCTCTTTTTCCTTGTTAAATATATGTCCTTGAAACCTATTGATCCTGATTACCCCTCTTAAAATATTTTCCCATTACTTTTACACATTTATTGACCTATTCTGATGGCCCATTATTATCATTACCTTTATATTGTTTGCTCTTCTTCTCCACCTCATCTTTACCCACATACCATCTTTCTTCCTTTTTATCCATTTCCCCATCAGACTTTTTCTGGCTCCTGTTAGATCTTCCCCATATAACCAGGCAGAGCCAAATACACCGCCACAAACTAGCAGCCCACATGCCAATAATTTCTGTAACATGACATGGAAGCAGCAGCGAACCACTGGAGACCCACCCAAATCAAGAAAAACAAACACAAACCATGGACAATCACCCAAACACTGTGAAAAAGAGCCCTGGGAACTACTGGAAACAGAATTCAGCAGAATAATGACATGCCAAGAGATACAGGGAATACTCAAGATAACGATGAAAGAAACAAAAAGCCTTACACCAAGAGTAAATCAGCAGAAAAACATTGAGATAACACGATTAGGTAACATGGTAAAAGACTTGAGGAATAGAATAGATAGAAAATGCAAATTGAATCAATGAGCTCAAAGACAATCACTTTGACTACAACCAATCAGAGAAACAAGCAACCA
>NW_022111379.1:20522797-20561708 GCF_000313985.2 Echinops telfairi
AAAAGAACAGCTACCTAGAAAGGACAACTCATGAGGATAAGCTCAGACTTCATTGCAGAAACTACATGTGCAAGAAAATGAGGGTGTGACATATATCAATTTATGAAAGAAAAGAATCTGCCACCCAAGAATCCTATATGTAGCAAACTTATCCCTCAAACACAAAGAGAGACGAAAGTATCCCCAGACAAGGAAAAGCTAAAACAATTCTTAAAAATAAGACCCACATTACAAAAACTGTTAATGAGATAACTATGGACAGGGAATCAACACCACCACCAGATAGACCCGAGAGTACTATACAGATCAATACCACCCAGAAACCAATAGACTGAAAACAGCACTCAAACCAAAATAGAATTAGAGGAAGAACAAAGACACTGTGGTAGACGGCATTGTCTGGAGAAATAAATCAGTGACACTCATGCATGTACAGGAAAGAACTTTGTATCAAGAAGCAACTTTACAATAAGAAGGCACTCAGCCCAGTCTAACTCAAGCCCATAGGTCCCATAGTAGCCAGGGACCTCTTCAGACTCATGTATCTGCAGGCCAATGACACTGAAATGTTAAGCAGGAAGCAAGGAGATCACAGGATGGCAGATGCAGAGTTATTTGGATCCACGGTCAGTGGAAACATGGCAGAGCACCAATAGCTCTCACAATTGGGTCGCCCACAAGTGCCACTCCTGCAGGGAGGCACAGAGTTCCTACAAGTGAAGGGGCAGAAAGGAAGCCCCAATACCTTTCTTATAAGAAGGCCACACCTGCCACAAGGCATCATCAGTTGTGACCAGATTGACAAGTGAGATTCCACCCCTCCACAAATGCAAGTCAACATAAAATCTAACTACTACAGCCACCAATAAACCCACACAGATACAGCCATCCATAAAGAATGAAAAAAAATACAAAGGGCAAAATGAAAACAAACATGCATATAGCAATTGAAAGAAGATGGATTAAATGAAACAAGAGACAGAGTATCAGACTGGATTATAAAACACGAATCATTTATGGAAACCTTCAAGAGACACCTTTTAAACTCAAGACAAAAAATAGATTTAAATGAAAGGATGGAGAAAAATGTGCCAAGCAAATGGTGGCCATAAAAAAGTGAAAGTGGCAGTATTAATCTTGGCTAAAATTGACTTATAGGAAAATAACACAATGAAAGATTAGAATGGGCATCTCATAATGATTAAATGAAGAATGGAACAAGAAGACATAACTATGATAACCATTTACAACCCCAATGAAAGACACTCAAAATATAACAATCAAACTCACAGGGTTGAAGAGTGAAATAGATAATTCAACAATAAAGGGAAGAGATTCCAACACACTACTACTCACCAGGAGAGATCATTAAGAAAGGAACTCAATAAAGAAACAGAAGAGTTAAACAACACAATTAACCAGTTTGAGCTCCAGGACATATACAGAGCACTTAACCAACGACATGGAATAAATTATTCTCCAATGTATTCAGCACCCACTCTAAAATAGGCCACATGCTAGGTCATAATGCAAGCCTTAACAAATTCAAAAGCATTGAGATCTATAATCCATTTCCTTAGATCACACTGCTATAAAACTGGAAATCAATAGTAGAAAGAACAAGAACATAAAGGCAAACATATGGAGACTGAACCCTATCCTACTTAAATAAGAGGGGGTAATAAATCAAATAAGGGATGAAATTAAGAGATCCCTTGAAAGAAATGAGAAGGATAACACAACATACCAAAACCTTTAGGACATAGAAAAAGCAGTTATCAGAGGGAAATTTATAGCAACTTATATGCACATGAAATATAAAAAGGAGATATCCAAGAGCAACAAGTTAATACAACAACACCTTCAACAACTAGAAGAAGAGGCAACAATGCATATCCTCTAACAGAAGAAGACAAATCACAAAAATTAGAGCAGACATAAATGAACTAGGAAACAGACAAATAGTGGGAAAAAATCAACAAGGCAAGAAGTTGGTTCTTTGAAAGGATTAACAAAATTGACAAACTACTGGCAAATTTAACAAAGGAAAAGAATGAGAAGATGCATTTAGCGATTAAAAAGGTGAATAATAACACATAACTATGAAAGACTGTACTCTTTCATTGTTTTATAACTGTTAGTTTGATAACCCAGAAGAAATGGAGATATAACTAAATATACACCATTTTCCCAAATTGATGCAGATGGATGTAGATATCAACAGTCTCACAACAAAAGAAGAAATAGCGATCATCAAGAAATTCCCATCCAAGAAATCTCTCAATCAAGAAAGCCTAGGTGGCTTCAGAGTATATTTCTAAAAAGTATTCGGTGAAGAATTGTCAACAAAAAATCTAGCTGATAGAATCCAGTAATATATCCACACAAAAACATCACTATGATCAAGTGAGATTCATGCAAAGGATGCAAGGATGGTTCACTATTCAAAGAACAATTAATATAATCCATCACATAAACAAAACAAAACAAAGAGTAAAAGCCATATAATCAAATAAATTTAGAAAAGGTATTTAATAATATCCAATACCCAATTTTGAATAAAAGAACAATTAACAAAATGGGAATACAAGGGAAATTCCTCAATATAATAAAGGGCATAAGCAAAAGACAAGCACCCAAGATCTCAACATTTCCCCTGAGAACGGGAACTAGACCAGGATGGCTCCTATTCAATGCTATGCTGGAGGTCTTAGCCAGAACGTTTAGACAGCAGAAAGATATCAAGGGAATACAATTGAGCAAAGAAAGGAAACTCTTGCTTTCTACAGATAACATGATTTTATATATAAAATCAAGGTTCCACTAAAAAGATTGTTGGAAACAATTGAACAATTTTGGAAGTAGCAGCAAACAAAATGAGCAGGAATCAATTTGATTACTTTATACCAGTGAAAATAGTTCTGAAAAAGGCATCAAGAAAACAATACATTTTCAATCACCACACAAAAGATGAAATTCTTAGGGATAAACTTAACCAAAGAAACAAAAGACCTATACAAGGAATACTATGGAACACCATGACAAGAAATCTATAGCGACCTATCCCAAGGGATAAATATCCTGTGCTCATGAAGATGAAGACTTGATATTGTGAAACTGTCAGCATTACCCAAAGCAATCAATAAATGTAAGGGAATTCCCATTCAAGTCCCAACTTCCTTTAAAGAAATGGGAAAAATAATCACCAAAGCCGTATGCAAAGAGTAGAGACACAGGATAAGCAACTCAAAAAACTCAAACTCACTAACATCCAGTTGATTCTGAGACTCTAAAGAACTGACCTGCCTCTGTGGGTTTCTGAGACTGGTAAAACTCTTTACTGGAGTAGAATGCCTAGTCTTCTCTCATAGAGTGGCTGGTGGTTTTGAACTACCAACCTTGTATTTGGCATCCCAATGTATAACTATGTGTATATCATTGGTCTATGTGTCTGTCATTGCACCAGTACAAAAGTATTTGGACAACTGTGGCTGTGTAATAGGTTTTGGTGTGAGGTAGTGTGAAGTCTCCTGCTTTGTCTTTCTCTAAAGAACAATGGAACTGAATAGAAAACCTAGAAATAAATGCATCCACCGACATGCAACTGATTTTGACAAAGGACAAAAATTATTCCCTGAGAAATAGACAACTTCTTCAACAAACGATGCTGGAAAAATTGGACCGCCATCTTTAGAAGAATGAAACAGGACGCATCCCTCACCCCATACACACAAGTGAACCCAAGATGGATGAAAGACCTACATGCAAGTCTCCGAACTGTAAGTACCATCAATGAGAAAACTGAGACAAACGGAGGGGCACTTCTTTAAGGTTTACACATAATAAAGGAAGTGCACACAACAGAAGACCAAGTAGGTGATTGGGGCCTAAAAAATAAGACACATATGCATAAAAAACTGCACCAAAATAGTAAAAAGAGAGCCCACAGATTGGGGAAAAAAATTGTTTTTAACAATTACCCAACTGGCAAAGGATTATTTACTAAAATCTATAGAATTCTGCAATAAGAAAAAAACATTAAAAAGTTACCTAAATACATGAGCAGACAATTCACTAAAAATAACATTCAAATGGCTAACAAACGCATGCAAAATGCTCATGATCACCAGCCATTTCAGAGATGCAAATTAAACCAATGATGAAATATAATCTTATATTTACAACAATAACCCAAATTTTAAAAATCCTGAAAACAACAAACTGGAGAAGGTGTGAAATATATGTTGGAACTCTTGGGCTTGTAAATATGTACAATCATTGTTGAAAGCAATGTGGTGCTACCTAAAACAATTGGAAATAGAAATGTCATATGGCCCAGCAATACCTCTGCTGGTTATATATCATAATTAATTTAAGAACATTTTCTTTATTTTTGTACCCATTATTATTAGCTCTTCCCTATACCACAATCTTCCCTGCCATAACCCTAAGGAAATGTTCATTTAGTACTGTATTTATAGTACTGTATCTACCCTGGATTTCATATAGAGAAAATCATACAATACCCATTTAGTACTGTATTTATAATACTGTATCTATCCTGGATTTCATATATAGAAAATCATACAATAACCCCTCACCACCAAATAACAACATAAAACACAAAACAACTCAATCCAAAAGAAAGCAAAGGATAATAGAAACTAGAACAACTTAAAAATAAGACAAAAGAGAAAACAAATAATATGATACATTTTAACATAACTCTTGTTTTTATTATTAGTAATATGGAGTTGGTTCTGACCCATAGCGACCAATGCACAAGAGAGCAAAAACACTTCTTGTTCCTGCACCATTCCCACAATTTACATAACTATATCTGCAGTAATTCACTTTCCAAGCATTAAGTCTGAGGACAAGGCTATTCACTTCCCTAACCAGTGGTCTGAGATTGTTCCACGTGAAGCTTAATCTGAGTGGCAACTCTGAGAATGAAATTTGGACATTCATCGTCAGCCAGAGCCTTCTGCAAACCGGGTGCTCAGAATTTAAACTCTAATATAATTCCCTCTTCTGATCTTGGATGTAGGATCCAATCCTTGGATCACGTGGGCTTGTGTGCTCCTTCCATGTAGACTTAGATCACACCTCACTTAGATGGTTGTTTGTTTAAAAACAAGCCTTTCATACCCCAGACACTACTCTTTCTGACAGTCAGACACTAGCTTATCTTTACATTACCCTGTTCTATAGCATGAATATCTTTCCTAATCACTTCATGGAGGCAAGACTAATATCGTCCTAGTGTCATATAAACAGGCAGTGCCACACAAGAAGAAAAGAGATGGCTTCTGAAGATGGATGTATAGTAAGTATGTCTAAAAGCAGCAAAGGGACATCAAGCATTTCTCGTGGGCTCTAGAGAGAGAAGTCTACCAATATCCTTAATTTGGACGCCTATACTCAAGAACTGTGAGAAAATAAATTTCTGTTCTCTAGAACAGGGACAAAAAAGAAGTGCATTCTAATTTTCTCCCTTTTGAATGTGAGCTGGCCTGGTACATTGCTTGGGTTAATGACATGTTCCATAACAGAATATGTACTATTTTAGGGTTTGGGCCTTAGGGGGTTCACAAGCTTTAACTCTCTCTCAGAATCTCATCACTGCCATCAGATAAATCATACACCAACCTGCTGGGGATGCAAGCCATTTTGAGGACAACTGAATCATCCCAAATGAGACCATCCATAGCAGCCAAATACTAGTCTACTTGCCAAATAACCACAGATACATGAGCTTAGCTTGAGTCTGGCAAATCTAGCCCAGATCTACTGAGCCACTCAGCTAATGGTCTACAGACAGATTAGAAATGATAAATTGTCACTGGTTATGAATCATTAGATGACAACATAAACATGCAGCTACACATGCACAATACTTTCCTGTCTCATGGAGGAAATAACCTTTTAAAGTTTAAGTCCTTGGCCATGGTCAATAGCTAGTAAGTGGTCCTGAATTATAAGTCCAGAGTCTAAATGCTTAATTGTTGTTTTGTGAGGCTCTATGCAATAATACTGGGTCCTGTGGAGCCCAAAGAAAAATTGAAAGCCATTTGAGAGGAGAAAGCATAATCATTGTACTGAGGAGAACAGGCACAGGGGATGGGGCTTAAACACCAGCATTTCTCTGCTGATAAAATACCAAGTCTGTTATTAACTAAAATCCTAAAATAAAACATTTAAATTTTTCAAAGAAAAAAAATGCAACGCATGCAGACCTAGAGAGACAAGTCTTTGAGGTCAAGGTCATAAGCTAAGTGCTGGAAGCATTTGGCTGCATCTTATTAACACTCAATTATGACTGAATTCTGCAAGAGATCTATGTGACAGTTCCATTAATGCAAATGGCATCCCCTATTATGTCTCTTTTTGCAAATGAAAACAAAATGCAATTACATTAGTGGAATTTGCTCATTAAGCTAAACTAAAACTCACCACCAAGTATCTCATCACTTCTACTTCTGCCCCCATCACTGATCAAAGGAAACTAATGCCCAGAGTGGCGAGTGGGCATTTTACTAAATGAGCAATGTACATTTCAATAATAAAGGGTGGCAGAAGACATGAGCACTTACAGATACCGCAGGTTGGGAAGGTTCTGGAAGGCCTCAGGATCAATGTGTAGCAGGTTGTTGGCCTTTTCAATTCTACTATAAAAGAGGAAAGAACAAGTAAGTGATCTCAACAATAAGGAGTATTGTAGCATTTTCTACTTTATTCCAACGAGTACGTCAATAAAGCATCCATCTATTCATTGTTTCAACAAATGCTGAGCATGCATGTGGACACATTTTGCTGTATTAACTGTGTCAATTCAATGGCCACCCTGTCTAATTTAACTCTCATCATCCAAGTTCACCTAGAATCTATTAGATGCAAAAAAAAAAAAAAAAAAATCCCCCAGTACTAGCTGAGTCATTTCAACCTGAGCACAGAGGGGTCTTTAAGCAGCCAGGAACTCCCAGGGTTTGAGGAGGTTAAAAAAAAGGATTAGGACTAATATGGCTAAATGAACTTTTGTCTGGTCTGAAGTCAGAGACAAGGGGAAGAGAAACAATAAAAGAGGATGAAAAGCAGGTGGAAGGAAAGGAAAAAGGGTGGGAGAGGAGAAAGAGAGAGGATACAAGAAAGGGAGCAGACAGAGGATGAACAGTCAGTCCCTCTGATTTTAACCATGAAGCCCGAGCACTCCTGATTCCACTCCTGCTGTGGACTGTGGCTGCTCCCTCGCCCCTTGTGGGTAGAAGTAACTTCTGCCCCCGGCTGGCTTGTGCTGTGTCCTGATCAATATTCTGGAGGTGAGTGTGTGCACATTTGGATTCTGACAGAGCCTACCCTTTCCCAGTTTTGCTAGTTCAACGTATATTTGCAGAAATGTTCTATGTTAATTACGTCCTCTCTGTGTCATTAGCTTTTATGTTGCAGTAACCTGTGGCTCTCCAGACCCAAGTACCAGGTAATTAATCATTTCAAGCACAGTTGCTGCTCTGTGGGGATGAGAACACCTCTTTATGCATAGAGGAGATGAGGGGCAATCCAATCTCTACTTCCCACTAAACTGTATCCAGGGATGCCTATTCTACCCTGCCCAGAGGCTGGCTGCACATTGCTCTATTTCTGTGATACTCCATGTGAGTTATTAGAGCCCCATCAGGTCTTTGTTCCAGTGAGGGTAAGGATAAGTTAAGATGGAAGAGGTGAAAGGGATGGGCACGAGGACCATGGGAAGTGGGGAGGGGGGTGCTTAGTGACAAGGAGGAAGAATTAGCATGGCAGAAGAAAAGGCTAGCAGGAAGAGTGGGTAGTAGGAAAGAAAGGGATGAGGAGACTCACATTGGACAGATAGAAGGTCACTTAGGGATCCAGAGATTTACTGTCAAGTCTTTCTTCTACTGTGGATCTGGCTGGATGACCCTAGACAAGCCTCACAAGTTCTCTGTTCTTTGCATTCTTCTCATGTAAAATTAGAGCCTAGTTCAGATTGGCTTTACTCCATGTGCTCTGTGAAAATTTTGTAAAATGTTAATAAATGCTCCTTGAGTGTACACATACACGCGCGCGCACACACACACACACACACACACACACACACACACACACCTTGATTATGACATTAGGTGAGAAGCCCTATTACAATATCCTTTTAAAAAATCCAAGTTCATATTACAGGCTCTAAGAAGTTTTCCTACAGTAAAACAAACAAACAAAAAAACCCCGTACAACTTGATTTTACCAATGTCTCCAAATTTTACTTGACTGTGGAATCTTTTAACACTTGATAAACACTTAATTTCCTGAATGTCTAATGATCCAAATAACATAATTTAGAAAGTGCAGGACCAGGCAGGCTTAAAGTCTCTTCTGGCATTGATATTCTATGATTCTATAAATTAATTAAAGACTGGAATGATATAGATGTAAATCTAGTGAAATACTGTGTGAGTATTGGCATGTAATAAAAAGCAGGGCATCAACAAGAGATAGTGAATTTGGCTGAGGTATTAGAGGGAGAAAGGATTATTTATGGCATTTAACTCTATGCCAATCTATGTGCTAGATCTCATTCATTCCTCATAGTAATTCTATGAAGCACATACTTTCATCTTCCGAGTTTTACAAAGACAAAAACTACATCTAACTCCAAGTATATCATGTAGATTTTAGAACTTAATGCATAGCTTTGGCTATGAAATAATTTTGGATGAGAGGAGGGGGTAGGGGTACTTGTCTACAGTCTCAGAGTAAATTTCTTGGGCCAATTAAATGAAAAATTCTTAGAGGGAGGGAGACAGAGGGTCATCAGAGAGAAACACTTGACAGCATCTGTTTGACCAGTAGTGATGCTGTATAAGAAAGGTCTGAGTATTTGAGGACAGAGCAGGGTTGGCAATTCCCAGGAGTGCCCCAAACAGCTGTGAACAGACTCCCCGCACTTATGACTTACATTTCATGTAACTTGGGAAGGTTGGAGAACACACCAGCCTCTATCACTTCCAACACATCATTCTGAGAGATCTCTCTGCAGAGCAAAGACATTTAAATCCATATCAGTTCAATTAAGAGCACAGTGCCAAGGATTCATAAAGCATAGGGAACTGCCCTTACCCTCATAGAAATCAGCTGCGATGCTAAGAGAAAATGAATAGGTTAGACACTAAAACAAAACAGCAGGCAAATAGGTCCAAGACAACGGGTAAAAACCAAGACTTTAAGCATATCCATCCTGTAGCGAAATCCCTCTTCATCTATGAAGGTGTGAACTCTAGACTCCCAGTTATCTGTTTCCAAAGAACAATTGCGGAAGAAGTGTTGGATAACAATTTCATCTTAATGGGAGCCCCACACTCCAGAAACAATGCTGACGAAGATCTGACTCAGAAACCTCGAGGCTGGGTCCTCGCTTTCTCACATGGATGCAGCTGCTGCCAAGGCTCTATCAGTAGTTATGCCAAGTTCTGAGCTGCTCCAGGAAAGGGACTTTGACGTTTCTTGTATTCTAGCAGGTACAGCCCATTTGGCCTGTTTCCTCCAAGTAAAATTCTTTCCTTTCATTATTTATCTGTCTCCTTTAACCTAGCAAGTGGGTTTTCTGCTAACAGTTCATTGGTCACAGGTTCAATCTCTAACAAAAGATTATATAGCCACATCCTTGGTGAACGTTTTAGGACACATATTCTTATTTTGTACAACAAAATTATCCAAGTTTTTAACTTCTGTTTTTATTTTGCACTAAAGACTGAACTCACCATCATTGATTTGATTGACTCATATCAACCCCATAGGACAGAGTAGAACTGCCTCTGTGGGTTTTCCAAGACAGCCTCACCTTTCTTCCCCTGGGCAGCTGGTGGTTTCATACTGCTGACCTTGTGGTTAGCAGGGCTTCTCTCATTTTTTACAAGCTGTGATATTTCCAATAGCTTCACAAGGAAGGCAAGAGAAGAATTGGCGCATGTGGTATACAGTGCTGGTGATGAATATACACAGTACCACGGTCCGCCAGGAGTACAGAGGGATTCATGTCAGAGGAAGTAGGGCCCGAGCACTCCCTGTCTCACATGGTATCAGGAAAGACGGAAACACAAACCAAACTCCTTGCCATCTAGCCAATACTGATGCACAGTGACCCTACAGGACAGGGTGGAATGGCCCATGTGAGGTTGTGGGACTGTAACTATGTACGGGAGTCAAAAGCTCGGTCCTTGGAAAAGGACACCATGCTTGGTAAAGTAGAGGATCTGAAAAAAAAAAAAAAGGAAAAATGACATAGTTGGTGAAACCAGTATGCAAATACAAGAACAGTTGTGAGGATGGTGCAGGATGAGGCAGTATTTGCTTCTATCCTATTGGATGAGGGTTGATGAATCAGAAGTGACTCAATGGCACCTAGCCAGAGGTATTCCCCGGATAGTTGATATTGTACATCGATTGGGAGCGTCTATGAGTCATAATGCAGCATGAAGGAAGGACGTAGGGATACTTCTATCATCATCAAGGCAGATAGCAATGATAATATAGAATTTAAAATATTACTTTGTTTGCCAGAATATTGACACTGTACTGCTGAGAGCAAGATCACAAAATTCAGATAACTCAAAAAAAAAAGGCTCGGTGATATTGTTTTCAGCAAGGGATTCACACTTTTAAGTGTTTCAAGGGTAATTTTCTTCAGTAAAAAGATCTCAACATCGCTGCTCCCGGTAGTGATACTGGGCCAAGAAGTGAGGCTTCCTCCTGGTCTTGCCCGTCAAAGCTTCTGAGAATGAATAAAGTCAATGCATCATCATTAGGAGGCACATGGTGGTGTAGTGGTTATGCATTGGGCATCATCAGCAGGTTGAAACCATCAGCAATTATTTGGGTGAAAGACTGGGCTTTCTACTCCCATAAACAGTTACAGTCTAGAAAATCCACCGAGGGTCACAATGAGTCAGCATGGACTCGATGGCAGTGAGTTTGGTAGGAGTCAGCAAACACTACAACAGAGTTCAAGATATGTGTTCCACTATTTAGATGATTTTCCTCATTAGATTGTTAAAAGGATGAAATGAGATAATACATTCAAAGCAGATCATGGAGTGATTGGGATTTATTAAATGCTCTATAAATATTGATTGTTACTGTTGACAGGGATGAACCAGCACGGACACACTCATACTTTGCTAGTAGGAGGGTAAAATGTACAGCGATTTTGGAGAAGGGTAGCAGCTCCTTACAAAACTAAACGCGCTCTCCTGTCACTCACCAGGTTTGCACTTGTGTCTACTCTACTGAAATTAAACCTCCGTATTCCTAACACTCGATAACAAATGTTCACAGCAGCTTCATCTGGAAGAGCCAAAATCTTGGAACAGCCAATGGATACTCAACAGGCTACCACTCACTGATGAAATGAAAGAAACTACTCTTATAATGTGGTTGGACTATAAAAAATACCATGCTGAGTGAAAGAGGTCAGATACAAAAGAAAGTATATCCTATGATAAAATATGGGGGGGAAGACAGAAATCAGGTTAGTTGTTGCCTGGGTGCTGGGGTGGGAGTTGTTGACTAGGAACAGGAAGGGGAAAATTACTGGGGTGATGGAAATGTTCTATATCAGAATGGGGAGGTGGAAGCATGGGTGCATACATTTGCTTACCTCTTCAAACTTTAAGTGTAAAAATAGGAGCATATACTTTATTGTATATAAAAATATCTCAAAATCGATAGCACAAAGTGCATTTCAGTCAAAGGAAGGAAAGCAAGCGATATATTGTATTTGGAGAACTCTGAATTAAGAGAACTCAGGGAAGAGTTCTGGCTATCTTGCCTGGCCAGAAGTTGTTGAAGTTCTTATTCTGTTCTTTTTATTGCATGTAAGGTTCCTTCCTCTCTCTACTTGCTTTTATTTTTGTTTCTGTTTTCACCTGTAAAGTGAATAGCTGGACTAAACCAGGCCTTTTCAATCATGCAAGCACATCTGGAGGAGCTTCAAAGAATTCCAAAGCTGGGATGGAAATTAAAGATTTGGATTCATGAAGTCTGGAGTGAAGCCATGGCATTGATTCTGTTCTCCCATTAATACTCCAAGTGAAAGTGACTCACATGTGCAATCCTATTTGAGGACTACTGGGCTATTAACACCCCCTTTAGTATCTATGATTTCTGCTTTATAAAAAGTTGCTACAGGAGTCAGGGCAAAAGTTCCCTTGACAAGAGCTTGGAGTAAGGTTGTTGGAGCACAAGACACAATAAAATGAAATAGCAATAGAAACCTGGGGCTAGAATCTGAAGTCGGGGTAAAATAGAGGAGGCACTAGTAGATTTAGTTGTCTCCATGTAAGAAACTCAATCTAACAGATTGCAATATTTCAAATATTAAATGTATGGCAAAAGATATGTGGAAATATGACATAATAGCACCTTAGTTTGACTAGTGCATGAAATGTAATGGTCTTTTTCTGTTCATATGTTCCTCTATTTTCACTGCATTCAAGTGAGTTAGAATAGCCATTACTATCTCCAGGGAGTTTAATGGACATGACTTAGTGATATGAATAGGATTTTGTTCTCCCAAAATATGTGCCTGAATCTCAACTGCTATATCTATGGATTGAATTTAATTTAATATAATGTAATTATCTTTTATAATGCAATTACTATAACCCATCAATCAGTTGAAGTCATACTAGTGTTGGGTGGATCCTAAGACTATCCATTTCTGAGCTATAAAAAGAAATTAGACACAGAAGCACGCACACAAAAGGAAAGACAGATGTTATCTCACAACCAACTAAAGTAGATGAATCTACAAAACCAGGGTTTTCAAGGATTATCGTCTAAATGAAGTTGAAAAAACATCCTGAATTCAGACATTCAGTTTCCCGAAGAACTGGAAAATAAATTTCTGTTCTTTATAGCCACCTGTTTATGGTATTTGTGTTACAACATGTGTTAGACAGGGTTCTCTAGAGAAACAAAACCAGGACACTAAGGATTTTATATGTAGGTATAGATATATATAGAGATATATACAGCACAAAGGAATATAACAGCTAATTAGTCCACCCAGCTGTACAGAGAGCTCATTTCAACTCACTTCCTTGGAACAGTTAATATACTGGAAGTCTTTCAACTCACGAGGGCTGCTGGGTCCAAGTTTAAGGAAGCAGACAGCTGAGACTTCCCTAGAGCAATACAGGCAGTCCAGCCACAGGCAGAAAACAGCAGGATGGGTCACCAACAGTCAGCAGCTCAGGAGCTTAGCAAAGCAGGCCTAGATAGAATATCAAACTAAAGCGATGCAAGATGACAGGATCTGGCAGCCACAAGCTCAAACAATGTATACACCAGTAGTGTAGTGAAGCAGGTCTCGAAGGAACCTCAAGCTCTAGTGACACAATCCACGGGTTGGCTGTCCCACAGGTAGTGTAACTCACAAGTTGAGGCAGAGAACTAGCTAAAGCAGCTGCATGGTGGTCTACTCACCAGAGAGCAAGAGAGAGGGGGGCGGAGCTTGTTGTCCATTTATCTCTTTGCCCTCCAATCAAACTGTGACCTTATTAATCCCACATGTTCCTATTGGCCAGGTTGGCACAATAAACCTACCTATCACACAACAGCACTAGGCTAAAATAATACAAATATGGGACTAATGAAACTGATCTTTGAGTGCAGGGTATAGAAACTTTACATCTAGATGATTTATCAAACCATTCTTTGACTTAGAAGATTTCAGTTGGGATGAGACTTTTTTTGGAAATTGGAGCAATTCAAGGTTTGATAGTGTTTCTTTGGAATCAGCAGGTATGTCTTAGACTGGGTTCTTTAAAGGGGCAAAATTAGTGGAGCAGTATGTATATAAATATAGATATAAATGTAAAGATGAGAAGGAGGGAGATTAATTTTAAGAAAATGTCTCATGCATTTGTGGACACTGGCAAGTCTCAAGTCGGTGGGCCAGGCATTCGGTGAGAAGCTTCTCTTGACTCATGTGGTTACTGGAGCTGATAATACCCAAATTGGTAGGTCAGGACGAATGACTCTTTCACAGGGTTTTGGGAGCTGGTGAATCCCAAAATTGACGGATCAGATGGCAGACTTTTGGCTCACGTTCAAACAATCCGAAGTCAGAGGTGACAAGTAGACTATAAGATAAAGAGTTAATTTTATCGGCATATCCATATATATCGAATGCAGGCCACACTTCAAGGAAATTCTCCTTTTCCATGATTGGCTACTCACATCAAGTCACAAAAGGGAAGAGGATTGCACACAAGCTCCCAAACCACTGTGAATCCTATGGTCTAGCCAAGGTGGCATATTGCGTTAAGTATCCATCACGGAAGGTTTCTTGGTCCTCTAGGTCCTCAGATTTCCTAAATTTCCCAGGTAATGCAATCAGCTCCTTGTTTTTTCATTGTTTGCTTCCATGTATAATTCCCTGCCCTGAAGACTGAGCTCCTGGAGTTACCTTATTCATCTTTGAATCCATAACATTTATTTTAAAAAATTTAAATCATTTTATTGGGGGCTCATACAACTCTGATCACAATCCATGCCTCCATCCATCCATTGTGTCAAGCACATTTGTACATTTGTTGCTGTCATCATTCTTGAACCATTTGCTTTCTACTTGAGCCCTTGGTATCAGCTCCTAATTTTTTCCCCTTTCTCCCTGCTTCCCCCTCCCTCTTGAACCCTCGATAATTTATACATTATTGTTATTTTTTAATCATTTTATTGGGGACTTATACAACTTTTATCACAATCCATACGTACATCAATTGTATAAAGCACATTTGAACATTCATTACCCTCATCATTCTCAAAACATTTGCTCTCCACTTAAGCCCCCAGCATCAGCTCCTCATTTTTTCCCCTCCTTCCCCCCTCCCTCAGGAACCCTTGATAATTTATCAATTATTCATCATATCTTACCCACTCCCTTCACCCACTTTTCTGTTGTTCATCCCCCAGGGAGGAGGTTATATGTAGATCATTTGGTGGTGGGTGGCATGTGGTTGTCGTTAGGTGCCATTGAGTAAGTTCTGATTTTCCCTGACCCTATACACAAAAGAACGACTCACTGGCCAGTTCGGAGTCATCCTCACACTTGTTACGTTTAAACTCATACTTCTGTCACAAGGTGAACCCGCTGGTTGAGGTTTTCCTCTTTTTCTCTTCTCCTCTGCCTTCCTACGCATGATGTCCTTTTCCTGGGCCTGGCCTCTCGTGATAAGATGTCTAAAGTACGCATGGCTTGTCATCCTTGTTTCTCAGCACCACTCAATCTCAACTTCTTCCAAGGCAGGTCTGTGTGTTCTTTGAGCAGTCCATGGCGATCTCAATAGTTTCTACCAGCACCATAAAGTAAATGCACGATTCCTCTTCAGTCTTCCTTATTTGAGGCAAATGAAAACACCATGGCTCGAGTCACACACACACTTTAGTTGTCAAAGCAACATCTTTGATTTTCAACACTTTCAAGATGTCTTATGTAGCAGAATTATGTAATGCAACGTGTCATCTGATCTCGTGATGACTGCTTCTATGAGCACTGATTGTGAATCCAAGCAAGATGAAATCCTCGACAGCTTTCATTTTCTCTTCATTTATTACATCACCTACTGGTCCAGTTGTGAGGATTGTGGTCTTCTTTATATTCCATTGTAATCCATGTTGAAGGCTGCAATTCTTGATCTTCATCAGCAAGGGCTTCAACTCCTCCTGGATTTCAGCAAGCAGGGTTTTGTTATCAACATATTGCAGGTTCTTACTAAACTTTCCTCCAAACATTACAATGCATTCTTCTTCAGATAACCCAGCTTCTCTTATTAGTTGCTCAACCTTCAGATTGGATAAGAATGGTGAGAGGATACAGCCCTGATGCACACCTTTCTTGATTATAAACCATTCCCTTATTCTTTTCACACAAATGTCTCTTGATCTATGATCAGGTTCCACATGTAGTAGGTGCTAAATAAATGTTTAGGGTAGATATACATGAATATATAGCTAGATGAATGGGAACATAAAGGAAGGAAACAATTTCAGGCACAGCAATAGCATCTTTAAAACTGTAAAGTGTGCTTGTTTGTGCCATTCTTTCCCCTTGCTCCCTTTTGTAGAAAAATACCCAGGACTGGTAAATAAAAGAGCAAAGACATGGACAGGCTTTTAGGAGCTCAATTATGAGTTAGTCTTTTATACCAGGCATTTTTATTCATATACGAGGAACACATGTATGCATTTACTCTGCCAGACTAATAGCACTTGTAGCCTTCTGAAGCCTTTGCCCAAATCTTTCTTGGTAACAGCATTCCCCCAACCTGTCTGGCTTCTAGATGAAGTACCTCAATCGACAAAATACTGAGAGAGGAAAAGGCCGGGAGACCCACTGGTCATTGTGGAGATTCTTCAAGCATCTGATAAAGGGCTCGTGGAGATTGCTCTGACAGTTCCGTTGTGCTGAGATTCCACCTTTCTCTGATGTAAGGAAAACAGGTCCGTGCACGAGGGCCTGGAATTTCCCGAGCATTCTCTCTGTGGTGGGTTCCAAAACCACCATCACATTATCCCTGTGAATTGGTAATCTGTTGCCATGGGAGTGGTAGTAATATACAAGTACGCTTGATGAGCGTTGAGGAATCTGAGGGGTTTGGGGTGGGTAGGACCTGAGGAAGTAAATGAACAGGTAGAATTCAACCAGGTTCAGCATAAAGTTTCAGCCTATCACGGTGGTTAATTTGTCCATCCATCAGTGGAAGCCTTCATGTTGCTTTGATGCTGAACAGGTTTCAATAAAGTTTTCAGGCTAAGAAGAACGAAGAAGCCTGGTGATCTACTTCTGAAAATTCAGCCAATGATCACACTGGTCTGATCCTCAACTGATCACGAGTGCAGAAGCTGGCAGCCTTGTACATGAGGTCTCTCTGAGAAGCGAGGCAGTGTGAAGATGACTAAGAGCAATATTAACAACAGAAGAGAGATGCATTTACCCTAGGTTGAGATTTCTTCAGTTAAAGCGTTGCTACAGGTTTACAGGATAAAGAAGGACTGAAGACCAGGAGTTAATGGTCTCTCTACCATTTCTAAGACATCTTTGAACTGAAAACAGCATACAATAACAGAATAAAACACCTCATAGAAAGTTCTTTTTGCCGGGGGCTTAAGTGGAGAGGAAATGTTTTGAGAACGATGAGGGCAATGAAAGTAAAAATGCGCTTTACACAATTGGTGTGTGTATGGATTGTGATAAGAGTTGTATGAGCCCCTAATAAAATGATTAAAAGTTTTTTCTTTATCTGATACAGAAATTATTAAACTGCCTTCCCCATCTTATTCCTCCTTCCTGCATCTCTCTCCACAGAATCCCGTTTTCCAAAAGAATCACAGAATTCCAACACATCTACTCCTCTCTGACCAAATTTATTATGGGATCCCATTGCATTAAAACATTTACAATTCTAGATGGAATCATATTTCTTTCACTTGGTTTTAAAAATCTCAGGTTAAATTAAGGGACGCTCCCTTCCCTGATTTCCCTGTGTCCAGATGCTCCCTCCCTACTAGCACAGCTTCTTCACACATTATATTGGGTTTGTACTCTCGTTTGTCTCCCTTTATGAAAGAGAACTTTCTCTTTATGAAAGAGAAAGAGAAGAGACAATGCCTTTTATCTTGGTGTTCCTGCTCTCAGATGAAAGTTTATTGAATGAAGGAATGATCTTTGAAAGATTATAAAAGATTTTCCACGTTGGCTTTTGCTCAACGAAACTGTAGTCATGAAAATGTGGGTAAACAAAATATTTGGAAATCAAATGCATCCTAACAGAGGAGGGAAGCTTCATGTTTAGCAGACCTTGGGGCAAATCCTTTTATAAGTGAAGAAATATCAACAAATAGTCAAGAAATTTGGATAAGCAGATGCTGTGTCTGAGGTGAGGATCTCTGGGAGTGCAGTGGATACACCGCAGGCTTCAAGCTGCAAGGTTAGTAGTTCAAAACCCCCAGCTGCTTCATGGCAGATAGATGGGACTCCATACAGAGTTAGAGCTGTAGAAACTTACAGGGGGCAGTTCTGCCCTCTCCTATGGCGTCCCTTTGAGTGGGCATCAATTCAATGGTAGTGAGTTGTTTGTTGGGGCATGTTTTAGGTGCTGAACTCAATACTCAGGATCTAGAGATGAATAAATGAGTTACTGGGTTTTATCGATCAATTAATCAATACTAGGCCAGCAGTCGAGGGTTTCCTTTATTGAGTTCTACTTTCTTTCATTGGGTTGCATCTGATCTACTGCAGAAATAAATAGATGGTTGGATGTTATTATATGCCTATCACACACACTATATATACCGATGACATGGTACTTCAAAATGCTCATAGAAAACAGAATGAAGAAAAAAAAAGAAAGAAAACAGAATGAAAAGTTAATGTACTTTTCCTATGAACTTTATGAATCCTTCTTGTATAATGCACACATGTAAACACACACGTACACACTATATATATATTGGAATTTGCACCATCTCTGCTCCCCCAGGTCTTAGAAGTACTACACAATCCACATAAATACAAGATGGAAGACAGGAAGATTTCTATGAAAATGTCTCCCAGAAAAGCTTATGAAACTCTCCAAATATATGCAACCACCTTCATTTAGAATTCCTTTAAGGTCCATGCCTGTGATTTTAGAATTAACACCTGAGTCTGAATTTTGCCACCTTTCCCCACTATACATGGTACTTAAGTTCTCACAAGATCATAAAAAAATCAACCTGTAAGTTCCCCTGTTACAAAAAATTTGAAGATTCACGCAATAACTCATTTGATAAGCATTTATTTTAGTATATATTCCATGCAAGTGTAAAGCATGCAAGACAGTAAAAACCAGCCTACCTACTTTCTATAAATTTTCAAATTATTAAATAAAAGGCATTTGCATGATAAGGTTTTAGTGCAGGTCAATAGAACAAATGCGGAGGAAAATGTGCAATGCTTGCCAAGCGCTTGACACGTAGCCACAGACGTTGTTACCTGTTGCCATGGAGTTGTCACCAATGCATGTAGACTTTGTGAGCAGAATAACAAAGTCCTGCGGAATCCTGAGATTTTCATGTCTGATGTTGTGGTCATTGAGTCAACCCATCACCTTGAAGGTTTCCTTCATTTCTTTTTGGTCTTCTACTTTACCAAACATGATGTTCATCTTTCAGTGACTGGTCTTTCCTGATGGTGTATTTACAGGACGCAAGATGAAGACTCGCCATTCTAATTTTTCAGGAGCATTCTTGTGGTATTTTCTCCTATTATCAATTTGTTCATTCTGCTGGTAGTCCATACTATGTGCAATATTCCTGGCCAACTATTGGGTCACTGTGAATCAGAACCAACTCACTGACAATGCATTTTGATTTTTGTTTTTGTTTTAGGCATTTTCTATTTAGTGGGCATGGCACTAATACTTGACATGAATAATATTACCAATGACATTATCTTCCCAGGACACTGCTGAGTCATATTTGTCTTAGTTGATCAATCATGTGAATGGAAAGGTGAGCGTAGAAGCCAGGCAGGCCTAGTTCGAATACTGTCTTTAGTGTTGCCTCACTCTATGATCTTGGACACATTGATGAACCTCCCTTCCCTTTACTTCGATAGGAGTCCTTATACCCACCTACTATGGCATTGTTGTGGATTATAAAGAAAACGTGTCGCAGAGAGTCTCAGCTTCCCGCTAAGATGTACCCCTGATGATGCCAATGGTTAGTCACTCTGCTGTAACCAAAGGCTGGTGGTTGCAACCCACTTAGAAACTCTGCAGGAGAAAGACTTAATGCTCATGTTCCACCTAGATTATAGCCAAGCTCTCCTCTGTCACATGGGCTGGTCATGAGTCAGAATTGACTCAATGCCACCCAGCCACAGCAGCGTCATCCCTGGATGCACAACCAGACTACATTTCTGGGCCAATCGTATTGTTAGATGGCACCTCCTGTTGACTGGGAGCTGAATGGAGGTGTATCTCTCTAGGCCTGGTCCATCAGTTCCCCATCTCGCTCCATGAGGTCCTCCAGGCTTGGTTTCCTTTCCATCTGAATAGCTGGATGCACCTCCAGGAGCCTTGAAAACCACAGCTGGAGACAGAGAAACTGCTTAAGACCTGGGATGCTAACTAGCAGCGCTGAGCAACACCACCCTGAAGGACTACATGAGAAAGAAAGAAATTTCTTGTTTTTAAAGTCTCTGATATGTGGAACTTTGTATCATAGTCCATCCTACTCTTATACCTAAGGCAAGAGTCTGCACCCTGAGTGATGCTTAGCCCTTGTTCGGCAAATGGGCCTTCAACTGGTGCAGGGCTTATGCTTTGCAGCTAGCACTGAGTGTAAAGTCTGTGCACCCAGCAAGTGATAAATAACTTCTTGCTCACCGAATAATTAGGAGTCATACAGGAGTATTGCTTGACCAAATTATACAATCCTTTTCAAAGTTCTCTATATTTCATTTACCCAGTGATCTCTCTTTCTTCTTTCTTTAATTGCTGCCAAGTCAACGCCCACTCATGGCAGCCCATATGTGTCAGAGTAGCACTGAGCTCAATGAGGAGTTTCAGTGGCTGATGTTTCCAAAGTGTGGAGATTGCCAGAGGAGCCCTGGGAGCATACTGGTTATGAGTTGGGCTGCTTACTGCAAGATGTGCAGTTCAAAAGCACCAGCCACTCCACTGGAGAAAGACAAGGCTTTCTCCTTCCATAAAAATCACAGTCTCAGAAACACCCAGATGTAGCTCTGGTCTGTGTGGTCGGGTCGCTCTGAGTCGGAATTGACTCGATGGCAATGCATTTATGGAGATCGCCAGGTTTTGTTTGCTGCGGTGCTTCTAGGTGAGTTGGAACCTCCAGTTGTCTGGTTGGCAGCCACGTGCATTGCCTGTTTATACCACGAAGAGACTCCTCTCTCCCTTAGAACTAAATGTCCTGGAGCCGAGTTGCCGGGCCTTTTGCCCTGAGTACACCCGGTGATGAGTCCAGTGGATCAGAGGTCCTGGACACTGTCCCCTCCTTTTTAAAGTTATGTCATGGAAAAGAGGAACCAGCATTTCAGCAAGAATAACTTTTTGACCATGGGTCTGACTGAATCTATGAGCACACGAGTCTTGGGAGGATGCTGAGCAATGAGAAACGTGCGCCCTCAGTTACGAGGGTGGCTCAGAGGTACTGGGACCCTCAGTCCTTGGCATCCTAAAGCAGCAGAGTTGTACTGGACCCGACTCCTGAAGCGGAGCAGGAGGAAGTCTTCTACCACTTCTTGCAAATCACTCTCTTTCTCTGACATCTCATAGATTTTGTGAAATATTTTGAAGACTCTCTGTCCCTCAATACATGTTTTACTCCATCCTTTGAAGTTGGCCTGGCTGTTGAAGCTCCTATGAATAATGCACACCCGTGTACCAGGAGGAGCGGCACCTAGCTGTGTTGCGCAAAGATCATGCCACTTACTAATGTTTGCATTCCTCCACCGCGGAGTCCTGAGACCAAGATTCTCCTCCGATTGTACCACTAATGAATTGTTCTCCTGAGTCAAAGCGGTTGTCTTCTCGGGGTCTTTGTTTCCCGGCTCTAAAACAACACTGTTGATCCCGATGGTCTCCAGGGTCCCTTCTAGCACTAGAATTTTGTGATTTTGATTATTTCTGTGATTCTGTTATTGAAAGGCAGCCAGCCACATCATTGCCAGCCTCCATGACAAGCGGTTTCTATTTATAGCAAGAGGGGAGAGAGCTACAGCAAGCCCTCGTCTCAAAGCTCCGTCTTCCTTGTTCCATGGCGGTGCTGGGGGCCCAGGGCAGGCCTATGTGGGAGCCTTAGGAGGAGGGTGATAAGCGCCATTCTTTCTGAGCCACGGACAAGGAGTAAAAGAACCCCTTAACTGGCACCATTATTCTACCGAAGGCAGTATTTGTTTTATTGTCAGCTTAAAGAGGGCTCCATCGATCCCTTGTAAACCAGGCTTGATTTCCTCCTTGTCAGACATCCTGAACTTTTTAACCAAAGAAAGCAGTGTGTGTGTGTGTGTGTGTGTGTGTGTGTGAGAGAGAGAGAGAGAGAGAGAGAGATTGGGTGGGGTGGGGTGGGGATGGCTGGTACAGGGCAGCTATTGTAGGCTGGTCTGTCCACTCCTGTCACACCCCAGCCCAGCCTGACCTCCTTTTAACATTTTCTTTGGTTCTATTGTGCCTTTCCCACACCTGTAACCTAGTCCTCCCTCCTCCACCTGGCTTTAGTCCTCCTTCCAGCCTCTACGTTCACTCTGTAATTTATAATTACTCTGTCTCTTATGCCCCTACATTTTCCACCTCATTAACTTCTATTCTTGGCACACAAGTGTCTCTTTTATGGGCTACAATGAAGCAACAACAACGAACTCATGTTTGGCCGCGTCTGGATGTGAGTCATGTTGATCGTGTAGCTTTCCTCTTTGGAAGGTTTGAGCATAGCATGCTCCTAAGAGCTGTGCATGCAGAACCCATATCCATCATTCCCGCTGCAACCAGGGAGGAGTTCAGGGATCTGTTTTCACTGGCACCATACTCAATTGGTTTTATATCCATTTCTGATCAGTCGATCCCTCATGCCAACCCCAAATGGTAGTGCAACGTCTCACTCCATCGCCTCCTTTGCCTCACATGTGTCCTGGAGTGTTCACATTTTGATCGCAGAGGTCCCAAATGGTCAAGCAAAATGGAATGTTTAAAAAGACCTTTAATTTTATCAACACTGAGAGAGAAATGTCACCATTCTAAGAGGGAGGAGGAGAAAGGATTCTCTTTGAAAAGGAGTCTGAGTTTCAGTAGGTTGGTTAGTACCACTTGAGGTTGGGAATCAGCCGCATAGTTCAGTGTATGTTCAAGCCTTGACTGGGTCTTAGAAACTTTTGTTGAAAGAAAGAGAAGCTTAGCAAGCAGCCCAATAAACCATGGTGGGAATATTCCTGTTGAGGAGAGAGGGAGGTGTGGGCAGGAGAGCCACAGTCCCACTCTCATTTTAGCAGCTGCTGGGGGCCTTTGCTGTTCTCCCATGGGTTGATATCATGTAATTGTCCCACACACATTTGTCTTTTGCTAAATCATTTCACGTCCTGAGAATCGGTTACTTTCTAATGCCCCCGACATTCGAATTCCAGAACACTGCCAAGGGAAAGAAGGGTTTTCAGTAGCTATTTTAAAGATTTAAATTTCTACACATGACCCTCTCTCCTCTGTACCCCTCTTATCAGGCAATAAAGGCACAGGCCGTTACAGTGGGATAGGTAACCAATGAGATCGTTGGACTGGGCTGAGGTGTTCTTTGTCTACAGTGATAGGAACCCATTTTCACCAGTCCTCTCACCTCTCTTGCTGGAGCTATGGAACAAGGGCACCAAGGCTCACTCTCTTCAGGGAAAGTGGCACCTATGTCCTGGGTCAGGCGACAGACTTGTACTCACTAGCTGTGTGAAGCTTGCCAACTTACTTAGCCTCTTTTTAAAAAATATATTTTATTGCGGGCTCTTACAGCTCTTATCACAATTCATACATATACCCATTGTGTCAAACATGTCTATACGTATGTGGTCATCATCTTTTTCAAATCATGAAGAAGCACACCAACCTGTGTGATCATGAGGTGTTGATAGGATCAGGTATCAGGCATCAAAGACACAAAACAAAACAAAACAAAAAACCATATCAATGAAATGAAGAGGAAAGCAGAGTGGAGACTCAAAGCCCACCAGCAGTCAATTGGACTCCCCCTTTCAGAATGGCCACAGGGAAGTGAGACTAGCCAGTCAGGGTGCAGTATAGCACCAATGAAGCACACGTTCTTCCTCTAGTTCTTTAATGCTCCCTCACCCTCCCACTACCATGACCCCAATTCTATCTTACAAAGCTGACTAGATCAGAACATGTACACTGGTACAGAAAAGAGCTAGCAACACAGGGAATCCAGGACAGATAAACCTCTCAGGACCAATAAGAGGAGCTGCGACGCTAGTAGGGTAAGGGAAGGGGGAGGGGCACGGGGGAACCAATCACAATAATCAATGTATGGCTCCCCTCCCAGCGGACAGACAGCAGGAAAGTGGGTGAAGGGAGACAGCGGTTGGTGTAAGACAGGAAAAAAAAAAAGAGTATAAATTATCAAGGGGACGTGAGGTGGTAGGGTGTGGGAGGGGGGAAATGAGAAGCTGATACCAAGGGCTTAGGTAGGAAGAAAATGGTTTGAAAAGGATGATACTTAGCCTCTTAAAGCCTCAGTTTCTCCATATGGGAAATGGAGTTAATGATATTTATCTCGTACGTTTTGGTGAGGGTTACATAGAAAGTAATTACATTAAGTGTGTAAAGAAATTGTATTTCGTTTAGTGCTGCTGCTGCTCTTCCTATTTCTCACTAAGGGCTTCTCTAAAGAACTTTGGTAGTGCACCAGGTAAGCTTCCGGCTACTAACAGGTTTGAACACGCTGGTGGTTCTGAGGGAGAAAACCCCAGAGATCTCTTTCATAGAGTCCACCCCCCTCACCTCCTGCTGTGGAGTCTGTTTCGGCACACAGTGACTCTATCTAGAGTTTTTTTGAGGCTATCCATGCTCTTGGGCAGATAGCTTCATCTTTCTCCATAAAGATTACAGCTTAGAAAACACCACAGGGCAGTTTCATTCTGCCCCAAAGGGTCACTGGGACTTGAAATAAACTCAACAGCACCCAACAAGAGACTCTAGCAAATCAGCTATCGACCCCGCGGGGTCAAGGACTTAGTTGCGTTCATGGCTTTTCAGCCGTGCACTTAGCAAGTGGCCCAACAGATGGGAGTTGAACAGACAAAATGAATACTTTCTGCAGAGCCTGAACTCCTTGATTTCACACGGAGTGAAGAAAACAGTACTTTGCCCTCACACTTGAGTGGCACTATGACAAAGAAATCATATTCTGCTTTTAGAACCTAATGTTTCATTATTTTTCTAGAAAGTCTCCTTAAGATGTTTCCCTCCTCTGGACGCTGACAGCACACCGCTGGCGCATTTCTGAGACAATTTGACGGCCAAGGGGCCAGCAGCCATAGCTGTTGTGCATCTATTGGCAGGCCCCCGAGGGCCAGGGCTGCCACCACTGTCACACTCTCCATCGTACTAACCACCTTGCATCACACTGGCAGGCTCTCGGTTTGTAATAAACTGGAGGAGATGAGTGCCAACTCTGTTTTAGTGTTCATTGTTTCCAAATAACTTCTTTTGTCAATCTTTTCTTCAAACATCCGCAAGGCAGGCAGCACCATGTCTACCTTCAAGGAGATTCTAATCTGCAATCCAAGCAAACCAGTCTCCTTGTCCTCCAAGAGGAGCCCTGGTGGGGGCGTGGGTCAATTGGGCTCCTAGCCACAAGACCAGCAGTTTGAAACCACCAGCTGCTCCATGGCAGAAATATTAGACTGCTTATTCCTGTGAAGGGTTGCAGTCTGGGAAACCCACAGGGGCAGTTCTAGTCTATTCTGTAGGGTGGCTGTGCGTTGGAACAGACTTATAGACTTGATGGCAGTGCATTTGTTCTTTCTGCTTCAAATCCACAGTGGCCAAAGAGGCTGACTTCAAGGCTTTTGAAAATCTGTCCCTGGAACATAGTAGGTGGTCAATAAATGTTTGTTGGTAGACTGAATAAGGGAAAGAAAGAAAAGCTCTTATCTCCACTTGCAATGGAAAAGTGCTAACTGCAGAAAGGTCGGGTGATTTGCCCAAGGTGACACAGCACGTTCAGGACAGGAGGAGCAGAAGCAGCCCAGCCCACTCGGGCTGATATTTCTTCTGGCACCAGTGCCGTGCCCTAATGCTATGGATAGCACAACGAATTTTCTTTAGCTACAAATAATCACCCTCTTCCTACCTGTCCATGATACTTTTCCTTTGTTTTATTTATTTTCAGAAGATATAAGCATTGGGAGGAAAACAAAAAAAAAAAAACCCCACATTTCATCAGATGTGCTTTTGGTAGAAATTTCAAGACCAAGTTATTATTTAAAATCTCAACTTGGAATTCATTTGAATGCATTAGTTTTACAATTTGTATATCTAATTATATTTTCCTCTGTCACCAACCACAAGCAATTTTTCCTTTTTATAGGATCATTGTGTCTTTAACGTAAGATACAGGAATTACCATAGCAACTTGCTTTCCAATTAAACTGCAATTGCTGACAATCAATATGATTAGACAAAGTCAGTGACTGAGTAAGTTCTACATACTTACAGAGATCTGAGGAAGTGCAGAGACAAAGAGGAAACGATTGGAAAATGTCTCCCCAGAGCTGCGTGTGAGTCCTTTATTAATGGCCACTTGAGAGGGGCGCTGGTGCACGGCTGTTAATGCGGCTGACTCCTAACTAAAGGTCAGTGGTTTAAACCCACCAGCCACACTGTTGGAGAAGGATGTAGGAGTCTCCTTTCATAGTATTTATAGCCTTGAAACCAAGTGCCACAGCTCTACTCTGTCCTGTGAGTCAGAACATCAGAATAGACGCGATGGCAGTAGGTTTGGTTCAAAGAACTTGAAGATATGCCTGGTCGTATAGCAATGAATTATAACTTCCAACAAGAACCTGGGAGTGGAGGCAGAGAGATGTTCAGGTGAAGTTAGCGTTTCTTTCTCCTAGTGCCCCAACATTTTTCAAAATTAAAGACATACAATTACCAATTTGAAAGTGAGACTAAATAGCACCTCAAGGTGAGCTTAATGAAGTGGCAAACACAGGGGAGCTGCTTTTGGGTCACAGTCACACGGGAACCGAGGACATTTGAGAAGAAATGGATAGTCCCATCATGCTTCCTAGGATGGGTTGCCCTCCTGGCCTGGGGGAGGAGAAAGGAATCTTGGGAAAGAGGCCCAGTTGATCTCACACTCTGCATGACCTGGGTGGGTCTTCTTGGTATTCTCTTTCTCTAGACTAGTTTCTGCTCGAGGAAGGAAACTTCTTTCACACCACAGCATCCACATCTAACCATTGACCAAAGCCTGATCCTCAGGATGGGGGCCAGGGGCAAGGGTGTACACTTTAACAGAGTGTTAAGCTTTAAAGAATTGCCATGAATATTAAGTGCCCAAGTAAAAAGGATCAGACAGTGGGGTTGCTTTTAGAACCCGTGAGCCATCTTTGTTGTTAATTGCTTTTCAATTAGGACTCTACTCATAGTGACACCCCACACCCACCCTGCACAACAGGATCATCCCACTGGAATCCAGAAGGCTTTAATTGGCTGAGTTTTAGAAGTAGATTACCAGGCCTTTATACCTATTCTATCTTCATCTCTGTAGACCATCTTAAATTACATCTATGTTTCCCTCTGCATGGTAAGTCCGGTTGGTTTACTACTGTTTCAGGTCCTTAAATTTTAAGGAAAGGATGACACAAGATTATTCCTTTTTAAAAATAAATTAAATACTTAATATTTATTTTCATAACAGAATTATGTAGTTCTTTTAGAATTATTAAAAATTATTACAATGTCTACATTATTTCCCCCCAATCATATTTGAGGCATATTTAACCAATTTTTCTAGTCTCTCCAAGAAACCTATCAGTGACTTATTATGAAGTGTGAGAATAGTCTTATATGGTCTTTCCTTTTTTATATCTGGCATCTTTTATATTGTGATAACCAAAATCTGGAACCAATCCAAATACCCATGAGTAGATGGCTTGCGTTAGTGTGGGTTAACTAGAGAAACAAATTCATTGACACTCATATGTGTATGAGAGCAATTGTATATTGAGAAAACATCCCAGCCCAGTTCAGATCAAGTCCATAAGTCCAATATTACCTCATATGTTGATACTAGTCCATAAATTCCTTTTTAGACTTATGCTGCCATGCAATGATACTAAATGCAGGAAATTCACAGGCCAGTGGGTGGAAAGTCTTGTGAATCCAGTGGTGGTGGAAGCATCTCAGCACTGGTGTGGTTCTCCACATGGCTCTCCCAGCTCCAGGGCTCTGGTCCTATCAGCATAGTTCCATGTGGCTTGTCAACAGGAATGTCTTTCAGGGAGAGCCTATCTGGCCTCCAGTGAGCTATTTATCTCCTTCATGCCACCAAATAAGGTCATTAAGCTGTGACCTGATTGACAGTTTAGTCTTCACCCCTTCACATATTGACAGGAGACTATGTAACTACCACAAGAAGTAATTATATATCAAGCAAACATCCCAGCCCTGTTCAAATCAAGTCCACTGGTCCAATACCTCTTCAGACTCAGCCACACACAATGATGCAGAATACGGGAAGATCACAGGCTGGTGCATGAAAAGTTTTATAGATCCTATGGTTGTGGAATGCATCTCCAGGGCCCTGGCTGCCATGAGTGTGGCTCAAGGTAATTAATCTTCTCCTCTAGGATCTGTGAACCAGGTCCACAAGTGTCAGTGGCCTGACTCAACCTGTCTCTTTATTGCTCCATTTCTCCCATTTCCACTCAACACGTGGATCTAGGTGGCCACCTAGGAAGCATTGCAGGCTTCCCACAGGCTCTATTTAATGTCCTAGAAAGGAGAGTTTCTTCATGGCTCCAAATATTTCCAGCTTCAGGCAGCAACCACAAGTTTAAAATTTTTAAAAGGCACAGGGTTTCTTTTTCCTTCTTCTATCTGTGAATAACCCCCTAGGCAAGTGTCTTCCAATGCAAATGTCCTGAGCACTCAAAGAACGGGGTTGGATTTATCTTTTCAGAGCCTTCTTTATAGACATTTCCCATACTTATTTAGAGCTTCACTTTAATGACTGACTGCAGTGAGTTTATAAACTCTCTATTTTCATACTTTGTGGGCGGAGGTCAGCTCACAAACATCCTCCCTGCTGCCAGACTGCTGTCTCCCCACACCATAGGGGTGGGCCTACTCCCTGCTGCTGGGGAAAATGGACAGGCTCCAGTAGGAGGAGTTCACACCCTACTGATAATGGTCTCGATCAGTTGAGCCAGGAACAAGCCAAACCAGCTCTGTGACATCCAAAGTTAAACTGCCATCCTAAATCCAGGCTCCGCCCATCTTGTCACATGTATACCCCCAATCCCTCCTCTTCCTATTGTATGTATGTCCCTAGACCACCCCCTCTCATTTCTGTATAACCTATAGTATAACCCTTTCCTGTGATGTAGGTCTTTACCTGTAATTAGGGAGCTTGCACACACCCAAAGGTATATAGGCCTGGGTCAGCAATAGAGAGCTCTCTCTCGCCCTCTCTCTCTCTCTCTCTCTCTCTCTCTCTGGCTTCTCGCTGGACTCCTCCTCCTCATTTCCTCTCTCTCCCTTGTTCCCTTGCCCTCTTTCCCTTCCCTCTCTCCCTCCATGTGGACCACCAAGCGGGGCTGAGGTGAGCATGCTACCATGTAATGTGTCTGACTGCATTATTGTAATACCTCTTCGATTGTTCATGCTCTCGATGACTTTAATATAATATATATACCTCTCAACAGTACAATTGTGCATTACTGTACCCGCGACTAGCGGTGGGGGCTGGTCCTCCACCTTCCTCCAAAATTCATACCACAATACTTCCCAGTAATAATTTCTATTAACCATTATATCAATAACAACAGGCAAAAGAAAACAGCATGAACCTAGTACAGCCCTATCCCAAAGTCTGTTCTTAAAAGCTTAATTCAAACCTTATCTAAATGATCCCATTCATGTGTAATATGGCCTTGGGCCTCTGGCTGCATCAAGCCAGGGGGAGGCCTTCTGTCAGCCATGGTGACTAAGCAGTGTGGTCTCAGAGAAGTTCAAGGGGCTATTTTAGCCCTTGAGCTCAACATTTACATTAGTCACATTCATTTTCACCATTTCAGACAGGAAAAACCAACAAAAAGGAACAAAATGAATAAACATTTTTACTTCCCATATTCTTTCCAGAAAACAATCAAATAAACAGTCTGGCCCGATCTGACCTCCAACTAGACAAAGAAGGACAACTACCTTAAGGCAGAGGTCAGGCAAGCCTTCAATCTCCAGCACCCTGATTTATTTCTCTAGTACCCCCTTTCATGGTACCATAATGTGTTAAGCCGGGTTGACTAAAGAAGCAAATTCAGTAGCACTCATATATGTGTATTAAAGAGCTTTATATCAAGATATAATTGTATATCATGAAAACATCCCAGCCCAGTCCAGGTCAAGTCCGTAAGTCCGATACTACTCCATAAGTCTGATACTAATCCATAAATCCTTCTTCAGACTCACAGAGCCACAAACAATGATGCAGAGTGTAGAAAGATCACAGGCTGATGGGAGCAAAGTTTTGTAGATCCAATGACAGTGGACACATCTCCAGGGCTCTGGCTGCCATCAGCATGGCTTGAAGTGGCTCAACCAGTGAGGCAGTTAAGGTTTATTGTGCCAACCTGGCCCATAAACACATGTGGGATTAATTGAAGGGCAGAGAGATAAATGGCTCAGGGGGCCTCGCCTTTCTAGTTCTTGGGTCTCTTGCTTTCTGGTGGTTGGACCAGGGTGCAGCTGCCTTAGCCAGTTCCCTGCTTGAGCTTGCATGACTCACTTCCTGCAAGACATCGCTGAGGAGAAACCGCATGGACCTACCCCAATGCATCCCTGGGTGCTGGAGCAGCCGTGGGGAGACCCCTGCCAGCATTGAGATGCTTACACTTTCACTGATTCAGCTTTCCTCCTGAAGTCAGCATCATTGCGTGTGTTTTGTTGAGATTGAGGAGGACTTTGTAGATTGATGTCAGACTTATGGGCTAATGTTGGAATTGTGGGCTTGTACAGCACTGGGTTGGGATGCTTTCTTAATGTACACTTACACTTTATATAAAACTCTCTCTTATACATATGAGTTTCTCTGGATTTATTTCCCTAGTTTACTCAGACTAACACAACAGGAAAGTGAAGCAGAGAGAGAGTGTGGCCTGCCTCCAGGGAGAAAGAGGAAGGGGCTAGCCTTGAAGAGTCATTTATCTTGGTTACCCTCCAATCAAGGTGTGACCTGCTTGACAGGACTCTGTCCACATGTCCCTACAGGAGTCATGATGGCACAAAAATCCTGGTTATCACAGTAGTTTACTTAAAAATTCTATTTTGCGAGGCATGGACTCCTTCCATGCCCCTCACATAATTCCAGAGCGGAGCTACCCACTGGCATATTCAAACATTTCAGTGTCTAAGCATCAGTGCTGGCCTTTATGGACCTTGTACTTTACCCAAAGCATTCCTCTTCTAGAACATTGGATGGCTTTATAAAAGAAAAACTATTATTCAGTGCCACTGGAACTATGAATCACTTTGAATTATGGGCAAGGGAGGAGGACAGAATGCTAACAGTGTCCTGAGGATGTTTTGTATGTAACTTGCTCCTATTGGTGTGATTTTCTCAAGTGCTTTATTTGATTTCCTATTACCTTTTCATTTTCAAAGAGTCTTTACCAGTGACAAAAAGACTAAAATGAGGAACATTATATATAAATTTAATTAGACTTATTCAAGGTGCAAAACTGTGGGCAATAGCTGCAGGACCGCAAGCATCCACCAAAGAAGTACTTAAGATCTCAGAGGCCCTTATGGAAATGACTGTCTTGGCTGTAACCAGCACCCTTGGGGACTTTAGATCCGCCCTCACTACAAACCTCATCCATCTTTTAGCAAACCTTATTTGCTGTGCAGTCATCATATGGCAGGATTTTAGAATCACACAATCACTTACTTCTAAGGAGAGGAGAAACCTAATAGATTTTAAAAAATATTTTTAAGAATCTAAAGCCACAAGAGGGTACCTGTCCTTGAGCTACTCAAAATGTCCACAGGCACTCGTGTTTTGTTGTTATTGTTGTTGTTTGGGGCTGTTGAATCGGTTCCAACTCACAATGACCCGATGTACAATAGAACGAGACATTCCCAAGTGCTGTGCCATCTTTGTAACCCATTGTCCCAGTTACTATGTCATTTGATCTCTTTCAGGGTCTGCATCGTTTTCACTGGTCCTGTTTACCAAGCACAATGTCCTCCTCAGGGACTCATTCTACCTGATAGCATGTTTAAAGACCACGAGATAAAGTACCACCATGGACGACTCTATTCCTTGGATCTACCAGGCTGCACTTCTTCCACAACCAAATTTATTTGTTTTTCTAAAAGTCCATGGCATATTCAGTGTTCTTCACCACAGCCACAATTCAAATGCATCATGTCTTCTCTGGTCTTCCTTATTCATTGCTTTCACATCACGTGCGGCTATTGAAAAGACCCTCATTGGGCACAGGGACACGTTGTTGATGTCAACACTACTTTGAAGAGACACCTCTTCTCCAGTCATATTTCAAGGGCTTCACGATCTGAGGGCTTCATCTTCTAGAACTCTATCAGACAACACTGCAGTGTAATTCGTACGCGCTTCAGTGGTTAACTTTTCTGAAGTGGTTCATCTGTTCCTTTTTTGTAGTCTGTCTTACTTTGGAAGGTCTGCTGAAACCCATCCACTGTGGACAGTGACATGCAAGCCCACACAGTAGGACTAACTGACAGACAAGTGGTGAACTGTCACTTGAACTTTCTGGTGATATTCACCATCAGCAGAAGATATCAGGTTCTGTATCTTGTGGTACAAGAAATAGCTAAAGCTCTATTGACTCAAGATCTCTCTTCCCATTGGTCATCCAGAATGCTTGAACTTCTCATCTTACTCATGGCTAAAAGATTACAGTCCTTCATTAACACTCAAAATTGTACCCAGACTCGGCATCTTCTGCCGGTGGTGCTGTGGATTAGGCATGGGACTGCTAATCCAGAGTTGGTGGTACAAACCCACCCGCTCCTCTGTGGAAGAAAGAAAAGGCTTCCTGTTCCGGTAACTATCTGCAGTCTTGAACACATCCTATATATGGTCACTCGGAATCAGGATTAACTAGATGCTTTTGTCTGATTTTCAAGATAGAAGTTGAAGTAGCAGAGTCATCTGCCTGAGAGGAGCTGGAGCCAGACTGCCTGCAAAAATGGAGGATCAAGGAAACGTTGCCCCATGTATGAAATGGGAGCTGGAAAAATCTAGTTATCGACCAAAGACGGTAATAGGAAATCGTCTTTGAGGCGTAGATGGAAGTAGTGACCTGTGCGTATTTAATACACTGGGTGAGTGGCACAGTTATGTTGAGTGAGACTTTTCACCATCTATGGGATTTAGTAACTTACGTCAAGGAATTAATAAAAATATCTCAGTTCTAGAAAATGTGAAAATTATCATCAGCAACAAATAATAGCTGGCCTGTTAGGAAGTTTCCTTAGGCTAAGGCACCTGAGGTAACCACCGATCACACACTATTCCTCTTAAGATGGGCTCAGGGTAATTGTTCAAAAAGCATGCAAGGAAATACATCACTTAGAGATAATATTTATACTTCAATAATGAGATCAAAACAAACTTATGAGAGTTTTAATGCTTTTCAAACAAAGTTTCAAGAAGTCATAGAAAGAAAAAAGGAATTGCTAAGAACTTCTGAGATTAGAAAATGAGTCAAAGATTGGATTGGATGATAGATTACACACAGTCAAACCATAACGAATGAATTGAGATATAGATATTACAATCACTAATGTTAAAGTACAAAGATGAAAAATGTGAAATACAAGTAAAAAACCCAAAAATAATAGTATGAGATGTTCAAGCCTAGGTTTAGTAGAAGATCCAGGAGGAGAGAAGGACGAGGCAGAAAACCAATGTCTAAGCGGATCCAAGAGTAAAGACAGATTTCTAAAAGCAGCCTTGCAGCTAACTTCACACCAACAATAGATACCAGAGACTAATTGTGTCATCTGCTGAGTGGAACTTGGGGTCAATATGAAATCATCCTGAATAATTATTAGTAGTTCAGGTGGGAAGGGAAGGTATTTTCAGATGCAAAACGAAGAGAACTTACTATTTACAATTCTTAACTGAAAAGACAATTAAAGCGTTTTATTTTCTTCCACAAGAAGATAATTGAACCCCAAAGAAAGGGAACTGGTTTGGCAGCATGTAACAACAGCAATCTTAAATGTTGAGCTACTTACCAAAAGATTGAGGGTTCAAACCTACCAGTTGCTCCATAGGAGAAATATAAAGCACCCTGCTTCCATAATGATTTGCAGCCTCAGAAATGGAACTTTTCTTCTCTGTCCTAAAGGGTTGATTGTATCTGGGTTTTCTCGGCAACAATGGATTTATTGGGATTTTTAAAATTTGTGCTTCCATACACATGTGTTAGATGTGTGCAGATAGATGTTTGCAGATAAATGTCTGTATGAATGAACTCTATTTCTCTAGACCCTGCATATATCTTAACCAAATCTAAAGCAAAACTTTAGCACATTCATAGACACAGCGTAGCAATTTTCCAGGTAGCAAATACATAGCCTTTACATATCTCTGCATAACCAGGCTGTAGGTGCCTCTAGGGCCCCTTTTCCATTCTTGTTTTCTGGATACTTTCAAGAGGTCAAGGTCTTTCTGCTTCTTGCCAGGCTGGAATCCTGGAGATTTGACATCTTTTAAATTGTTGTTCCTCCAATGATATTCAACAGCCATTGAATATAAAGCTGACACACCAGAGAACACCCTTTCTCCTTGAAACCCTTTCTAGAATCAACTTGATGGTGGAGGGAAAAGAGCAGCACTAAAAGAAACGCACAGTTTCGTTTTCTTGCCAGAATGATTAACAAACACCTTTATTTCTTCATAAAGGTGTCTCTTTAGATTTATTTTCATTCTGCAATTTTTGTTTCAGACTCGAGGGACACGTGCTTGTCACAGGCAGGCTCTCACGTTCCCTCGACTGCTAGCTGATCCCTTCTACTTCTCACATCCCTTCCCGTGGGAGTTCTGGCTTTCTCAGACTGGCGACGCTTGCCCATTCTGTAACACATTCATGACCATGTTTCCTCTAAAATAAGTTTGTCAGCATGCAGAACATTCATCATCTTCTTATCATCTGATTTTCACTTTTAAAAATTATGTTTGTAAATATATAGAAGAAATTGTAGAAGGGAATAACATAGCAAACTATGGACAGCTTTGAGAAGAATGGGGGAATTTCAGGACCCTTCATTGTGCTCATGCAGAAACTGAACATGGATCATGAGTGAGTTGTGAGAACAGAACAAGGATATTTTGTGTGGTTTTAAATCAAGAAAGGTATGTGGAAAGGTGGCATCCTCTCACCATACTTACTCAATCTGTATGCTGAGCAACGAATCAGAGAAGCTGGATTATAAGAAAAGAATGGGGCATCAAGATTGAAGGCAGCCTTAGTAACAACTTTCAATATGCAGACTGTAGTTGGAGGTGGGTGGTCGCCAGCCCCCCACCACTAATCATGGGTTTAATTAGCACAATTGTATGGTTGAGATATATAAATATTATATTAAAGTCATCGAGAGCATGAGAGATAAAAGGGATATTAAAATAATGGAGTCAGACACATTTCATGGTAGCAATGCTCACCTCAGCCCTGCCTGGTGGTCCACGTGGAGAGAGGGGGAAGGGAAGGAGGACAAGGGGAAAGGAAACTGGAGAGGAGAGGGAGTCTATGAGAGGTCAAGGGAGGAGCTGAGAGAGAGGGAGAGGTCTCGATTGCTAACCCAGGCCTATATTCTCTGGGGACATGCAAGCCCCCTAATTACAGGTGAAGACATACATCACAGAAAAGGGTTGTGGTATAGGTAATACAGCAATGGAAGGGGGTGGTCTAGGGGCATTCACGCAGTAGAAAGAGGAGGGATTGGAGGTATGCTTGTGACAAGATGGGCGGATCCTAGATTCAGGATGGCAGCTTAACTTTGGATGTTCAGGAGCAGGTCTGACCTGTTCTCTGGCTCAACTAATAGAGACCATTATCAATAGGGTGTGAACTCCACCTACAGGAACCAAATCATGACTGCAGGCCTGTCCACTGTCCTTAATGGGAGGGAGCGGGGCCCACAGTAGTCTGGTGACTGACTGTCTTCAGGGAGGATGTCTGTAAGCATCTGACCTCCCCCCACAGCAGATGACACACCTTGCTGACTCCAAGTGAGGAGGAGTTGAAGGACTTGTTGATGAAGATCAAAGATCACAGCCTTCAGTGGATTTATTTGTTCTTTTGACAGTTCATGATACTTTCATTGTTTACTTGGTGCAAATAAAACCAAAATTTTCACAACTAACATCATCATAAAGTTCTCAAGGATTTTATCTTACTTGGATCTACAATCAGTACTCAGGGAAACAGCGGTCAAGATATCAAAAGACTCATTACATTGGGTAGACCTGCTGCTCAAGACATCTTTAAAGTGTTGAAAAGCAGCATGCTACTTTAAAGACCAAGGTGCACCTGACTCAAGCCAATGATATTTTCAATAAGTTGGACATTGAATAAGGAAGTCCCAAAAAGATTCAATGGATTTGAATTGTGGTGCATTTGAATATTATGGAATATTCAAAGTACCGTGAACTGCCAAAAGAACAAACAAATCTGTTTTGGAAGAAGTACAGTCAGAATGCTTCTAAGTGGCATGGATGGTGAGACTGCATCTCATATCCTTTAGATAGGTTATCAGAAGGGATCAGTCCCCTGGATGTGGTAGTTACATAATTTCATGTCAATTTGAAGTGAAGCGGTGGAGTCCAGCCTGTTAATCAGGTCTTAGGCTGATGGTGCCCCCCCTTGCCCCACCCCACTGACTGCTCCTGCTTCACCTTCCTGTTGGTGAGCCACATGGCTGAGACCTTCTAGAGCCTTGTGATGCTTCCACCACCATTGGATCCATCAGGGAAACGTCCCCAGTTCCACGGTGTGGGAGCTCTTACAGGTGGTCAAAGAAAGCCGTACAGAAAGTAAAGTGTGGTGTTCTGTGAAACATGATCCACAGTGCTTTGGAGAGCTATTTGCTTTCTTAGAAGAGGCATTCCAGATTGGTCTTTACACATTGCTCTAATTTCTCCTTTATTACCTGTAAGATGTATCATCTTACCAAGCATAATTTACTGGATTTTAAAGAAAGGTTTCTTGCTCCAGGAACTCAAGGATTCCTGTCTGTCTGATCACTGTTTTCTCTCTATCCTCAATCACAGTGCCTGGCACACAGTAGGTGCTCAGAACATTTGTTGAAGGAAGTAATGATTACAAAATAGCTACATATATGCAAAGACAGACGTAGGGTAGTTGGGGTAAAAGCATAAACCGGAGTGTGAAAGAAAGCCAGGGAAGAGCATGTATGTGGGACTGTGAGGAGTCTGGCCTGGATGACAAAGGGTTCTAGGGGGTCCTAGTAGCAAGCAGAGATGGGTCATTCCATTGGGAAATAATTAAAAGGGTCTTGAAAATAAAATAGCAGAGAATCAAAATAAATTGTGAACACCAGTCCATGCGCTGAGAGCAGAGACTTTTCCTAGCATAGCACTAAGCCAGAGTTTCACACTGATACATAATAGAAAATCTGGAATAGGCGTGGGGTAGAAAATCTCTCTTATTGTCTGTCTGTGTTCATCTTACTTGAATTCATAGTTTAAAGGCTGTGTATTTTTAGTCATTCTCATTTCAAACCACCCGACAATGCAAGTCTGATACATTCAGGTAAAAACAGAACTCTTAAGGAGATACAGACCTTGTGCTTTAGGTTTCTCTGAAACACTAATGGAAGGAAAGGGGTCTATGCCTCACGCTTAGCATTGAATTTGCCACCCAGTGCATTTGAGAGAAACCGTGAATATGTATTTGAGCATTTTCGTGGTGCTGATTTGTGATGTGCATGGCTAGAAATGAAATTCACTCTGTATAAAATGTTTACATGCTACAGTGATCACGCCTTTTCTGTTTCTGAAAAGAGACAGCGTGCCTTTTTTGCTTAGTCCAGCTTCTGAGGATGACATGTCAGGGAACTCTTTCTGCCATATAGAAATTTTGAATAATGCTGGAAAATGGAAATTATAATTAGGACAGGCAGAACTGGGACCAACCATGTCTCCTTTCCAGAAACATGTATATCTGTTCTGAGTGCCAACTGCATGAAGCATTAGCTTAATTATTATGCTCTGTTTGATTGATGGTCCTTAGAATGATTGCCTTTTCCTTTAATATTTTCAGATTATTCTGAGGAAGCTCCACGATGGGGATTAGGAGGAAATATTTCAGCAGAATATTCTAGAATTATCATCAGTCTGGGTACATTAAACTGGGTTATGTCGTGAAACAAGCCAATGATACCCATTTATGCACAGGAAAGAATTTTCTATCAAGAAACAACTTTATACCAAGAAGGCACCACCAGCGCAGTCCAACACAGGCCCTCTTTAGATCCAAGTAGCTGCAGGCTCATGATGCTGAAAGGTGGCCTGAGAAGCAGGGAGATCGTAGGCCAGTGAGTGCAGAGTCATAGATTGGATACGGAGCCCCAGTGAAGCCTCAGGGAGAAGGAAGGTGAAATGGAAGAGAAGAAGCATCTTTGTTATAGCTTGCTTTTATACAAAAGGCCACACCCCCATGCAGGTGTCATCAAGCTACCACTTGATTGGCAGGTTGAACTCTCACTTGATTGGCAGGTTGAACTCTGCCCCTAGCCAGGAGTGTCTAGTTGGTATAGTATCTAACTACCCCCTTGGGGAATAAGGTAATAATACATGGTTTCTTTGATATTATCCCCTTGAGATCCATCTGACAAGGAGGGATTAGACTCAGCTTCAAAGGGCCGGATTGAAGAAAAGAAAAATTACCCAGACACAGTTCAACGAGAGTAACTTAAAGTATCAGATCTGCTCTCTCACCATGTGCATAGTTATTCATTTGGGAATTTTCTCAAAGACCGCAGGCAAGGAAAATATACATTCGTCCACATCTTATTTTATTTGGTAGAGTCTAGAAATG
>NW_022111379.1:20561808-20571611 GCF_000313985.2 Echinops telfairi
CAGCACTGGTTTGGGATGTTTTCTTGATGCGCACTTAACCATACATAAAACTCTCTCTTATACACGAGTTGACGTGGATTTGTTTCTCTAAAGTACCCAGACTAATACAAATGGCCTGTCATTGGAATGTTTAACATGTCGCTTAAAGGAGGTCACCCACGCCTATCTTTAAGAATTGTTTGGAGTGAGAAATGCATGAAACAAGAAGTGAATGGGGAATGAAAATATTTTGAGTATGAAAACAAGAATGATGGAACAAGAAACACAGTGATCCCTAAGATTAACACTTATTGTTGTTAGGGGGAAGGGTCTATTTGGCAAAGGTGAGAGTCAGAATTCAATAATACACTGGATAAAGAGCTAAAAAATTCATTGTCACGAGCATTTTCTGCTTTATACAGATGGTCACAGAGTCTCCACATGTCCTAGCATCACTGCATCTTTTAAAATCTTTAAATGACATAGTTTTGCTTTGTATCATGCACTAGTGAATGTTGAAACAGCAATTTATTTTCTTCATGTCCTCAAAGAGAATATGAAGCTCTTCGGGGACAATGCATCTCAAAGGTAGGTGATCCCTAGGCTCAATGACAGCAGTGGATTAGTATCTGAGAAACAGAAGTGATAAAAAGGCTGGGGAGGTAGCATATTTAATTCAGCCACACCTTGCAATCTGCATCACTTAAAATAGAGCTGCAAAGAGTCAAAGAACACCTGTCCTATTGGGCCACCCCAGAACTCACTGACTCGCTACAAAACTAGTTTTCTGTGCCGGAGATTGACCACAAAGGCGGAGCGGAATACTCCTGGAATATTTTAGAAGCACCCAATGCTTTTCTGTGTTTCTATAACAATTGTGGAAATGAGACGAGAATAGTGAGCATTCATTTGACTTTCTCCAGAGAGGACAGGAAAAAGTACTCTTTGCTGGACAGGACTATACTTCTCATTTTGAGTTTATCCCAGTCCGAATTTAGGTTAGGATTGTATTTTCTCACATGAGGAAGGAGTACGGGCACTGGTTGCACCAATGATCACACATGTGGTTTGACACCCCTCTTGTGTGTGATTCTGGCTGGGCTGAGACTTGAAATAGTAGATTATGGTTTTTAAGGATTAAGTGAATGCAATCCATGAAAACAAGTAAATTAGATAATGAAGGCCCTGGAGTAAATTTAACTTATGCCCTGATTTGACTATATAATTGGGCTGAGATTAAAACTTTTATTTATTTCATTTTCATAGAAACTAAGTCTAAGTGTAAAGAGAGTTGACTTCCTTAATATCAGCTCCCTAATCTGATCAGTTTTATATAATGTAAGCCTGTCTAGTCTATGCAGAGCACTATACTCTCAGGATATTGATGCACAAGTTCCTAGCTTCTAGTCTATGCAATCATGGGAAGTGCACAAGAGGGGAGCCCAGTTAATTCAAATGTAGTTATAGAGCTGTATTTTTGTTTGAATTTTGAGGGCTCAATGGGAACCCATTATGCTTGGTAATTAATAGACAAGGCCTGTCTACCTCCTTAGGGGTATCTTTAAAAAAAATCATTTTATTTGGGGCTCGTACAACTCATCACAATCCATACACACATCAATTGTGTAAAGTGCATTTGTACATTCATTGCCCTCATCATTCTCAAAACATTTTCTCTCCACTTAAACCCCAGGCATTAGGTCCTCATTTTTCCCCTCCCTCCCTGCTGCCCTCTCCCTCATGAGCCCTTGATAGTTTATAAATTGTTACTTTGTCATATCTTGCCCTGTCCGACGTCTCCCTTCACCCACTTTTCTGTTGTCCGTCCCCCAGGGAGGAGGTCACATATAGTTCCTTGTAGTCGGTTCCCTCTTTCCTACCCACTCTCCCTCTACCATCCCTGTTTCGCCACTCACACCACTGGTCCTGTAGAGCTCATCTGCCCTGGATTCCCTGAAGGTAAGCAAGCGGCCATCAAGCTCAGAAGCAACAAAGCCCACACGGAAGAAGCACACCAGCCTATGCAACCATGAATGGATCAGGTATAAGGCATCATCAGAACAAAAAATCTGAATGATGGGGGAGTGCGGAGTGGAGACCCAAAGCCCATTAGTAGACCACTGGAGATCCCCTTGCAGAGGGGTCTCAGGGAGGAGACGAGCCAGTCAGGGTGCGATGTAACAACGATGAAAAATACAACTTTCCTCTAGTTCCTAAATGCTTCTTCCCCGCCCCCAATATCATGATCCCAATTCTACCTTGCAAGTCTGGCTAGACCAGAGGATGTATACTGGTACAAATAGGAAGTGGAAATACAGGGAATCATTAGGGGTATCTTAGACTCTCCTTATGACTTGAATATATTTCAATAATATCTGAAAAAGAGACGATGTAACACACTTTTCATAAATCTCTGGCTTCTCTGCCTCACAGAGGCTACGTGTCTCCTCTGAATTGCTTCAGCACCTAAGGTGTGGACAGCAGCATGAAGTGGTTACTCCTGATTCGTGTCCTTTGTTTATATTAGCTTAACATGTGGTTCTGCCTTGATAAATGTGTGTTATTGAGAGTATTGCTATATTTCCATCCCTTATGGTTTGTGTAAAGAGGCCTGGTGGTGCAGTGTGTAAACACTGGGCTGTGATCTGTATGGTCAGCAATTTGAAACCACCATCAGCTCCGCGGGAAAGACTGGCCTTCCCAGTCCGGTAAAGAGTTTCAGAAACCCACTGGGTGTTGCTGAGTCAGCACTGACTGGCAGTTAGTTTGCTTTGTGTTTTGAGTGTGGTTTGTGTAACTAGTGTCCAGTTACTCAATTTCAAAGCTATTCATGTTAACAACCCACGTATCGTAGTTTTAAAAGATGTTCTACACATATTAATTCGTTTCTATACCATTGACTAAAATAACGATATTATCAACAGAATTACATTATGTCCCATGGGGATCATTTATGATGTATTCCAATAAAATAAGAATAATGTCTCTAAAGTGCACCAAGAATCTATGTAAACCATAGATAGATGGATTTTCAGCTTTCCTTTGCTCGTAGCCCTAATATAAGAAGAATTAGTTCTTCTAACATGGCCCTGCTTGGCCCTCATCCTCTTAAGGAGGTCACAGAAGATATGAGTTCTGTATCAAAGTGTGGTGAAGAAATTTGATGGTACCTGGCTATGAGAAAAAAATGGCACCTGGAACCTTAAAGGCTTGTCTCAAAACAAGCAGTCATCTAAGTGAGAAGTCAGCTAAGTCCACACAGAAGGAGCACAGTAGCCTATGTGCTCCCAAAATTGTAAATAATAAAATCCTAACCCGGAAAAGGGAATGGTACCAGAGCCTACATTCTAAACACTCAATTTTTTGAACTTTATGGACAGTAGTGGAAGTTGAACATCCATTTTCAAGGTCCCTATATGGATTGAGACTCCAGTGAATTCCCCACTGATCTTAGTGGAGGAAATGGAATAGGCTTAATATCAGTCAAAGAGCATTGTAAAGCAGGTGTTAGCAGTTGCAGGTAGGCTGGGATATAAAACTTTGTCAGATCTCCCTTTTGACCCATTTTGAATTTATTCTTTGAAAAACATTTCCTGTTTTCTCTTAAGGTTCCTCTCTGTTTTATTTGGTCATTGTTTCTGAGTCTTGTTTTGTATGTTTTTCTGTGTGGAGAATTCAGGACCGGTGGATGTATGAAGCCAGCAACAGGAATACTAATCACTGGAGGCATGAAAGGAGAGCTGGGGAGAAACTGAGGAGTCAACAGCAATGAGTACAAAAAGGAAGAAAATGGTCCAAAGTCGATTGTGGTGATGCATGCACAACCCTTCATCATATGATAGAATTATTGAGTTATATGATGTGTTAATTCTATCTCAACAAAACTATTGACAATACGTATTCTTGTTTTCATAACTACAATATGAAATATCAGGGCATTAGAACAGCACTCTATCTTCTTTCAGCTCCTAAAAGGAAAGACTCCATGAGATATAAATGAATCGGTAGATGGGTAAAACAAGATTATGCCAACTCTGTAGGAGAGTAGAAAGGTCTTATTGTATTTTCAAGGTTGTGGATCCTTATGGTAGCAAATGGCTGGTGAATTCGAACTACTGATTGATTGCTTATCAGTCAAATACTTAACCATTGTATCTCCAGGGTTCCTGTGTACTGCCTCTCCTTTCTCCCCAAAGAAACTTAGGTGCTACTAGTTAGAATGCACACAAGGGTTTAGGTGATATGCTGTTCTTTCTGATTACACAACCAGAAACTGGTGGGGGAGACTCACAATTCCAGTTTTGAAGTGCACTTATTCTGTTTATTACTGCTACCTCCAGGAACTCTCACCCTCCCACCTTTCCTCATTCTTCCAATACACTACACTTAAATTGGAGGCATAACCTTGTGCAAAACAGGAACATGGTAATGAACTCTTGTTGCTGCTATAAACTTGATGAATGGTTTGTGGAGGAAGGACATTAAACAGCAATCTCAGGCCAGTGATTAGCTCTGCAGTGTTTCTCCCTTGGACTTCATGCTGACCAGCAGAGCTTTGATCTTGCTCTTGGCTTCCGGTGGGTGGGCTCCCCCATGTGGTCCAGGACAGCCTCTGGGCTTTGAGGCTGTCTGGTTAGAGGGGATGATCTCTTTGTCTCTTTCTAGCTTCCCACTGTGTTTCTCTATCCCCTCGATTCTAGCCCACTACACTCACCACCTTAGCTGTGCTTGATCTGGAAGAGATGCTTCCATGACCTGAACTTCTCTTCAGACCCTTGCACCAGCCATATTGTTGAGATGCATTCAACAAATAGTTTGCCAAGCCATAGCCAGTCACTTGTTTTCTTGTTTGAGGGATCCAGATGTTGTAACACAAGAGGGGGAGGCTGAACACCATTTGCCCCTCTGCGTGTGCTTTGAAATAGGTGTATATACATTGTATATTTTAGCATACAGATATGCTTCCAGACCACCCAATAGATAGGCTGTTGGTTTCAAAAGTGACTAGTTATTATTATTTGTTAAGAATACCATTCCAACATTAAATGTGATCCAGCAATGACAAAGAGAATTTTAAAAATTCTGTTATTTATCATTTGGTTAATAAGTGTTCTCTTTGTTTCCAAACAATATGAAATATCAGAGCATTAGAACAGCACTCTATTTTCTTTCAACTCCTAAAATGAAAGATTCAATGAGATATAAATGAATAGGTAGATTAGTAAGAGAAACTTACCCATATATGGGTAAGTATGCCCCTTTTTGGGGCATATATCTAAGCATTTCCCTGTGTTCTCTTCATTTTTCAAATGTGTTTTCTTAAAAAGTACCTGGAATCAGGGATGAGTTTAATTTCTCTTGAATTCCCTACTGCATTGCTGCTGAAAGAGAACTAGAGTTTTCTCTACCACATCCCTCACTGTAGACTTTGGGCAAGAAGGATCATCCTCACCTGGGTACAGATTGTTGTGCTAAGCACCACTGAGTCCATTTTTGACTCATAGTGACTCAATGTGACACCCTATAACTGCTCCACAGAGTTTTCTAGGCTATAATATTTATGAGATCATATTGGCAGGTCTGTCTCCCCTGGAACAGCTAGCTACCCACCAATCTTTAGCTTTGCAGCCAAGCACTTAACCTTTGTACCACTAGCACAGAAGAATCTCAGGGCTAACTCAGACCTACTCAATAATATTCTCTAAAATATTAAGATCCCTAGGTGATCTGAAAGCACATTAATATTTAATATGTCCTGATGCAGGAAAAACTGGGCAGGAACTCATGAAATGCTCACTGAATTTAACTAAAGAAAAAAAAATCTCTTTTTCAAAAATTAAACAGTATATCCTACTTTGGAGGTTCTGGTTGAATCTACATGTTAGTAGACTAAATCAGCATGCGACTGTATGAAGTGTCTACATTTTACTCCAAAAGGAGTCAGGAAGTAGTAGGGAAGAAATTTGAAAAGAGAGAAAGAAAGGAAAACCAGTAAGATGGCTTACAAAGCAAGTTCCCTTTAAAATAAAGTTGGCTGGGATGGAATAAATACACATGATTAGTGTATGTCCCCTTTGGCCTAGAAAATAACGGCTTGTCTCTTGGATTTTCAAATACCAGCTAACTTATTAAGGACACTTTTCTCCACTGCCAAGTGCTCAAGACTGAGTATGAAGATTGAACAAAAACACTTGTATAAGAAGATTATATATTTGGCAGAAATACAAAGGTTACATTCTTTCTGACTTGGACATTCTGCTATTATCCTGTGCCAACAAGACTGTAAGTCTGTCAAGATATAATCTTTCCTTAATAAATGAGAGGCATGGAAAAGAAATGAAGCATTACATGGAGAGAGTACATAGCAGGTGTTAACCAGAAGAATTTCATGTTCATGGCGGCTCTGAGCCGCATGTTCTCTTCTATGAGATGAGTACATAGACTTGTTGAAACTAATCATCAAAGGTTGATACGGAGATCAAATGAACGAATAGGTACATAAGGCATTTAAAAATAAGAAAGCAGGTGGCAAACACACAGATATACAACTGTTATTGCTATTGCCACAAATACAATGAACCGGAACTCTGTGAATTTGCATTTATATATGTTCTATTTTTCGCCATAAGAAATCAAGGCTCTCATCATCCTATAGCACGTGTACTCTCCACTGCTCATACTTCATTCATAGACATGACAGTTTAATAAATTGTCTGAGGTTTGGTCTCAGCATGACTGAGTTCAAATCCTAGCTTCATCTTTTGTAAGCTATATAACTTTAGGAAAGTCATTTAGCTCTTTTAGCCTCAATCTCTTAAGATGGGGAAGATAATAAGCTTTGATGTAATAATTAAATAAAGTAATGCATGCGAAGTGGATTATCTCTCTCTATCGCAAAGCAATCACTCAACAAACGGCAACTATTTGTGATTGTTGTCTTAACCAATAGGATGATGTCCTTGAAAGCAGGGATGACGTCTCTTCAGGTTTAGTGTCAATAACATTGAGCTAATGCCGACTCATGGTGACTAGCTACACACTTTAGAAAAATCATTTTTTTTGGATGCAATGAACACATACTTTGTGATTCAAGAAGAATTTGTTGAATATTGATCGATGGATGCTTCTCTTATGAATGTACTTGGTTCCTCTCCGAGCTGCTCACAAATAGGTAGAACAAACACAAGGGCACATGCACCCCTCAGAAGGCAGCGTCCCTGGGTGGAGGAAAGCTGATTCGCTTACCAAGGCACATCCTCCCGGTGTAAAGGGAGCGACGGAAGTCACAGTCATTTACTCTGTGGACCCTGATTACCTTCTCGCTAAATCACTTGATGGATTACCTGGTGTCATCCAGCAGCTTGCACTTGTCTTTACGATGTGACTGACGTCTATATATCTCCTCCCTTTAAAAAGCCCCAATGAACGATTGCCGATTTAAGCTCTTTTCCTTGAAGTGTGGGTGGAACACACTCTATGCAGGTTTTTTGTGTTATGAGACTTGTCGCAGGAAAAACAATCCTGCTATTTTTTCCCCAAAGAAAAATGTCTGCGTTACTAAATGAAAATTCAAATCCTAATTGAAGTACTTAATTAGACAGAGGCATTTATAGGCCCATGTAAAAAACAATATGGAAATAAATATAAAGTACACTTTACACTAATGTTTGATGCCTAACACCTCATTTTTAACCTTATAATAAGAACAAAATTCCAAAACAGCTTGAATTGCTCCTCTGGCCAGTCAGCCAGTGAGGGAGCCGTTCTTATGGAGAGAAAGCACCATTCCATTCCTCTCTGTGAGCTCTAGAGGGGTGGGGGGATATGTCCTGAATTGCTCAACAAGGTCGGTGGTCAGAACCCACCAGGATCTTTGTGGATCAAAGAGGAGGCTGCCTGTTCCTCCAAAGGCCCAGCCCTCAAAAGGGTGGTTCTCTTCTGTCCTTGATGGCTCGGGGTTGGGTTTGTTGGGTTAGTATCCTCATGATAAAAGAAACATTACTTCCCCTGGAATTTATAGTCCTGTGCACCTGGAGTTTTCAGTTCAAAGAAGTCAGTGCAGTTGTAATTGTTGACATATTAAAGTAAATCCGATGCCCATGTGGCATACCTACTAAAACTTCACCACTAGCAATCCAGTCCTCTGAATTTGGCATGACTCTTTTTTTTTTTTTTTAAGTTTTGGAGGCACCAACCCATAACCCCCTGGGAATTTCAATGCCAATAAGTTCTTGTATCCATACTGAGGGCTGCTACTCCTGCTGTGAAAGAAGAACCAAGAACGAGTCAATCAGTAAATATATGTTGAGAATATGATTTGGCAAAGGGCTTCTGAAAGGTTAGGGGAATAAGAGATAGAGATGGCAAATTCACAGTGTGTCCAGTTCGGTGCCAGCTGCTTTAGAGGAATATGAGGGAAAGGTGAGGTCAGCGAGCAGTGTGGGGTAGAACTGTAACTCCACGAATGGAGGGCAAAACAAAAATATTCTCTGCATTATTGATACCTTGCATTCGTAAGCTCTTTCCCCTTTTCAAAGCATGCTTGCATCCAAGTGCAAATTACACGTTTATAAAATACTTGGCATCAACAAATTGCTACCGCTATGCTCAGACTCTCCAAGTCTCAGACCCACTGGGGTGGTTAACGCTCACTTTATTCATTTAGGCTTCTCTGGCATTTATTCCCCAACTCTTATTTTTCCTCCCAGTCTGTTTACCTTCTAAGATGGTCTGCATAATAAAAAACACATCTCTTGCCATTTGCTTTCTATGAAGACAGGTCGGCGTGGATCTGAACACGCAGGAGAGGTTTATGAAGTGTAAGAGTCAGGTAGTTTATTTCTTGGGGGTTGGCAAACAAGTAGGTCCATATCCTATTTGAGTCTTTTATTGCTTAAAGCATCTTATTAAGTCATAAACAGTCCAGATGGATGTGGTTGTGATGGACTTGGGCTAAATGAGGAAATAAAATAAATAGTTTGTGCATCGATTGGAGCCAGTGTTTAAACTGCATCTTTTTATTTTTAATACCATTCTATTAAGAAAAAGAAAGAAAGAAAAAAACTCTAGCAAGAGTCCCTGAAGCAAAGCCACAGAGATATTTTTAACTTGAGTCTTTTGCTGCCTAATGGTATCTTCTCTGGGTAGATACAAAAATTGAGTTACTGGCAGAGAGAAAAAAGAGACCAGTTCATTTTCTGATATATCTGAGAATCTCATCAAACACCACATTTCAAGGTCTCTCCTACAGCTTGTCTGTCAAGAAAGGTCAAAAGGACAAGTGTGGCTGAAGCAAAAGGCACCAAAGAGAGAAGATGACCTTGTTTGGCCGATGATTAGAAAATGGAAGAAGATTGTGTCTCATGGCAAAACAGAAAAGCTTTGTGTGAGTAACATCTATTAAGTCTTGCCACCTGGAAGTCTTAGCTGTTGAAATGACAGGCACGGAAGCCACCAGAATCGTGGATGCCTGGAAGCACTGGGCAGCTGATACGTTGGAGGATCTTACAGATGGGATACTTACATATGCTTTCCAAAGTTAGAATGTACCCGATGATGCCTGTCTTTATTACTATAAATTTTCTAATTCACAATGTGGTTCTTGCATTCTTACCTGTAATCCCCACCAGAGAGGAAATCTCCTACCACCTTGGCAGATGAAGCACAAGGAATCGCGGGTCGGAAAGAGTACATGGTTGGGAACACCCACAACACCACTGTACCTCAGGAGCTCTATTGTCCCCTTAGCCTCAGCCAGACAGTCAGATGAAGAAACTAAAAACCAAGCTCATAAATTCGGTGCATAGCTTATTAAGCACTTTCTG
>NW_022111379.1:20572521-20580763 GCF_000313985.2 Echinops telfairi
CAATAAGAGTTAACTTCTTTGTGTTCTTAGTGGAAGCGATAAATACAACAACAAAAATCTTATTTTCAGAATATTTATGGAGAATAGAAAATGAGATAAAGACGTTCACCTTCTGGACTCTAACTCATGTTTGACCTGGGTCAATGATGACAACTTAAATGCCAAACTCACAGTTCTCCACTGCTGACTAATTTAATTTGCAACTTAACAGGCAGCTCAGTTTGCAAACCCTTGGACCAAATCCAATCTCACTCAGCGCTTTACCCAGAAATGAGTTGGCACACTGGATCTTTAAGGCTGAAAAGGCAAAGTCTGAGGGATCGGTTTCTCCCCTCTATGACTGTCCTGACACAAATGACCCCTGTTTTTAGTTTATGGAGTTTCCGTAAGCCCAGGAATATTGTCATTTAATTTAAAATGTCATTGAAGAAGGATTTCAAAACCTTATTTTCCCCCTTATTCCTTCTTCTTTCAATGCAGCAAAATCATTCTGGAAATTGGTAGGTGCCAAGACAAAGGCAGCCATGTTTAATAAAAAGGACTAGATTGCCTTGGGTTCAAATCCTAGTTCTCCAATCACGAGCTTGCCGATGCTGTCTGAATGGCTGGTTCCACTTTCTTAATGTCAGTATCTCTGTTTGTAAGACAATATTTAGCACCCTCCTCATAGAAATTCTGTGAGGATCAAATTAGATATGGTATTAAAATACCTGGCCAATGTGGGTTCTCCGAACACAATTTTAAAAAAGATCAACTTTACTAAACTATAATTTGACATAAAAGGAAATGTGCTCATTTTAATTATCACCAGCATGAAGATATAGAACATCTCTACCACCCTACAACATCCCTTTGCCTTCCTTTCCCCAAAATCCCTACTATCACCCTCATTCAGTTCCATTCTCTGTCACTATAGATCAAAACCAATTTACAGCAATCCTATAGGCCAGAGGAGAGCTGCCTCTCCGGATTGTGCAGCTACAGTCCTTCTTGAAGTAGCCCCTGCATCCTTCACACCTGGAGCCGCTGGTGAATTCTCTTCCCATTAGCGGTCAAAAGCTTGAATTACTTGAACCTGGACTCTCTCCCATAGATTAGATATTCCTTTTCAGCGTTTCATATACATTGAATCACACAAGTGCATCCTTCTGCGTCTGCCTTCTTTGATTAACCAGATGCTTTTGAGATTTACCCGTGTCCTTTGATTTAGCCAATAATTCCATTACTGCCTTTTTTTTCGTATTGTATGAGTGCACCACAATGTTTATCCAGTCACCTAACAGGATTTTTGACTTGTTTCCAATTGGAAGCTATTAAAAATAATGGACACTATAAAAAAGTTATGGGCATTCTTGCATAAGTCTTCGTGTAAGTACATGCTTCATTATCTTTTGGGTAAAAACTTACAAGATACTGCCAAAATAGTTTCCAAAGGCTGGACTATTTGGCATTCCCACCAGAAAGTTTTCCATGGACTCAACAGCACTTCATTTCGAGTCTTGAACTTTGGCCATTCCAGTAGGAACATAATGGTGTTTCACTTTAGGCTCATAGATATTGCATTTTTCTAATGTCTAATGATGTTGACCATATTATCTAGTTGTTTATTTTTTCCAAGTTATATAGCCAGTGCTTATTTACCAGTTGTATATATATTTTTGAAGTTTGGATCTTTTGTCCATTTTTATTTGAATTGTTTGTTGGCCTTATTTTTTAGTTCTAAGAGTTCTTTAGAGATTCTCGACATGTCTTGTGTCAGATATATGTACTGTGAACGTTTTCAGTCTATGGCTTATTAATTTTTTTGAAGGGTGTTTTTTAAACAGTTGATTTAAAAAAAATATAAAGTTAAAAATATTATTCCCAACATTTCTTTTATGAATTAAGAGATTTTTGCTTATATAGAGTTTGTGAAGATTTTTATCTCGAGGTTTTAATGTTTTAATTTTTATTACATCTATGATCCAGATCCATCTAGAGATTAAGTCTTGTATATGACATGAATGAGATGTCTATTGAGGTTTTTTTTCACCCCCCTCCTTTATGGATACCTGCCTGATTCAGAATTTCTTGTGGAAAAAAATGTTCTTTGTCTATTGAACTCTGTAAAACAAATTCTTTCACAATATGGAGAGCACAGGAATATTTCTAAACTCAGTTTATAAGATCAGTATACCAAAATCAGACAAAGAAAATACATGTACAGGATAACAACTTCATAACTATATAGTTAAAAACCCTTGACACATAGTTGGCAAATAGAAATCTGTGAGTAGGAATAACCAGAAGATACGGATGACTAATTTCCTCCACAAACAGCACAGGTGAACGAAAGTAAATGGATGGTGCCTGACCGCCATCACTGAACATTTTGACCGAAGATGCCAAAGAGGCACACTTATTTAAAGGGGAAAATGCAAAACAGAGTTTCAAATTCAAATTCAAATATAGATGTCCTGGGTCCAGGAGGGATGTATAAATCCCTTGAAGCTTTTGCTCTGACATAGCTGTTAAACTTTAAGTAAAAAGTACACTCTGAAATTTTCTCAAAAGCCAATAGCAGTTAAACATGTGCCTCAAACATTCAAAAACAGAAACAAAAGCCTCAATCTCCCTGCCCTGGAGTCTACTTGCACTCCTAGTGCCTTGCAGGGCAGGGCGGACGATTGATGTGGGTTCTGAGAGGGCAATTCTACAGGAACAGCAAGCCTGGTCTTTCTCCTGTGGAGCAGCTGGTGGTTGTGAACTGCTGACCATGCAGTTAGCCACTCAATGCGTAACTACTATCCTACCAGGGTTCCAACCTTGAACACCATACCCTCGAAAGAACTGCTGTTTACATATTGACAACGGAAACTAGAAGATTAGATAAGAATTTTAGGGGGTGGGCAACTTATAACATTTGGAGAAGAACAACTCAAGTAAGGGAGGAGAGTGGTTGCACAACTTGAAGAATGGAATTAGTAGTAACAAATGGTCCATAAAGAAAGTGCTCAATTGGCGTATGTTTGGGTGCATATATTCTCAGCAACAACAAAATATGAGGAAGCTTCAAGAGACTAATTTCTACATTCTATAAAAAAATTTCAGTACCTCAATAAGTATAAGAGGAATCACCCAATTTAAGAATGGGCCAAGGCTACAGACAGACAGTTCATCTGAGCTGACATCCAAATGGCTAACAAACACATGAAAGCACTCGTGATCCCTAGCCATGCAGAACATGCAAATAAAAGCAACCCTGGGATACCACATTGACAATGACAACCATGTTAAAAACAAAAACAACCACAAAACAAAGCGTGGAGAGGGTTTGGATGGATTGGAACCCTCATGCACTGCTGGTGAGACTGCCCATATGCACAGCCCCTGTAGAAAGCTGTATGGGGCTACTTCAAAAAGCTGGGAATCGAAATTCATGAGTCAACAATACCTCTGCGGGGTAGGTACCCTAAAGAAATGTAGCGCATACAGACATAGTCACATCTTTGCTCATTGCAGCATTGTTCACAGAAGCAAGAAGAAAGAAACAGCCAAAATACCCATCAGTAGAAGAGTGGGAAAAGACACTTTGGTATATACACACAGTGGAATTCCATGCATTGTTAAAAAACAATGATGAGACCTGGAAATGCTTCAGGGCCTGGATGAACCTGGGGAAGATGATTGTGTTAGGCTGGGTTAACTAGAGAAACAAATCCAGGGACACATAGATATGTATAAAGAAGAACTTTATATCAAAGAGCAATTGTGTATTGAGAAAATATCTCAGCCCAGTGCAGATCAAGTCTATAAGCCTGATATTAGCCAATATGTTCAATACTAGTCCATAAATTCCTCTTCAGAATCATGGAACACATGCAATGATGCCAAATGCAGGAAGACCACAGGCCAGTGGGTGAAAAGTGTGGATCCAGTGGCAGTGGAAGCATCTCAGTACTGACATGATGCTTCTCCAGCTCCCCCGAGTGTGACTCCTTAACAGGAAGGTGAAGGAGGAAGGGGCAGGAAGGGGGGGGGGTGTAGGGAGGAGAGGGAGAATTCCCAGAATCCTCATGAGAAGCCCAAGCCCACAGGTGGCATCATCAGGCCTTGATCTGATTGACAAGCTAGACTCCTCCCCATTCACTCTTAACACCCTCTAGTTCACACAAGATTATGTAACTACCACAATTATGCTGAGTGAAATTCGTCAATCACAAAGGACACATGTAGTATGAGACTACTGTTATAAGGAGGGCGGGGAACAACCAATACAAAGACTTCAGACCGAAGTGAACAGACTTTCAAGGTCACCAAGTGGGACAAGGGAAGGGAGGTAAGGGGATACAATAGGCTAGTGCAGGCAGGGGTCTGCAAACTGCAGCTTTCCGGCCAGGTGCAGCTCGTTTGGTATGTATATGTGGCTCTGAACTACAATAGAAAAATATTATAGGATACCATTCAGATAACGGTGATTTAATTTGTTTGTAAGAGTGTATTTATTTCTCTCAAACGATTTGTAAGTTGTTTTGAGGGACAGGATCAACTCTTCTGTCTCAGAAGTTTGCTGACCCACTGTGCAGAGAGGGTTCATAGGGATTAATTTGGATGAAGGGGAAGCTAGTAATCTATAAAGGGGGAGCAGAGAAATCAAAGGGGGGTTAGAGTTAGCTCATGAGGGGCTGATGAGTCGTTTAAACGGTTGAATACACACTTGGTGGTCTGAAATATAAAATCCCCACCTCATTCCCAAAGGGAAAAAATATCTTAGAAAAGTTGCATTATCTTTAAATACCATTTTCCACGAACTTTTTGAAGCCCCGGAGTAGATAAAATTACAAAAAACGAAATGTAAGCCAGATAATTTCACTTTGTTACCAAAACAACCAATTTGATTTCATCACCCTATCTGTGGCACTCAAACTTCTCCCCAGTATCTGTAAAATGCTACAAGCAGCTCGCTTCCCGTCCTTATCTCTCACTTCCCTTTGTTTTCCCTGCTCCAGACACACACTGTAGATACACAGTACCTTTTCATGGGAATTCTTTGCATGGATTGAATTGTGTTAGGGATCTTCTACCTCAGTCTGTCCTCATGGTCTGTCGATCCTGAATGGGCATTAGAATCGTCTGGGGGGATTTTTTTTCACAAAGTGATCAAAGCTTAAATACGACCTAGGCAAGTGTAATAAAAATTCTATAAACAATCATCAGGTGTTTAGATTGTGTAAAGAGTTTCACCTTTGAATTCTAAAGTGCAACCACTGAACCTCATTATCTTCATTATGATCAGGGACTACCTGAAGAGCCCCCTCTTTCCATTCAGAGCCTAGCTAATCCATCCCTGAATGTTTTCCTTTAAACCCGAGCTTGTAGAACCATCAGCTTTTTCTTTGGGCATTATTTCAGTAAATGGGCCTCATGGCTCATTTGGCCATTAGCTCTCCGAATCACAGAAGGCTGGGGTATAAAAGGATCGATTCCATTCAACCAAGAACAAGTTCAGGGTTTCCATAAAGCAGATTAGAACCCACATTTTCTAGAGCTGTTTCTGTTACATTTTTAGTTACTTGATTGACTTCCTTTCTTTTCATCTGTGCTGAGAGAGCCCAAGAACAGACATGGGAGAGCCCTCAACTTTTAATATGCTTGCAACAATTCTCACTCAATAAATCTCTTTCACTAAAAGTCCGTCTGTTAAATTAACATTTCTTTCCCCAGTGATCTGGGGGTGGAGGCTGGGGTGTCAGACTAGTGTTCTCATTTTTATATGCAAATAAATCACTTGATTATATTTTTTGTCCTTATGTTATCATGAATATTTCAGATGAATTTTATATGGTTCATATTTATGGTTTGGGAGCTGTTTCATATTTTGGCTCACTGCCGCCTCATCTGCATAGACCATATCTCAGCTGATGTTGATCGGTCTCATTTACATATTCATCATGCTCCTATTTCCAAAGATATTTTGTTGTAAACTAGATTTTCTTCCCCCTCCTGTGTCATAATAGCACGTAGATGTGTTTTTAAATTGCACTCATTTCCATACATAATTTTTCTGGTTACCATAAATCACCACATTGTCACCTACTGCCCCCACCCTATTCAGTATAATCTTCACACTTTATACCAAGCTGACATATGGCTCTAAAGTAATTAAAGACAATGTAAACAGTTTACAGTGCACTTTGAAAAGCTACTTCACATCATAAAGGCTTGCCACTTCCCCTACCTGCCACCAGCCAGACCCAAACCAAGGAATCATTTGGGGTAGTGGTGCTGGTAAAATCTAGGTTGTAAGTGTGGCTCTTCTGTTCCTATGAGGAAACTCTTGTTTCATGCTCTAGTCAAAAGTCTCTTTCCTCTATTGACTTCTGATACTGACCGAAGAACCTGGATTAATGAATGGGGAAAAATTATTGACAAAGGCTCAGTAGATTTATAAGACTTTTAATAACTGTGATAGAAGACGGGGCAGGAAAAACCAAACTCATCATATGTCCATTTTGTGCTACTATGACGGGCTGATTAAAGGTTTTGACAATCCTGAGGCAGACGTTGCTATGTTACATAGAATTCTGTCTCTCATCCCCAAATATGTATCATAAATCCTAATCCCTATACCTCTGGGTATAATTCCACTTGGAAGGAGAAACAGGTTTCTTTTGTCCTGTTAACGAAGCCATAATCAGTGTCAACTCATTGTCCTGGAGTCCATTGCAGCTCATGGCGACCCCACAGGAGAGAGCAGAACGGCCCCTGCTCCTAGACTGTAACTCTTCACAGGACTAGAAGGCCCCATGTTTCTCTGGCACAGCACAGCAGCTGGTGGTTTTGAACTGCTGACCTTGTAGTTAGCAGCTCAACTATGCTACCAGGGCCAGAGTATGTTTTGAGCCAGTCCTATGGGGAGCAGATTAGGCACAGAAACAAGAAGCACAAATGGAGGACATATGGATGCCACATGGAAATCCCCGAGAATGCCAAAAGAAGCGGAGACAAAGTTTTCCCCCCAGAATAGAGACTCTTTTGTAGCTGGTACCCTGAATTTGGACTTCTATCTCTTAAACTGTGAGAAAATAGATTTTGTTCACTCAAGCCATCCACTAGTACTATTTCTGTTATAGGGGCATGAGATAACTCTTAATAATAAGTTTCATCAAGACAAGCTTTATTATTAAAATGTTCAGATAAGGGAAATGAGGGAAATCCCAAAGAAGGCGGTACACCCACGTAAACTCAGAATATCTGCACAGTCATCTAGTTCCACACAGATGAGATATATATTCAGTTCTGGAATATCTTCTATGGTTTACCTGCTGCACAATCTTGGAGAGGCGATTTTGTCATTCCAAGCTTCCTTGTTATTCTGCAAATGACATTAGTGATGGTACCTAGCACTTGTGTAACTTGTGGTCACACTAATTGATTAAGGGTTTGAGAAGTTTGAAAAAAGATGATGTCACAGGTATAAATCAGTGCTTGACCCATAGTGAGTGCTCAAAAACAAAGTAAATATTGTGATAAAGTGAATAATAATAATCATAATGCCTCACAATGCAAATCCTACTTACCTTTAAGTCTCAATTGACTTCCTCAAACTCACCCAAACAACCAGGCTACAGAGACGTTTTTCCTCTGGGCGTCAATAGGACTGGCCTTCTTTTTAGATCTTAGTTATTTGCTCAACTATCATCATCATCATCTAGATTGATTTCTTTCCAGCAATGGCCTTCATTTCTGTGTCTTTCTCACTCTAAGTCCAGAAGGTTGCAGGTAAGTGTTTCTAATTATAAGGAAGGATGGAGCCCATTACCCAGGCCAAAAACAATTTGGGCCTCCTGTTCCCTTCGCTGTAGTAGTTGGTGCAAGTACAGTATCAGAGCCAATCTGAAGAGCGTTATGTGACTGAAGAAGAAAAACATTAGCCATGTTCTTCTAGAAGAACACCTGAGAACACACGAAGGCAGGACTACTGCTGCTATTTGCCACCAGAGAATAAGGGCGAGGGCAGAAGCCAATACAACAGAAGACAGACTTAAGCAAGGGAGAGATTTAAACCCTGGTGACATAGACCTGGCCTGAATAGAGTTGTCTTTAAAGCTATTATTTTCCTCTGACCATCAAGCCAATGAGCCAGTAAATTCTCTTCTTTTATTGAAGCCCATTTGAAGTTTGTTTCCTTTTGCCTCTCACAACAGAGAGAGTTCTAACCAATACGTAGCACTTATTTTGCACACACTGTCTTGTTTGTTTT
>NW_022111379.1:20581592-20596367 GCF_000313985.2 Echinops telfairi
GCTCACTTCCTGTGAGACATCCCTGAGGAGAAGCCAAATGGACCTGCCCTGAGGCAGCCCTGAGTGCTGGAGCAGCCATTTGGAGACCCCTGCCAGCGCTGAGGTGGCAGCTTACATGGTTACACGCTCACTGATTCAGCTTTCTTCCTGCACTCAGTGTTATTGCATGTGTTTTGTGAGTTTGAGGAAGACTTTGTTGATCAATGCCAGACATATAGGCTAATGTCAGACTTATGAACTTGGACTGGACTGGGTTGGGATGCTTAATGTACAATTACCCTTTATATAAAACTCTCTCATAAAATGTGACTGTTTATGAATTTTGTTTCTCTAGTCTACCCAGATTAACTCTGTTGCTATGTTGCCAATGAATGGAGATGAGAGGAGGGTGTGCTAGGAGACAAGTTACTGAGAACATGTAGAAGGCTGTTACAGTAGGCCAGGAAAAGAACTTACAATCAAGGGATATGGGAAACCCGTCCATTCCTATACAATCTGATAAATATGTTATTTTGTACTATCTACAGAATATTGTAGGTTGGAAGCAGTGGTAGAGTTCAGGAAAGCCAACCTTCAGCTTGGCTTCTACAGGTTGAGCATAATTCTATTAGATAGAATTTCAGGCAAAGAGGCATAAGCACAGTATGAAAGCATCTCTCTCTCTCTCTCTCTCTCTCTCACCTGTAGTTACTTTTTGAATCCTCTATCTATCAATCATTTTTTTCAAACAATCACCCACTACATCCTAAATAATGTAATGTCTAGTAATGATAGTATTTGAGGAATGGCAGTGTCTACCTAGTAAAAGTGTGAGGTACACAATGAATGTGCTATGAGAATAATAGGTAGAAAGGGCTTTGGTTTCTGTTCAGGGACTTAAGACAAATCTGCAGGACTCAGAGACCCTTGAGGTTCTTCAAGGAAGTTTGAAAAATGCAGACTGGTAGTCTAGAAAAGCTGGGATTAGAACTGTAATCAGGCTGCCAGCTTCAAGGAGTAAGCTACCTGAATGCCACAAGGTTGTGGACATGGTAGTAACAGGCAGGACTGGAGAGGAGGGTTGGTTTTCAGAGATATTGTTCGTGGGGAAATCAGTAGGACTCAAAGGATACTTTCTATATGAGAAAAGGCAAGTGAGTCAAGGGAAACTTAGCGTTTTCTTGCTTGTGAGTCTGTAGGATAGTTATGTTATTCACCGACACACGGAAAGATGAAAAAATAAAGGATAAAGCTTCCTAAAAATATATTCGTAAATTGAGTTGAGATATATATATATCATCACATATCATCATATATATCATCACATATATCACTACACACACACACACACACACACACACACACATATATATATATCATCACAACCAACTGGTACTTATTTCAGACAGGCAATGCTAGTCAAACATTTCAAAATCAAAGTCATACATCAACTGGATAAAAAAGAGAAATAACATGATCATATCAGTAAAATTCAGGAAAAGTGACAACTAAAATATCTATTCATGCTAAAAAAATTCTTAGCAAACTAGGAATCGGAGGAAACTCAACTTGATAAAGAACACTTGCAACAATCAATCAAATTACAAAACTAACAAACAACCAAGCAAAGCAGATATCATACTTCATGTGAGCAACCAAACGCTTTCTGCCAAAGATTCAGAGAAGCAAGGTTTTCTCCCTCACCACACCTGTTCAATATCACACTGGGAGTCCTAGCCAATGCATCAGACAATAAATGGACGCAAAGGATCAAGAAGGAAGAAACAAAATTGTCCATTTTCATAGATAGCAAGATTGTCTATGTAGAAAATCCCCAGCAATCACCCAAACAACAACAACCCCAACAACTCCTGGAACCAATAAGTGATTATAGGCAGGTTGCATGATACCAGATTAACACACAGGCAAAATTCAACTGTGAGAATTGGATTTTTGCAAATTCAATTGTTCTATTGAAAAATAAAAATTTGACATTAAAATGTAACACCACTTAACTCTGGCACATGTATAATAAAAGTAGTTTAACTCTCACAAAATATGTCAAAATCTATATGTGGGAACTAAAAAGTTTTCGTGAAATGAATCAAAGACGACCTAGGTAATTGAAGAGAGATTCCATGTTAGTAGATTAAAGTGTCTAAATATTAAGATATTATTTTTTGATTTTTGAAGTACATCACAGTCAAAATCTGAACAAGTTATTTTGTGGATAGTGACACAGTTATTCCAAAGTTTATGGAAATCGAAACTATCCAGAAGGGTGAATAAGGTCTTAAAAACAAAGCTGGAGAGCTAACACTACCAGCTGCAAGATGTACTCTTGTTGTTGGGTGTCATCCATTGGGCTCAGCCTCATGAAGACCCTGTTTACAGCACAAAGAAATGTTCTTTGCGGTCCTCACCATTGCTCTTCTGTTGGAGCCCATTGCTGCAGCGACAGATTAATCCAGCTTGTGGAGGGCCTTCCTCTCTTTTGCTGCCCCTCTACTTGACCAAATAGAATACTCTTCTCCAGGGACTGGTCTCTCCTAACATGTCCAAAGGCCTTCCTGTAAGGCTACAGTAAACAAGACAGTATGGCATTCGTGAAAGAGCAGAGAAATCGATCAACGAGACCAGAATCTATGTGGAGAGCCCAGAAAGAGATTCACACAAATAGAGTCAAGTGATCTTTGACAGAGGCGCAAAACAATCAAATTGAGAAAGGAGACTTTTTAGAAAAATAAATGGTCTATAGCAACTGGCTGTAAGACTTCACAAAGATGACTCCAGACACCAACCTTGCATTTTCACAGAAATTAACTCTGAAGGTAAAATGCAAATCTACAAAAGTTGACCTTGAACTTTTTAATGAGTTTTAATACATATTGTAATCATGATCCATGAAAAAAAATGGACACGTTGACCCTTATTAAATTAAAAAAACCCACATCAGGTATGCGGAAAAACAACTGTAAAAAGAATGAAAAGGCAAGAGTGGGAGACAATATTTTCAAAACACTTAGCGAATATGGGACTTACGTCCAAACTACACAAAGGATGTCAGACTCAGCAAAAGAAAACAACCAATCAAATGACACTATAGGAAAATATCTGAACAGATACCTCATGAAGAAAAATATATAGTTGACAAACATGCATAGGAAAAGATGTTCGACGTTATCTTGTCACTGTGTGTGGTGATGAGTTGATTCTGACTCATGGCAGCCCTATAGGACAGAGTAAAACTTTCTCATAGTCCTAGGGAATTTCAATTTTTCAACAGTGAAATACAAGTATATTCTTTTTAAAATGACCAAGCTCCCCAGTATTGGTGAGACCAAAAGGCCAGTGAGGATGTAAAAGACCAGGAATTCTTATTCATTTCTATAGGCATGTAAAGTGATTTAGACACTTTGAAAATCAGTCTGGCAGTTTCTTACAAAGATAAACGTATCCATAACATATGATCTAGCAATGGCACACTAGACTATTTGCCCAAATTTGTTAAAGACTCATGTCCACAAAAAAGCCTTGTATGATAATATTTAGAGAATGTTTATTCATAATTGCCCAAACTGGCAGTTTATCAATACTGAAAGGATAAACTGTGGAACATTCATAAACTGGAGTGTTATTCAGGATTTTTTAAATGGCTATTAAGCTCAAAAAAGACCTAAATTATGCATAAAGATAGCTGAGAAAAAGAGTAAGTCTGATTCTAAATACATACCATTATAGAGGTAAAGCTATAGAGAAAGTATAATAATTTCCAGGGGTTAGGGAAAAGAGGAAGGGATAATTAAATAAATGAATCACAAGCTAATTTTGTTTTTCTTAAATACCATCAGACTGGTTCCACCTCATAGCGAACCATTGCACAACAGAATAAAACACTACCTGCTTCTGAATTATCTTCACCATCCTGGTCATGAGGGAGCCCATTGCTGCAGCTCTGGGTCAACAAACGTCATCAAGGGTCTTCTTCTTTTCTGCTGAACCCCCCCTCCCCCACTTTTCCAAGCATGACATCCTTCCCCAGGGACTGCTCCTTCCTGATAACAGAATTCTTACCACACTCGTCTAACAACCAGTTTATTACTGAAATACGACTTCTATATTTGCTTTAAGTTTGTCTCATTAGTAGATTCTTTTTTCTCGGCTCTCAGCCACGAGTCTGAAAGTGGGGAGAGGTGAAAGAACTATGAATAGAAATTGGATGACCTTCTCAAAGGAGAAACTCAAGTAACTCAGAAGGTTTTTTGTTGCTTATAATGAAAAAAAAACCCCTCCACTTTATTAACCGAATCTCTTTGTTCTTATCCCTCTGTCGGCGTGAGTGTGGAAGCTGCCCCACTGGTCTTTAAAACTCGAAGAGGGTCATTCCTGTGGGACAGGTTTCAGTGGAGCGTCCACACTACGTCAGACTAAGAAGAAAATCTGACCATCTACTTCTGAAAAAAATGGACTGGTACAAATCTTCTGAATCACAGCAAAACACTATCTGATAAAGATTTGAAAGGTTTGAAAGCACTAAAAATATAACCAGAGATGAGCTGCCTCCTCAAAGTAGATTTGAGCTGAATACATATATGGAGTAAAGTCATTTTGCTCACGTGACATGATTCAAAATGAGAACAACTGAAAACATTCTTAATAATTAAAGCGTATCATGTATGAAATATGAATCAAAAACTGAAACTCATAACATATACAATGGAATAGGTAAAGATCAATAACTTCAGCACTAATGAGTTGAAGTGGACTGCTACCAGTTATTTTATTTTATTTATTTTCTTTTTTTTAAACCCTAACTGCTACCAGTTATTTTAAATCAGAAAATCATATAGTTTACTCTAATGGGAATGACAAATTGAAGAGGAATGGTGTCATGACCCATTGCAAAAAGAACATTTTAAGGTTTCTCCTGAAGTACAGTGCTATCGGTGATAGGGTCTACCTACAGTGATAGGGACATCAGTTGAAATAAAATATTATTAAAATTTAATCATCAAGTACTATTGCCAAAGATTCCACTGACTCCGGTAATTTGAAATTAATCAAATATGTAATAAGGATTGATTGATAATTTCTGATGACAAAAAATAATGATGGACAATATGACCTGGTTGTAGAAATGACACTGGAGATCACATGAAGATTTTCCAAGAATAACAAAAAAGATTCATTGAACTACCTCCCCTCCCAGCCACAACATAACAGCAAGTATATATATGGGCCTCCTTGGATTGAATACACTGTAATCAAATTGATTACATCTGTGGAACTAGATAATGGAGCAGCTCAGTATCATCTGTAAGAACAAAGCCAGAATTGACTGGAATAATCAATTTTTGTCGAGAATGAAAACCAGTCTACAAGAGGCAAAGTATGACCTTAACTAGAACCCACCTGAATTTATAAACTTTCTAAAGAATAGATTTGATGCTTTAAATATTAAAGACCAAAGACTAGGTGAGTTTAAGATGACATCAATGTTTAAGAACATCAAATATGAAAAAATGCATTAAAAAGATGAGAAAGATAAGACTAAAGGGAATATCAGAAGAGACTTTGAAACTTCCTCTTGACTACAGAGTGCTAAAAGGGATAGAAGAAATAATGAAACAAAATATTACAACAGAGAACTTCAAAGAATAGCTCTAAAAACAAAGTATTAGAATGAAATGTGCGAAGTTCTGGAGTTAAAAAAATCAAAAGGGAAGGAGAATTTCTCAATCTCAAAATTTTAAGTCTTGGGTTGAAATATTGAAGGAGTCTGTGAGCACAATATTCAATGATAGTGGAAGTCTTAAAGGAAGATGGGAAGAATATGCAGAGTTGCTGAATCTAAAAGAGTAGGTAGATGCCCAACTATTTCAGAAGAAAGTTTATGAAGGTGTCTATGAGCATGATCCAGAATGATACAGAAGCCTCAAGGGAAGATAGAAGGAAAACACAGAGTTTCCCTAACAAAAAGAATTGGTTGATGTTCAAATATTTCCGAAGAAAGCACATGATAATGAACCAATGGCGCAGAAAGAATTCCAAGGCGTTATGGGGACACTGGTGAGAAGCAAGAATCTAGGAAATGATGGAATGCTAACTGAGATATTTCAAAGAACAAATAAGATGCTCAAAGTACTCACTTACCTATTCCAAGAAATTAGGAAGACAGCTACCTGGTTAACATACTGAAAGAGATCTATATTTGTGCCCATTCTAAGAAGAAAATAATCAACAGAATAAAGAAATTAGAAAACAGTATTCCTTGTAAAATAAATTATTTTATTGGGGGCTCGTACAACTCTTATCACAATCCATACATATGTCGATTGAATCAAGCAAATTTGTATATTTGTTGCGAGCATCATTCTTGGTATCAGCTCCTTGTTTGTTACCCTCCCTCCCCACCACCCCTCACGAACCCTTGATAATTTCTAAATTATTATTATTTTGTCATGTCTTAGACTTTCTGATGTCTCCTTTCACCCACTTTTCTGTTGTCTGTCCCCCAGGGAGGGAGTTATTTGTAGGTCCTTGTAACCGGTTACCCCTTTTTACCCCACCTTCCCTCCAACCTCCTGGTATCACCACTCTCATCACTGGTCTTGAAGTGTTCATCTGTCCTGGATTCCCTGTGTTTCCAGTTCCTATCTGTACCAGTGTACATCCTCTGGTCTAGCCCAATTTGTAAGGTAGAATTGGGATCATGCAAGTAAGTGGGGTGGGAGGAAGCATTTATGAAGTATAGGGAAGTTGTATGTTTCATCGTTGCTACACTGCACCCTGACTGGTTCACTACTCCCCGTGACCCTTCTGTAAGGGGATGTTCAGTTGCCTACAGATGAGCTTTGGGTCCCAACTCCGCACTCCCCCTCATTCACAATGAGATGATTTTTTGTTCTTTGATGCCTGATAACTGATCCCTTCAGCACCTTGTGATCACACAGGCTTTCATGCTTCTTCCAAGTGGACTTTGTTGCTTCTGAGCTAGATGGCCTTTTTAAAAAAAATCATTTTATTAGGGGTTCATATGACTCTTGTTTGCCTTCAAGCCTTTAAGACCCCAGACACTATATCTTTTGATAGCTGGGCACCATCAGCTTTCTTCACCACATTTGCTTGTGCACCCATTCATCTTCAGCGATCATGTGGGGAAGGTGAGCATCATGGAATACCAGTTTAATAGAACAAAGTGTTCTTGCATTGAGGGAGCACTTGAGTGGAGGCCCAATGTCAATCTGCTACCTTAATACTACACCTATAAATACTTGCATAAAAATCTATTTCCCCATCGTCATATATAATTATCTTTACATATGTACATGCCTGTATTTAGGCCTCTATAAATGCCCTTTGCCTCGTAGTTCTTTCCTCTATTTCCTTTTACTTTCCTCTGGTCCCACTATCATGCTTAGCCTTCATTTAGGTTTCAGCAATTCCTCTCGTTTACATTGCCCTGATCAAGCCCTACCAGGCCTTTGACACTCTCCTTGCCACTGATTTTGGATCACCTGTTGTTCCCTTGTTCCTGTGTTTTTTAACACCACTTCCGGGGGGACATGGGAGAGGGGCGGGAAAGGAAGTGGTGTTAACAGTTTTCTTAATAACATGTACAAAATACTTAACAAAACATTTACTTAAAATTATTTGCAGTGGCATATTGACAGAAAGTGCTAGAAAGCCACACCGGATTCAGAAGAGGACAAAGAATGAGGACTATTATTGCTGATGACAGATGTATCTTGGCTTAAACACCACCACCATCAACAACAACAAAAACTCATTACTATAGAGTCCATTCTAGTTCATAGCAACCCTATAAGACAGGGAGGAACTGCTCCTGGGTTTCTGAGACTGTAACTCATTATGGTGGGAGACACCCTCATCTTTCTGCCATGAAGCAGCCGTTAGTTTTGAACTTGTGGTTAGCAGCCTAATGTGTAAGCACTAAGCCGAGAATTATAGAAAGATGTTCATGGAGCTTTATTAAAAAGGCAAAGATATTTGATTGTGTGGATCATGACAAATTTTAGATAACATTGAGAATAATAGGAATTCTAGCACACTTAAATGTGCCCATGTGGAAACTATGCAGAAATCAGGAGGCAGTCATTAGAAGGAAACAATGGGGTTAAAATCGAAAAAGATGTTTGAAATGGTTGTATCCTTTCACCACACTTACTCAATCTGTGTCCTGAGAAGAGAATCAGAGAGGCTGGGCTACATGTATGCAGTTGTGCGTGGCATCAGGGTTGGGAGAAGGGTGATTAACAACCTGCAGTATGCAGATGACATAACCTTGCTTCTTGGAAATGAAGAGGGCTTGAAGCACTTGTCAACAAAGATCGAAGACTACAGCCTTTAATATGGATTCCAAGTCAACATAAAGAACAGAAAAATCTTTACATGACCGATAAGCAATGTCACAATAAATGTAAAAATATATATGCTATATAGCATCAAGGATTTGATTTTATTTGGATTCATAATCAATGCCAATAGGTACAGCAGTCAGGAAATCTAACAACACATTTTATCTGCTGCAACCATTTATTACTGTTTTCAAATTGCTAAAAAGCAGAGTTAAGACACGGCGTTTTCCATCTCCTGATATGTGTGTGAATGTTGGACAATGACCAAGGAGGACTGAAGAATTGTTGCCTTTTAATTGTGGTATGTGAAGAACATTGAATATGCCATGGAATTTCAGAAGGACAAATGAATCTGCTGTGAGAAGGACAGCTAGCATACTCCTTGGAATTGAAGCCAGTTAGACTTAGCTGTAAGTACTTTAGCTATGTTGTCAGGAAGGGTTAGACCCTGGAGAAGAACATCATCACTGGACGGCTGGTAAACTCGAGAGCCAGCAGAAATACGGAAGGTGATCTATGCAATGAACTGGACAAGTGGCTGCAACAATGGGCTCATATATGCTGTCACAATAGGTTGGAACTGACTTGACATGTTGTCTTGCAATGGTTCATGTCTCTTCAGTTCTGACTCCCTGGTGTGTTATTATGGAGAAACACCACATGTCCAGAACTTCAAGGCCTACAGTACAAACTGAGAGATAATGGAGTTTCATGAAATGTGGAAGAGTTCACTAGATTTTTTTCCCCCTGTTTCTACCCCACTTTGATAAAATTGTTTTAGGGGGAATTTCTATATTAAACTAGCCTAAAAAATCTAATGTTCTCATGAACAAAATACTGTTCCATATTCAACAGATATCCACCCCTGTGTTAAACACTGTCCTATTGTAGTTAGATGCCCTTGAGTTGACTCTAATTCATAGTGACCCTAAGTACCACAGAAAAAATAATGCTCCACTCTTGTGCCATCCTTACATGATTTAAGATTGATTCCATTGTTGCAGAAACTGTGAGAATCCATATAATTCAGGGTCTTTCTCACTTTTTTTGACCTTCTAGTTTATCAAGCATGATGCCCTTCTCTGATCTGGTCTCATCTGATAACTTGTTCACTGTACTTGAGAATTCAGTCTCCCCACTCCCCAATCCTAGTTTCTAAGGAGTGTTCTGGTTGTACAAACAGATTTGTTTATTCTTCTGTTAGTTCATAATTCTTTCAATAATATTCCCACTTGCCGTAATAAAATGCATCAGCTCTTCTGGGTCTTTCTTATTCATTGCCTGGCTTCCACATGCCTATGAAGTGGCTGCAAAGATCCTGGATTGTGTCAGGTGCACCTTATTCCTCAAAGCGACATCTATGTGTCATCTTAAAAAACTCTTAGGCGATAGAGACAACGTCCATACTACCTTTAAACGCTTATATATCAATGACTGATTCTGGGGATGAAAAACTACAGATAATTTCGAAAGCATAAATGTTAGATGGCACTGTCAATCACAAATGAACAAAATTAGAAAATATCTAGGGAAGAAGATGGGATAGTAATAGAGGAAATAAACTTTAGTTTATAAAAATTCCACAGGTATTTTGTAAACACACCCTTATGCTTGGATCGATCTTTCGCTAGTTCTAAGGTCCGTGCTTTGGAGCATTTCTCTCTGTTGTTCAGGAAATATGACAAGGAAATAAATTAAGAAGAGGTGAAGGAAGTTTTCCGGCTGTGTATGTGGCTTCTAAGCATAGACTCTATGCCATAGAGTATCAAAATCGATCTGATCTGGGATTATTGCCTAGTGCCAACTCTAGATATCTACACATAGCATTCGCAAGTACATACATTTTCTCCAGGTCCCCAAATCCCGAAAACGCTCCTTTTGCGATGACTCGAAGCTTGGTAAGGACAAATCTCCTGAAAAGAGAATGGACAGAAATTGTCACAATGTATATCTATTAAATGGTAAATGATTGAGTGTCTAATGCACAATGTAATCTAAGAAACAACATAGAAGTGTGCCATAAGTATAATGATTATAGTGCTTTTACATCATCTCTTTCCATTCTTATCACAAAGAAGTGATAACATTATTATTGTTTCATTTTGGATAAGAGAAAATGGTTGTTTAGGAATATCAAGATATGGGCCCAAAGTCACCGGACTGGTATGAGTCACAGCTGCGATATCAATCTTGCTTATTACCGCTACTCATTCTATCTTGCCTCCTGGCATAACAAAGGTATGAAATAAAGAAAAAGGCATTGCGCTTCAACTCTGTGCCAAGGACATGATAATATTAATAATAATATAGTAAGTATATATTATTATTATTGTATTAGGGGAAATTTCTACATTAAACTAGCCTAAAAATCCAATGTTCTCATTAACAAAATACTGTTCCACATTCAACAGAAATTCACCTCTGTGTTAAACACTGTCCTCTTGTAGCTATTTGCCCTTGAGTTGCCTCTAATTCATAGTGACCCTAAGTACCACAGAAAAAATAATGCTCCACTCCTGTGCCATCCTTACATGATTTAAGATGGTGTTTTCAATATTCTTTGCCAGCATCATAATTCTTCTTCCTCAATTCTTCTTCAGTCTTTCTCGTTCAAAGCCTAGCTTTCACATGCTTATAAGGTGATTGGTAACACTGTGGCTTGGGTCAAGCAAACCTTAATTCTCAAACTAACCTCCTTGCTTTTCAACACTTTAAAGATGTCTTGTGCAGCAGATTTGCTCGATGCAATATGTCCCTTGATCTCTTGACTGCTGTTTCCATGAGCATCAGCTGTGGATTCAAGGAAAATGAAAGCTTTGAACTTCATTCTTTGCTCTGTTTATTATGATGTTACCGATGGGTCCAGTTGTGAGGAGCTTGGTTTTCTTAATATTGGGCTGTAATGCATACTGAAGGCTGCAACTGTTGATGTTTATCAGCAAGTATTTCAAGTCCTCCTCATTTTCAGGAGCAAAGTTGTGTCATTTGCACAATTAAGGTTATCAATAAGCTTTCCTCAAATCCTGATGCTAAATTCTTCTTCATATAATCCAGTTTCGTTGATGATTTTCACAGCATATAGATTGAATAAGGATGGTGAGAGAATAAAACCTTTACACACACCTTTCTTGATTTTAAATAGTGCAGTATTTCCTTTTTGTGTTTGCACAACTGTGTCTTGATCCATGTTCAGGTTCTGCCTGAGCACAAAGAAGTATCTGTATTACCCATTCTTCTCAAGGTTATTCATAGTTTCTTATTATCCACACAGTTGATTGTCTTTACACACCAATAAAACATAAGTAAACATCTTTCTGGTATTCTCTGCTTTCTGCCAAGATCCATCAGATATCAGCAATGATATCCCCTGTTCCATGTTTTCTTCTGAATCCAGCCTAAACCTCTAGCAGCTCCCTGTCAGTATACTACTGCAAATGTGATTGATGATCTTCAGCAAAATTTTACTTGCATGTGCTATTAAATATATTATTCTATAATTTTAGCCTTCTGTTGGCTCACCTTTCTTTGGAATGGGTGCAAATATGGATCTCTTCCAGTCATTTGGCCAGGAAGCTGTCTTCTACATTTCCTGGCACAGATAAGAGAGTGCTTCTAGCACTTCATGAAACATTTCTATTGGTATTTCATCAATCCTGGAGCCTTATTTTTTTGGCTAATGCTGTCAGTGAAGGTTAAACTTTTTCCTTCAGCCCCATTGGTTCTTGTTCATATGATAACTCCTAAAATCGTGAGTCAGGTTTTTTTGTACAGTGACACTGTGTATTATTTCCATCTTCTTTTGATGCATCCTGCATTATTAAATATTTTGCCAATAGAATGTTCAAGATTACAAGTTGAGGTTTGAATATATCTAGTGTTCTTTCGGTTTAAGGTATGCTAAACATTAGGGTGTTTTTCATTTTTGGTTTTATAACCCTAGGTCATATATATATCTAACCTCTGCTTTATTATATATTCAATATATATATATATTATATTCAAGCCCAAATAAGTAGATATATCCACACACATATTCATCATATCACTATTAACAATAGCAAGAAGGTGGAAGCAATCTAAATGCCCATCAATGAAAGAATAGATAAACAAACTATGGCACATGCACACAGTGAACACTATGCGTTCTTAATGAATAGCAATTATTCTACAGAAAACTCATGACAAGGATGAACCTGGAGGACACTCTGATTTGTAAAATAACGTGATCACAAGGACAAGCTATGTATGAGATCACTACTATAAACAAGTCAAGAAAAGAATTTCACACCAATAAAAACATCTTTTGTGTGAGAGGGTAAGAGAAGGTAAGTTACTTGTTAGAGGGTAGATACATGTAAATTTGAATGAAAGAGAAGGCAATATACAAAACTAGGGAAGTTAACAAAAAATCATGGTGATATTGGAAGACACCTGGAGGAGAGTACGAATTAAAGGCAAAAGAAGTAAATACAAATGTATTTGGATCTTGCAGTTATGATCATCTATGAGTGGTTCGTGAATAGGCACAGAGATGAATGGATCTAGGAGGGCAAGTGGGCGTGTGCATCCACACACACACATGTAGGCTTGCCAGAGAATATTTGTACTTGTATTTATATAAATGTTGTACAAATATCTGTACAGTTGCTCCAAATATATCCGTGAGTGTGGTGGAACATCCAGGGGGAAAAGTTATGAAAACATCTTAGATACAACCAAACACCATGGTGGGAATTAATTGCTGAGACTAGGTGCTCAGGAGCCTAGTCTCAGGTAACACCAATATTAATTTTCCTAACAGTCCACAAGTGTCTTATCTCCTACTGTGATGAGCAACCACTGGGGTATGAAAGGCTTGAGCAGCCATCTGAGATGCAACTTCAGGCCTCGCCCTGTTTAGAGGAAAGAAGAGGGATGCAAATTGAAGACATGAAGACAATTAACTCAATAGATGAGCAGAGGACAGGCATCAGGCTCTAGGACCCTGAGACTCACAGCAACCTGATATGGTAGAGTAGAAATATTCTTAATGGGAGTAGAAAGCTTCCGCTTGGTGGTTTTGAACTGCAGACCTTACAGATAGAAGTCCAATGTGAAATTCCTACGCTATGAGTTGTAATCAACTCCATGGCACTGAGAGTGTTTTGTTTTGTTTTTTTAAGAGGATGCTGAGACCAGAGGAAGAGGTGTCTTACTATCACTACCAAGTATGCTGAAAGGGATCACATGTGAAGGTCCTACATGGAGTGGGAGATGACCATGGAACGAAAATGAAAATCACAATAAAGCTTGGGCTTACTATCAGATAGATCGAGACTGGCAGGGCCCATGGGATTATAGGCCTTCATCACCTTTCAAATCTTTCCCCCTTATGGCTCAATTTCCAGGGAGACAATCGTCAACTCACTGCAATCCTGTTGATTGCGAGAAATAATCACTTTATAGGCCAGAGTAGAACTGGCCCCAGGGGTTTCAGAGATGAACTCTTTAGGAGTAGAAAGCGTCTTTCTCCCACAGTGCAGTTGGTGGTTTTGAACTGTAGATCTTGTGGTTTGCAGCCCAACTTAGAGCCACTATGCTACCAGGTAAGTAAATAAGTAACAGGCACATCTGTAATAGGAATATGAAAGTGGAACAATGATACATTTGAGTTTTGATGCTGGAGAAGAATACTGAAAGTAGCACAGACTGCCAGAAAACAGAAATTCTGTCCTTGGGAGTACAACTAGAATGCTCATTAAAATGAGGGTGATGAAGGTGCCTTTCATATACTTTAGATCTATTATCACTAAGAAAATAACGGCATGCTTGCTAATGCAGCAGGCCAGGAAAAAGAGCAAGATCCACAAGCAAATGGATTGATACAGGGTCTGCAAAAATTGTCCCCCAAATTACAATGATTGAGGACAGCGAAGGACGGGGATGTATTTTGTTCTGCTGTTCATCTAAGTCTGGACTGACCCACAGGCACCTAAGAGGAACAATAGAGTGAGGCACACACATCGTATAACACTCAAACATTGGAGATCGTTTACCCAAGAACACATTTCAGAAGGTTTAGGGAAGGAGGAATTGAAACAGGAAATACAAGGAGGAAGTTGGATACGTGATTTCCCATTGTGGAAATTGCTATTAATGAAGAAAAATGTGTACGAATTGTGGAATGGAAAACTGATATGCCCTGTAAACGTTCACTGAACCCACCAATAAGTTTAAGAAAGTAACATTAGTATTATTTTATTCTCACTAAATTTCTTATATACTGAGGAATAAATGGAGTTTAAAACAGAAGCATTTGGTTTAGATATTATACCGAGTTAAATGTTAGAGTCAGGGTTTTACCTAATTCTGATGTTTTCCCCAAAGCCATTATTTCCCTTGATATATCAAAAAGCCCTGTAGTCGATGTTTGTTTTAA
>NW_022111379.1:20596977-20598516 GCF_000313985.2 Echinops telfairi
TGCTTCTTCCATGTGAACTTAGCTGATACTTGCCTTAGATGGCTGCATGTTTTAGACCAAGCCCTTTACAACTCCAGATACCATTCTTTCTCATAGCTAGGCATTATCTGTTTTCTTTACTACACTTAGTCATAGGATAAATTTGAAGTCCTTGCATATGCACATACGACGACCAAGTCTCTAGTTAGAGATCTTGATGGACCTGGAAGAACAAAGAAAGCTTCTTAGAAGAGAAGAAACCTTTATTGTTCTAGAAGTCAAGCTGATACACGGTGGCAGTCAAGTTGGTAAGTAACAACAGTTTTATTTCCTAGTTAATTTGTACAATTTGGCCTGTAAGTTAGAGCGGTTCCTTCTTTGGTTTTCATGATCACTCTCAGACTAGATTTCCTGTAATTTTCATCCCTGAAAATCTCCACATCTGAACATTCTGAACTAAAATCACCTCTCCATTCCCTAGCCAAGCCCACTATTGCCTGAGGAGGTTAGCTCCTGGAAGACTAGCACTCTCATCGGCATTTCAGCTCTTAAAATGCTAGGCATTTTCACTATCTATATCGATGGCTCTTTAAATAGTCTGGCCTCTAAGCTCCTTGATTTCCTCTTTTCAATCGATCATTTTTCTTCCCCACTAATTAACCACTCACTTCCTTGGTCATAACCTCATCCTTATTCTCTCCAATAAACCTTTCCTAGCTGTTGCTTCATCTTCACCACAAGCCCCAATATAACCACTGCTCCTTTCCCTTCTTTCTTTTTTCTTTTTGTATTTTAAAAGGTGTTATATTACAGGCTACATATAAAAATAAGAGATATGGGGAGAGGACTCAAAATGGTGTCGGAATGACACGTGTCATGCCATTGTCTGATAGCAAAGAACTGAGAAACCAACCGAAGAAATGACATGTCTGAACTTCTCCAGCTTTTGTAGGAAGAAGGAGACTCCGACACTGTACCGGATCAAAGAAGATCATGAAGTAGAAGTCAAACATAGCCCCACCGCCAACTTCTTTTGTTGTTGCTTTTATTTTTATTGGAATATACTTCATATACTATAAAATCCAATCGTTCAATTATGTTAAGAAGAATTATACCCTCATCACCACAATCAATTTGAGAACATTTTCCTCTTCCGTGTATGCATTGTGGTTAGCACCGTTTCATGCCATTGTCCCCTGCCAGGTCGCTGTTGTTGTTATCAGTAGGGGCCGAGTTGGTTCTGACCCATAGTGACCCTATGCCACAACACAACGAAACACCATCTGGTCCTGCGCCATCCTCACAATCGTTCCCACACGTGTGCTCAGTGTTGCACCCACTGTCAATTCATCTCTTTGAGGGCCTTCCTCTTGTTTGCTGCCCCTCCACTTTACCAACCATGATGTCCTTCTCCAGGGACTGGTCTCTCCTGACAATATGTCCAAAGGATGTAAGAGAAGCCTTGCAATCCTTTCTTCTAAGGTGCTCTCTGCTGTCCTTCTTCCTAGAGAGAGTTGCTCATCCTTTTAGCAGTCCATAGTCCTCTTACTGTTTTTTTTT
>NW_022111379.1:20599044-20601347 GCF_000313985.2 Echinops telfairi
TCCTGGCCACTGTCTGAATGGATCTGGGGCTTCCCCTGTCATTCATAGCCTTCTGCTAACCGGGTGTTCAGAATTTAAGCTCTGATATTGTTCCTTCAGCTGGATTTGGATTTTATCACTTATCATCCTTGGATCACATGGGCTGGTGTGCTTCTTCCATGTGGACTGAGTTGACCCCTAGCCTAGATGGCTGTTTGTTTTGAGACAAGCTTTTAAGACTCCATGTGTGACTCTTTCTGATAGCCAGGCACCATCTGATTTCTTCACCACAATTTGCTTTAGAACTCCCATATGCAGTGATCTCTTCATGAAGGCAAATAAGAACGAATTGTTCTTAGATCAGGGTGAGGGTTAAGTGTGAACCCAAAGTTCATGCATATATCAATTGGCTTATATATGTCCCTGGTTCATTGTAGAGACAGAATTATCATTTTATTGGAGAACATTATAAATTATCACCATGGAACATGAGGGAATCCTATTGATGGTATCAGTCGTTTAGCAATTGGTATAGCATTTCAAAACATTGTTGAAAAAAGGAAATTATTCATGCATAGGGCTGCTTTTTAGACCACAGTATACACATTGTTGGCTGTTACAAATTCATGTATTAAGTAACTGGGAACTATTTACACATACTGTGAGGGCTGAGGGGAGGGCAAATCATTCAAATGACTCATTCACAAAGGCAGAGCCATTACTGCAAGCCTAACATATGTCATGAAACCAAAGAGATCATAAATAGTAAATATATGGTAATCTTGGTCCATCAGACATTGGGCATCCACAAAGAAAGAGATCTAAGTCAAAGTTCAATGAGCACTTATCCCATAACCTTGGGAGAGCAGCCATCTGCTTCTTACACTAGAGCCTTTCAGCCTTAAGTCCAAGGAAGTATTTCAGGTACTTACAGACATTACAGGTGAGTTTAAGGTCAAGTCCTGTTTGCTTAAAGGATTTTCCAAATTGTCTACTAGTGGTGTGGACTGTGAATGGTGTTGTGCAACTTAAAAAGCAGAGTCTAAAGTCCCAGTTGTCTATAGACTGTGGGCTGGGCCATCAAGGTCTAGAAAGAAACTATGTACAAATGTCCCATTGGGGACATGACATTGAGTATATTCTCTCCTTGAGGTGATGTTAAGCATTTTTTCCCCCAATGGAAGGTTGGCCCACCATTAACAGAAGTGTAATCGCCTTCTCTGAGACAAGCATGTCACCACCCCCTCTTGTCTTGAATTTCCTGTGGGGTTCACTGGTCACCCTGTAGGCGTGTCTGTAGTTTGGGATCATGATAGAACAATCCTATGTGGCAGTAACGGATTGGTTTTAACCCTCTCCCCCACATTCTGGGAAACTGACCTCCGAAAAGGTGAGACTTCCTTTCTGACAGTGGTTTTAAGTTGTACAAAGGAGAGGTAGATGGTTCACGAATGAGCGTACGTAGGCTCACTACCTAGTTGCTTGGTTGATTGGATAAGAAGATTGCATGTCCTGAGAACAGAAACCCGCCTTTGCCTTCATATTCATCCTTGTAGTAGTAGGTTCATATGATATTTGTCCTTTTATGATTGACTGACTTCACTCAGCATAATAGTTCCTGGGTGTTATAAGGTGATTTGTGGGTTCATGACTTTTTCAGAGATGCAAAGTATTCCATCGTGCCTATGTACCAGAGTTTCTTTATCCATTATTCTCCTGGCAGGCATTTAGGCTTTTTCCAGCTTCTTGCTATTTAGAGTTGTACTTCAGTGAACATTGGACAGTATGTGTCTGTTCGTGTTCTAGCTCTTATTTCTTTGGGGTATATGCCTAACAGAAGTCTTGCTTGGTTCTATAGTATTTCTATTGGTATTTGTTTTAGATATTGTCATATGTCATTCCACGTGGCTGTACATGTTTACTGGCTCACCAGTAGAGTATAAGAGTTTTAATCTCTCCACATCCTCTCCAGCATTTGATGTTCTCTGTTGCTTTGAATTGGGCTATTGTGGTGGATGGAAGGTGATATTTCCATTGTTTTAATTCACATCTCCATAGCAGGTGATCATGAACAATTTTTTATGTGTTGGTAGCCATTTGAGGGTCATTTTTTGATTAACTGTCTTTTCATGTCTTTTACCCACTTTTTTTTCTTTTCATTTTTATAGCTTTATGGTGGGTTTTGGCCAAAAGTTGTGTGTTTAGTCGGTGCTATATGGCACCCTGACTGGCGCGTCTCTTCCTTGTGACCCTTCTGTAAGGGGATGTCCAATTGTCTACTGATGAACTTTGGGTCTCTACTCCACCCCTCCACCCCTCATTCA
>NW_022111379.1:20601747-20603636 GCF_000313985.2 Echinops telfairi
TATATATTTACATATGTACATGCCTATATTTAAACGTCTATAAGTGTCTTTTACCTCCTAGTTCTTTCCTCTATTTCCTTTTACTTTCCTCTTCTCCTACTATCACGTTTGGCCCTCATTCGGGTTTTGTAATTCCTCTCAGCTACATGAGGGCAGGAAGTTTTGTCTGATCTTTCTTCTGCTTTGTATCCAGTGCCTACAACAGTGCTTTACATTACTCAATAAACTTTCACTAAATGATTGAATGAATGGCTGCTAATAAATATGAAACAGCATGAGCTAGAAGGACAAATAGCCCTTTTTGTAATCTCTACAATAGGAATAAAAAATACTATTTCTTTCTTTGGTTTTCTTTTCTCTGATTTCTCTTGCTTTATAACTGATTGATAGGGATTTAGCTTTCTGATGTAATCCTTCAAACTTTCTTTCCACTGTAATCTTTCAGCAAGGCAGCCTATGAGCAGGAATTAAATAATCAAACATTGTGGATTTGTGGATAGTTTCACAAACTTCCACTGCTCCAGTCTCTTTCTAACTTATTGGTGTTACTGAAATAATCTCTGTCTGCTCAAGGCACATGATTGCAGTGTTTCTGTCAGTACTAGTTAACTAAAACATTATTCAAATAATTAAAATTTGTCAAGGGGGTTGAATTATCCAAGTAAATCTTAATTAATGAGATTTACAGAATTTGTTTATGTAGTTGATTCTTCTAATGGCGAATTAACTGGATATCCCTTTTTTATTCAACCTTAAACAAAGGCACGTTCTCTAAAATTATCAAGGTCTGTGATTAATTAAATGCATTTTGATTGAAATATCAAAATATTTGACTTTAATTTATGGAAAAAATAAAAATTACATAATCCAAAAAAATATCTCTAGGTGGTGCAAATTGTTGGCACTTTACTAACATATAGTTTCTTGGATCTAATGACAATGCTCATGGAAGCAGCAGACAAAAAAATCAAGGATGATTGGCCATGGGCAAATCTGCTGCATAAAACTTCTTTAAAGTGTATAAGAAGAGCAAGGATGTTATGTTGAAGATTAAGGTGTACATGCAGGTTGGTGACAAATACTGAACAGACCATGAACTATCAGAAGCCTAAATAAAGTGTCTTGGAGGACGAGCAACTATAATGCTCCTTGGATGTGAGCATGGTGAGATTTCATCTCGATATTTTGGGCATGTTATCAGGAGAGACCAGTTCCTGGAAAAGAATATCTTATTAGGTAAATGAGGGTCAGCAAATAAGAGGAAAAACCATCAAAGAGATGGACTGACCACAGTGGCTGCAACAATGGACTCAAACCAGTAGCAATGTGAGGGTAGTGTCGGACCAGGCAGTGTTTTATTGTTATGCATGGGGTTGAGTTGATATTAATTCGGTGGTGCCTAAGAACAACAACCTAAATGTCAGTGATTCGAACTCACCCAATGTTGTCTCAGAAGCAAGCCCTGGTTATCTGTGTTCCCAATGATTGCCGCCAAGAAGACCCCTTGGAGAGGTTTTAGTCTGTAACACATGGATTCTTTATTAGTAGGAATGAGTTCAAGGGCAATAAGTGTGTTTGAGATGTCCCAGATGATTTTACTAAAATTCATTTGAATGTCTTCCATGAAACACAATGAACATTATTTTAAATGTTGACGATCTCTATAAAAAGTCAGATAAATCTTCAGCGGCTCAAAGTAAAGGAGCTGTACACCAGCTGGAGCCATGGGCAGCAACTACCAACCAAAAAGGCCCTGCGAGGAAGCTTATAGACTTGGCAGCCAAGGGATCTGTGTTTTGATGCCATGCTGAACGTGGAATAAGATTCCGAAAATGGAGTGGAAAGATCTATGTCTGTCTGTCCATTTTTCAGTTAATATATCTATCTAT
>NW_022111379.1:20604243-20610814 GCF_000313985.2 Echinops telfairi
AAATTGAGACATTTTAAAGCAAATTTAATTTACTACTAATAAGAAGTTAGCAAATTAACTATTTAGGATATAAGAAAACTGAATCCATTAGAGAGACATAAAAATCAAAAATCTATAAAAAACAGCAATGAAATGGATAAATCTAATGACATTTATTTAATAAAACTATTGTGATAGTGACTAATATTGTGATGGGTAAAAACAAGGTGATTTTTAAAAATGATTTTGAGAATGATGAGGGCAACAAATGTACAAATGTGTTTGACACAATTGATGTATATATGGATTGTGATAAGAGTTGTATGAGCCCCCAATAAAATGATTTTTAAAAAAAAGGTGAATCTAAATGCCAGACAACCATAAGTTGTTTGATTAAATGAGAGTAATTAATCATAGTTAAAGCATTCCATATGTGTGAATTGTTTGTGAGGAGGAAAGATATTATTTAATTTAAAATTTTGATAAATTATTGATAAAAATTATAAATTTAACCTACATTATTAATAGACTGAAAATATAAATGCAATTTCCAAAAGAGTAAAGAATGTAGAGGAAATATAAGAAAATAATCAGTTATCACAATAGAAACTATAAAGAGAAGAAGGAAGTATAAAACAGCAGAATGTGGCAGGAAAAAAAAAGAAACAGGACATTAATCAAAAAACCATAAATGGAATAAATTCATCCTTTAGGAAAAATATGCTGCTAAATTTTATAGTAAAAGCAAATCAAAGTCCATGTTGTAAGAGAAACCCAAATATGTAGTTAGGTACCATCAAGTCAGTTCTTACCCATAGCAACCCTATGCAAAAGAGAATGAAACATTGCCCTCTCCTGGGCCATTCTCCCAATTGTTCCTATGATGGAGCTCCTGGTTGAAGCCACTAGGTCAATCTGTCCTGTTGAGGGTCTTCTTTTACACTGCTCCTCCACTTTACCAAGCATGATGTCTTTCTCTCCTGTTGGTCTCTTCTGGCATGTGCAAAGAAGTAAGAGAAATCTTGCCACCATTCCCTCTAAGGACCACTTTGGCTATACTTCTTCCAAGACAGATCAGTTTGTCCTTTGAGCAGTCCGTGGTATTTTCAATACTCTTTTCCAGCATCATAATTCAAATGCACCAATTCTTCTTCAGTCTTCCTGATTCAATGTCCAACTTTTCTCCATTTATTATGTTACCTATTGGTCTAGGTGTGAGGATTTGGGTCTTCTTTACACTGAGTTCAAGTCCTCCTCACTTTCAGCAAGCAAAGTGGCGTTACCTGCATGTCTCAGGTTGTTTATAAGCCTCCCTTCAATCCCGATGACAAATTCTTCTTCAGATAATCTAGCTTCTCAGGTTGATTGAGTATGGTGAAAGAATACAGAGCTGATGCACACCTTTTCCGATTTTACACCATGCAGCATCCCCTTGTTCTTTTGCACAGCTGCCTCTTGACCCATGTGCAAGTTCTGTATGAGCAAAGTGAAGTGTTCTGGAATGCCCGTTTGTATCAAGGGTATTCATAGTCTGTTATGATCTACACAGTCAAAAAAAAACAAACCACAAGAAGACATCTTCCAGTTATTCTCTACTTTCAGCCAAGATCCATCTGACATCACCAATGATGTCCCTTGTTTATGTCCCCTTCTGAATCTGGTCTGAACCCGGCAGCTCTCTATCAATAAACTGTTGCAAACACTGTTGGATGTCCTTAAGCAAAAACGTCCTTGCATGTAATATTAATAATATTGTTCTATAATTTGAGCATCCTGTTGGGTCACCTTTCTTTAGAATATATGCAAATATGGGCATTTTCCAGTCAGTTGGCTAAGTAGCTGTCTTCCAAATTTCCCAGCATAGATGAGAGAGTGCCTCTAGTACTTCGGCAACTTGATGTTTGAACAATTTCTGGAGTCTTGCCTTTGGCTAATTCATTCAGTGCAACTTGAACTTCCTTCAGCGTCATGGGTTCTTGCTCCCTCCTGAAATGGTGGAATGCCAACTCGTTTTTTTGTGGTTGTGGTTCTTTCCATCTTCTTTTCTTGTTTTCTGCATCATTCAATATTTTGCAGATAGAATCTTTCAAGTTTCAACTCAAGGCTTGAATATTTACTTGGGTTCTTTCAGTTTAAGATATGCTAAGCACGGGGGTGTTCATTTTTTTGAAATCTAGGTTTTTGCACATTTCTTTATAAGATTTGACATTGTCTTCTCAAACCAATAGGTAAGCTTTTGATAAATGAAGAAAAACTGCTCTTTGACTTCCTCATTTCTTCTATTTTCTTTAGGTACTCTACTGAGAAAGAGTACTCTATTAAGAGCAAGTTTCAGAATCTCTTCTGACATTCATTTAGATCTTTGCTTTCTTTTCTTTTCAATGACTGTTTGCTTTCTTAATGAATGTCCTCTTTTATTGTGCTCCCAAGCTCATCAGGCCTTCTGACATTAGTTTTCAATGTATCAACTCTCTTCTTGAGATGTTCTCAAAATTCAAGTGGAATATACACAAGGTCATATTTTGGCTCTCGCGGATTTGTTTTATTTATTTTTATTTTTCATTTTATTTCCCCCCCAACATTTTTATTAGCATATAATTCACATATCATACAATTCAATAATCCAGCCACATCCAGAACCGTTTACAATCATCATCACAACCAGTTTTAGAACATTTTCTTCATTCTTGTCCTCATTGTTATTTGCTAACCATTGCCATCAACATCCCCTGTCACACCCTCAAGGAACCATTAATGCAGTTATTGTCTCTAGAGATTTATCTGTTCTGTATTTTATATGTAGTAACACACACAATAACAATAAACTAGCAATAATAACAAAGTAAAACAGATAACGACCTCAATTGAAAAGAAAGCAGACAATATTAACGACTAGATCAAATTTAAATGGATCATAAGTGAGGTCAATGATAGGGTGTAAAATTTAAACCTAGCTGCCTCTGCAACAACCCACTTTCCATTGCATTCTGCATGAAAGCAAAGCTAGTTACGTCTCGGGTCCATGGTCAGAGGGGCTTCACCATGGGCTTAATCCATGTGTATTTCTCCTTCATTAAAACAAAACAAAACAAAATTGAAACAGCTTTTTTAAGTGGGTCAAAGGGGAGAGAAAATTGTAGATTACATATTGTCCTAACTATGTTTATCATAACTAACTGACTTCACAAATGCTCTCTGTCTGATAACAGGACTATTCATATCCCTTAAATTTGATAGGTGGGGATTCACCAGAGGATTAATCCATATGTCTATCCTGACAATGGATTTTGGGCTTCTTTCTGTCACCAATAGCCTTGTGGCAACCATATGTGTACAATTTAAGCTTCAATACAAGTTTCTCTAATTTTGGGTTATATTATTTACTATCCTTGGATCACACAGGCTTGGGTACTTCTTCCAAGTGAATTTAGTTGATGCCTCACTTAGACAGCTGCTTGTTTGAAAACAAGCCTTAAGATCCCAGTCACTATTCTCTCTGATAGACAGGAACCATCTAGTTTCTTCACCACACTTTGCTATGGAACCCATATCATCAGTGAGCTCTTCATTAGGGTCATGTCATAAAAATGAATTATTCTTAGAAAAATCCATTCATACATCTATTATATAATATATATATATATATATTTAATCTTTGGTTCACTTTAGAGACATCATTGTGATTTTATGTTAGAGAGCATTATCAATCATCCCTTTGCACCATGACCTCCACCATCATGGACTTGTTCTAATTTTCTTCAGCTTCAACTTGCACTAGCATATGAGCAGTGGATGGTCTATTACAGTCAACCCCAGGCCTGTATTTAGTTCCTGATATTGAGCTTCCCTATAATCTCTTCCCACAGAGGTAGTCAATTTGTTTTCTTTGTGGAAGAGAGAAGTGCATATGGAGAAGTCCGTATATATAGTTCACTTTTTTGTTGTTGAAAAGATGTATTTGCTATGAACAGGTCTTTGGTCTTACAAAATTCTATCGTGTGAACTGCAGTTTAATTATGCTTTTGGGTACTGTCCTTTCCAATTTGTCTACAATTTTTGCTTTATCATTCAAATAGTCAATAATTATCAATGCATTTTGATTGCTTATTTTTTTTAATTTCCAACGGAAGATGTTGAGGGACATCTCCAATTTTATCCTCAGTAGCTTTTGTGGTTAGTGCATATATTTGAGTAATAGTTGGATCGATTGTATTTCCTTGAAAGGTGGGTAGATAAACTCCTATCACAGGCAGCATTGTCCTTCAAGATTGATTTTGAAATGTCCCATTGAACAATGGGTGCAAAGTGATTCCTTTTGATTGTGTCATCCCCGGAATAGATCTCAGATGATTTATGATTCAAAATGCCCAATCCCAGACCATTTCAGCTCACTAATGCCTAGGATACTAATCTTTACGCATTCCATTTCATTTTTGAAAACTTCCAATTTTTCTAGATTCATACTTCATACATTCCATGTTCTCATTATCAGTAGATTTTGTTCAGCAGTTTCTTCTTACCTTGAGGTGTGCCCCGCCACCAGATGAAGATCCCGAAAGCTCTGTTCTGACAGGCTTTACTCCATGTCTGTCACCATGGTCGACTCCACTTTGAGCAAACAGCGCCTCCTCAGTCATGAGTCAAAGGCCTTCCAACCAGGGGAACTCATCCTCGGGCACTGTCTCCTACAATGTTCTGCTTCTGTTCTTTAGACCTGCAGTATCTGACAATGGTTCCAACCTATGCCTACGGTTTTCAGTGGCAGCTTCCTCCAAAGCAGGCAGGTGATTCTTTATTGTCTGTTCTTACTCTGGAAGTTCTGCTGAAGGAAACCTATTCTCTTTGGGTGACCCTGCTGGCATTCGAAAGACCAGTGACATAGCTTTCAGTGTCCCTTCAACTCACAAGCCACTACAGTACCACGGATTTCAATCTAAGTAGAAATGTATAGATTTTGTGAAAAGGAAAGAAAGTGCCATATTAAGCAAATACCAACCAAATAGACTCTAGGTAAAAACATTATTATTGATTAGACAAAAATACAAAACCACACTCACTGCCCTAGGGTTGATCGTTATGCCTAGGGTAGAGCTTCCCAGTGGATTTCTGAGACTATAACTCTTTCAGGGATCAGAAATGCTGTCTTTCTCCCATGATTAGATAAAAGGAACAATTAATTATAAATTATATATTATGAAGTCGATATGAACAAATATAAGAAGAAAATGAGACATTTACAGTGATAGTGGAGTAGCTGAATACATTTCTTTCAGAAATTTATAGAGCAGGAGGAAAATATTAGTGGATAAGTGGGATATTTACACAACTAGCAAGCTGATCCAAAGACAAGTCCATATAGAACTGTTTATTTAAGTGTTTCAAAAAAACTCACCAACTCAGTAAGTAAACGATTCAGACTGATCAGGTTCTATGTCAGGAAAGAAATGGATATCAAACAAATAATTCTCTTTGGCAATGATGCAATTCAAATTGAAAGACTAAAGAGAAATCATGATTAGAAGCCATAAGGCCATGACTTCAAAGTTACTCTATCTGAGCTCAGTGGTTCGCCAGGATAAGGTTAAGTTTTTGCCTTCATTTGCTGCTAAACAAGGAACCCTGGTGGTCCTGTTGGGCAGTTCAAACCCACCAGCTGCTCCAAGGGAGAGTGATGAAGCTTTCCTTTCTTGAAAAGATTTGCAGTATCAGAAACCCTACACAGGGCCACCACAAATGAGAAGTCACTTGATTGCAGGAGGTGTTTTTTTTTAAATCATTTTATTGGGGCCTCATACAACTCTTATCACAATCTATACATATATCCATCCATTGTGTCAAGCACATTTGTACATTCGTTACCCTCATCATTCTCAAAATATTTGCTCTCTACTTAAGCCCTTGATATCAACTCCTCATTTTCCCCTCCCTCTCTGCTCCCCCCTCCCTCATGAACCCGTGATAATTTATACATTATTATTGTGGGGGGAGGTCAGATGCTTACAGGCATCCTCCCTGAGGGCCATCAGTTGCCAGCCTGCAGTGGACCCCGCTCCCTGCTGTTAAGGACAATGGACAGGCCTGCAGTCATAGACCTTGTTCCTGTAGGTGGGGTTCACACCCTACTGCTAATGGTTCCTATGGAGATCTAGCTGCCATCCTGACTCTAGGATTCACCCATCTTGCCACATGTATACCCCCAATCCTTCCTCTTTCTACTGCGTGTATGTCCCTGGACAACCCCCTCTCACTGCAGTATAACCTATAGTGCAACCCCTTCCTGTGACGTATGTCTTTACCTGAAATTAGTGGGCTTGCATGCCCCCAAATGGATATAGGCCTGGGTTAGCAAGAGAGAGTCTCTTCTCTCTCTCTCTCTCTCTCTCTCTCTCTCTAGGCTCCTCCCTTGACCTCTTGTCCCCTGTTTCCCTTTCCCCTTGTCTACCTTCCCTTCCCCCTCTCTCCACGTGGACCACCAATTGGGGCTAAGGTGAGCAATGCTACCATGAAATGTGTCTGACTCCATTATTTGACTCTCTTATCTCTCATGCTCTCAATGACTTTATAGCTATCTATCTATCTATCTATCTATCTA